>NC_138094.1:27781899-28251899 GCF_964212035.1 Myotis nattereri | reverse complement strand
ACCTCTTACAGGGGTGTCCCATCGGCTGTTGCAGTAATTGTTATTCCCCCTCCATCATATCCATCTCGTCTGCGGCTGTAATAATCATCCCAGCGACTCCTTCCACCGTAAGTCAGAGGGGCCCTCATGTTGGTGGTGCTCCACCTGAGCTTCCTGGAAAGTCAGTGACCAGATAACAACACTTTCACATCTTAACGAATAAGTTTAAGTCAGTATGACATGACCCTAGTAAAGCCTTAAATAGTTGGAAAACCTATGCTTTTATACATACACCTGTGCTAAAAATATGTCAGTATTGCTGAGGCAGGCAAGGGAGCTTACATTTATCGAAAATACAGCTGAAGAATAATGTTTTAACTGAAATAATTGATTATGAATATATGTGAAGGCACATTTTCTGGAAACAGGCTGAAATCCTGACCTTCGTATTATCTCTATGCTTCACACTGTCAAATTCTCCTTCTGAAAAAGAAAAAAGTGAAAAGAACCCCCTGGATGTTGTGCCTAAGTGTGTCGAGCACCAGCCTTTGCACTGCAGGATACCGGGTTTGACTCCAGGTCAAGGGCATGACCCTGATTTTCAGGGTCCATTCCTGTCGCTGGATGGGGATTGTACATGAAGAAACGAAACAAAGTATCTCTCTCACATTGATGTAGAGTTCTCTCAGCCCCACTAGCCCCACTCCCTCCGTACCACTCTCCCGAGGTCAATGATATATATCCTCAGGTGAGAAAAAAATAAAAAGAAAAAGAAAAAGTTGTACTTTGTTTCATTAATAAAGACAATAAATGAGTGTGATCCTTCACCCCAGAAAGAATTGCACTGTTCCAATTGAGCTGCTAACAAAAGAAAACAAGACCTCACAGATAATACAAAACCCATACTGCATATAGTCCTCCCTGTGGCAAATGGAAGTAAAATTAGAGTAAATCACAAGGCGGCCTGTTAAATCCAATCCTGTCACTTACACACAGTCTGTCTGGACACTTACCATAGCTCTCATAGGAACCTCTGTAAGAGCCTCCAGTTCGATATTCAGAATAATATCTACCAGGACTGCTGCCACAGCCATCACAATCACTACGTTAAAAAAACACGGTATTAATTTTGTCCAAGTTAACAACTGCAGTGTGCTACTAGATAAAAAGAGAGAAGGCTTTTAAACACCTGTGTCTCCTACAGGAGTGCTCATCTCCAGAACCTGAAAGGCCATGGTCACAGTGTGCATCCTCCCTAGATGGTGCGCCATAATGCTTCCTGACTCGGGAACCTGGATCAGCTCTGCCGGAATAACTGAAGGAAATAAAGCAGAAGTATTTTGAAATCACCTTCTAAGATACAGAACAGGGACACACTCTGACTACACAGATAGGAAAATGCCAATGGGCAGAAGGCTTCAAGAGACATTTCTCCAAAGAAGATAGACAAACAGCTAACAAGCTCATGAAAGGATGGGTCATTAGGGAAGTGCCAATCAACTAAAATGAGATACTTTATTCCTAAGTAGGTTCCAATGTTTGAAGAGGAAAACATCAGGAAATGTTGGGGATTTAGAACAACTGGAATCCTGTGCACAAGGAACAGGAAGGTGACAAGGTCTGGCTGCTGTTGGAAATAATGGAAATTAGGACTCTGAATATACTACATGCTACTTAGTCGGTCAATGGTAAATATTTAGTGTTATGATAGATGAATTTCACCTCACCAACAACAGTACCTAGCATATATTAGGTGTCCTTATGTTTTGTTGCCGGTTACCTATAACTAGTAGTGCCATCATCATTTCTTGGAGACAAATGGTAATTTCTCCTGGAAGGGGTTTTCTCTTTGCAAGGAACGCCTGCATAATTCTCTCTCACACATGACAGCGGTGCTGTAAATGACAAATACTTACCTGAGGGTATCACAATGGAGATCAATGTTTTAAGAAAAAAGCAACTATTCAAAGCGCCACTTTATTTCCTCTTTCAATGAAAATGTTTACATTTCCTCTAAGACTCCAATAAGCTCATGGTTAAATGCACTGTAGAATGTTATTCTGGAATGTATTATCTTTTGACATCTTGTCCTCCCTCTATATCTTCCTTAATTTCTTAAATTACCATCGGTGGGAAAAACCTGTCCACTCCTGAACAAAGTGCAAGCAATTTCCATGATGTCCACATACATATTTATCAGTGCCTTCCTATATCTTGACACGCATTTGTCAATTTTTCTCCTTCTCTACTTTGCACTGTCTTTCTCACAATCTCTTGTTGACATTACTAAAAGATTCTTAATCGTCCTGCTACACTCACTCACCATGCACTTTCACTTATGAACTAATAATTCCTTCATTATGCAAGTATTGAATTATTAGCTTCTCGGTGAAAACACTTTCCATTGCTCCCGGAAGTCCATAATATGCCAAGTAATGCACATGCAATTTCAAAATCAACTTCCTCACTTATCTAAGAACATTTCGTGGTGTACTTTCAAAAACATTTTGGACAGAGGATAAGCCTTGTGCTCTTGTTGTGCACTTGGGTATATCTATATATCCTATCTAATAAAAAAACAATATGCAAATTAACCATCACTCTGTCACAAAGATGACAGCAGCCACAGAGCTGGAGCAAGGAGGAGGCTTGGGTTTCCCCAGGCGATGGAGCAAGCCAAGCTTCCCATCTGCCCTGGCTGGCCGTGGGCTCTGCTCAAGGCTACAAAGTTTCACTAATAGAAGATAAATAAATCCCCAATATCTGCTTCCAGCCAGCGCTGGTTTCCACTCAAGAAGAGTCTGGGAGCTTGGGAAGCCGGGGGGCGTGGCCAGCCTGAACATGGCTTTCAGCCCCTCACCCAGGCTGGCCAGGCATGCCAGCGGGACCCCAAGGTTGATCCGGGACAACCTTCAGGGCATACCAGACAGCACCCACCCATGCACCAGGCCTCTATCCTATATACTAAAAGGGTAATATGCAAATTGACCCTAACAGCAGAACAACTGGGAATGACTGGTCCCTACGACGCATACTGACCACCAGAGGGCAGACGCTCAATGAAGGAGCTGCCCCAAGTGGTCACTGTGCTCCAACAGGGGGCGTGCTGCTCAGCCACAAGCCTGGCTGATGGCTGCCAGCACAGCGATGGTGGTTGGAGCCTCTCCTGCCTCCTCAGCAGCACTAAGGATGTCCGACTGCGGCTTAGGCCTACTCCACACTGGCAAGTGGACATCCCGGGCTGCCAGAAGGATGTCTGACTGCTAGCTTAGGCCCAGTCTCCTGGGGAGTGAGCCTAAGCCAGCAGGTGGACATTCCTCGAGGTGTCCCAGACCACAAGAGAGCACAGGCCAGGCTGAGCAACCCCCTCAGAGTGCAAAAATATTGTGCACCAGGCCTCTAGTCTACACTAAGAAAACAGAAAGATGCAAATCAACCATCATTCCATCACCCTGCTACACCCACAAGACACGCCCACCAGCCAATCGGGAGGAACTATACAAATGAATCCAAGTAAGATGGCGGTGGCCACAGAGCTGGAGCAAATAGGAGGCTTGGGTATCCCCTGGCGATGAGGAAAGCAAAGCTTCCCACCAGTCCTGACTGGCCCTGGGCTCCAATAAAGGCTACAAAGTTTCAATTATAAACTACCCCCAAAAAAACAATAAATCCCCCAAAAACTAAAAAAAGGAGAGTCTGGGAGCTTGGGTCACCAGGGGGTTAAAAACAGCCCTCAGCCCCTCACCCCGGCTGGCCAGGCATACCAGCAGGATCCTCACCCTGATCCGGGACACCCTTCAGGGCAAACTAGCCAGCCCCTACTGGTGCACCAGGCCTCTGTCCTATATAACAAAAGGGTAATAGGAAAATTAACTCTATCAGCAGAACAACTGGAAATGACTGATCACTATTACACACGCTGACCACCAGGGAGAAGATGTTCAATGCAGGAGCTGCCCCCCTGGTTGTCAGTGCACTCCTACAGGGGGAGCTCTACTCAGTCACAAGCCAGGCTGTTGGGGGCCAGCGCAGTGGTGGTGTTGGGAGCCTCTCCAGCCTTCTCAGCAGTGCTAAGGTCGTCCTACTGCAGCTTACGCCTTCTCCCTGCTGGCAAGTGGACATTCCTGAGGGCTCTCGGGTGGCCAGAAGGATGTCTGACTTCCAGCTGAGGTGGACATGCTAAGCCAGCAGGTGGACAACCCCCGAGGGAGTCCCAGACTGCAAGAGGGTACAAGCTGGGCTGACGGGCCTCCCCGAGTGAACAAATTTTTGTGCACCAGGCCTCTAGTCTACACTAGTAAAGGACAAACTTGCAAATTGACCATACCTTCACTACACCTAAGCCATGCCCACACGCCAATCAGAGTGACTATATGCAAATTAAACCAACCAATAAGGCAGCTGGCAGCCATGGAGCTGGAGCGAGCAGGAGGCTTGGTTGCCCCAGTGATGGAGGAAGCCAAGCTTCCTGCTTGCCATGACTGGATCTGAGCTCCACTCAAGGCAACAAATTTTCAATTATAGAAGATAAATTAATCCTAGATTCCTGCTTTAAGCTGGCCGTGTCCTCGGAGCTGGAGCGAGCAGGAGGCTTGGGCTGCCCCTGGTATGGAGGAAGCCAAGCCTCCCGCCCGCCCTGGCTGGCTCTGAGCTATACTCAAGGCTAAAAATTTTCAATTATACTAGGTAAATAAATCCCAGAATATAAAAAAACAAAGACAAAAACAAAAAAGAGGAGAGGCTGGGAGCTTCCATCGCCAGGGTCTTGGCCAACCTAAAAGCAGCCCTCAGCCCCTCACCCAGGCTGGCCAAACCTTCATGGGGTTAGGGTATCACTGGGGTGGGGCTTGACCAGCCTGAAAGAGCCATCAGCCCCTCATCCAGGATGGCCAGGCACTCCAGTGGGCACCCCCACCCTGACGGGTGTGTGACCTGCTGCAAACAGCAATCATCCCCTCATCCAGGCAGGCCAGGCAGCCCAGTGGGGACCCCAACCCTGATCCAGGACACCCTTCAGGGCAAACCAGCCGGCCCCCACCCGTGCACCAGACTTCTATCCTATATAGTAAAAGGGTACTATGCCTCTCAGCACCGGGATCAGCTGAGCCTCGAGGCCTCCCGGCACCGGGATCAGCGTGACAGGGGGAAGCGCCAAAACCCCCTGATCGCCCTGAGGCTCTGTGTGTGACAGGGGTCGGGGCCATAACCTCCCTATCCGCCCTCTCTCTTCGTGACAGGGGAAGGTGCCCCAACAGCCCAATCAGCCCTGCTCTGAGCCCGACCAGGGGCTGCACCTAGGGATTGGGCCTGCCCTCTGCCACCCGGGAGCAGGCCTTAGCCAGCAGGTCGTTATCTCCCGAGGGGTCCCAGACTGCGAGAGGGCACAGGCCGGGCTGAGGGGACCCACCTTCCCCCTCGAGTGCACAAATTTTTGTACACCGGGCCTCTCTCTACATATAAAAGACTGAGTGACTGACTGTATGTCTTTGTGACCATCAGACCCACAGCCAGTATACATGATGTGCACTGGCAATCTACATTTTTAAAAGGCAAATATGCTAAGTGTCCATCTGGGTAATGACATCATGTAGCAATGCCAGGCTTCCTCTCCCCAGCAACTCACCTCCTTGCAGTTTCTTCAGTCCTGGAACATGACTTGGTTTAGAGCCAGGTGGGAATATTTTACACTAACCAAATGTCTGTGAAGCATTTTCCCGTGTGTCTTTTGATCCTCACAGAAGTCGTGGAATAGGTAGATGGTAGACTCGGTGGTATCCTATTTTCTCTTCATTAGCCAGAAAACAGAGATTTAGAAAGCTGAGAAACTTGACCTGACTGAAAATAAGGAAGAAATGATGGAACTTGTAAATGACTTCAGGTTTTCTCACTGTGAAGAATATAGTCAAACACTGCTGCAGTTAAATGGTTTACTCTTTGTTCTCCCTGGGTGAGCTACAATAATAACCTGCTTGTGTTGAAATTTACTGCTGTGTTGCTAACAATTACCTGAAAGAGAAGTGGTGCTGCTTCACTGGGTTGGAAAAAATTTAGCTACCTTAGACAGCAGGTCTAATTAAGCAAGTTTACACCCTCTCGCTCTCTCTCTGTCACTCTAGGTTGACCTGCCCACGTGTGAAACATATGCAGCTCTTGCTGGCGCCAATGGTATGCATGTGTTTCAATTTGTCATTGTCAATCCTGAATTTGGTTGACACTTCTATTATAGAGAAAGGGCAAATAGCGGCATTACAATATTTCTTCTAATTAATTCCTTAGTATTAATTAGTATTTCCTTAGTATTAATTAATTAATTAGGGCCACAAGTATTCTAATAGTGGCAAGATGTCATCTGTGAATAGTAAGGTTTTATTGGGCCAAAAGCCTAAGGGACCATTATGAGTCGTTGCTATGATGCACACTGGCCAGCAGGTGGCAGATGCTCAACACAGGAGCTTCCCCCTGGTGGTCAGGGAGCTCCCAGAGTGGGACCCTTGCTCAGGCAGAAGCCAGGCTCACACCTGGAGAGTGCAGCTGTGGCAGGAGGTGCCTTCGCTGCCTATGCCACAGTGCTACCAATTGGTGGTGGCAGGTGGAGTGGGGCTTGGATGAGCAGGAACACAGCACCTGGCTCCAGCTTGGGCTCCTGCCCATCTGCCCGCCGTTTTGTGCACTGCTACATCCCTCAGGAAATGTCAGACCTAACCTGGCAGTCCCACATCTCCCAAGGGGTCCCAGATTGTGTGAGGCCGCAGGCCAAGCTGTGGGATGACACCGGTGCTTGAATTTCATTCACCGGGCCTCTAATCATTTCATAATTTATCACCCATTTAGCATGGTTCTCTTCTAATGCTGAATAATTTAAAGGTAGGAACTGAATTTTGGTAATGATGGCCATTGAGATTTAACTGCTCTTTAGCGGTATTATTTAATGGCTTATATGAAGGGCACTAATCTCCTTCAAATATGAGAAATATTACATTCCCATAAATATTACTATGTTCCAGTGCTAATTCTTTCCACTAATGCCACTAAGTGAGCCTTTCACTAATTTTCTTTGCTCACTAGCTCATCCAAAATTGAAATGGGAGGCTGCTTGTCTATATTCAAGTGCAGAGGCATATTCTTCTTAACTACACTGATGCTCTCAATACTTTCATTTTTCCAACATAATTTATAGTGAGGGTCTCTATGTTAGATTTTAAAACATCTCTTTACTAATATGAATAAGTCACTTTTACCTGATTTCTTCACAACTGTGTGCATGCAATGATTTGGAACTTGCAATGCCTGACTCTTTTAAGTGTGCCTTCCCACCCTTGTTTTCATTAAAACACCATCAGAACCCACATTAATCCCTTTTCAGTCTGTTAAGAAAATGCAGACCATCCTCGGGTTACATTGGACTCGAAGTACATCATTTTGTGGTTACAGTGCCATCCTCTGAGTATTTATTTTAAAAAAACTTCCATCATTTATATGTATTTACATGTGCTTTATGTTTTTTATTATTTACTAGAGGCAAGGTGCACAAAAATTTGTGCACTGGAGTGGGGCCCCTGAGCCCAGCTTGGCCCCTATCACATACTGTGAGCCCTCAGGGGATGTCCTACTCCCTGCTCCATGCTCCCTTTGGGAAGTGGGCCTAAGCCACAGCCTGGCCTCCCTTTGTGGGCGCCGACCGGGCTTATCAGGCAAAGATATCAGCTCAATCACCCCGCTGTTGCAGCCACTGCCAGTCAACCTCAGCCACCAAGGTGTTTTCATCAACACGGACTCCAGTCCCTTTACTATGAAAAAAATGACAACTTTTTTTAGGCATTCTCAAGATGTGTCTTTCATAGGATATGACATTTCTTTCTTTTTTCCTTTTTTTCCTTCCTTCCTTCCTTCCTTCCTTCCTTCCTTCCTTCCTTCCTTCCTTCTCACCTGAGAATATGTTTCCATTGATTTTTCAAGAATGTGGAAGAGAAAGGGAAAGACAGAGAGAAACATCAAAGTGAGAGGAACACTTTGATTGGTTGCCGCCTGCATGAGCCCTGACCTGGGCCCAGGCCAGGGAGGAGCCTGCAACCTATGTACATGCCCTTAGCCAGAATTGAACCAAGACTCAGCAGTGGGCAGGCCAAGGCATTATCCACTCAGCAAAACCAGCAAGGATAGGATATGACATTTCCTACCCCTCCAGCAGTGGACTTTCCTTTTTTCTCCAGGAGTGGGGTAAAAATCCCTACATCACCTATTTTGATTCTTATTACCCAATTTACTAAGAATATTACCAGTGGCATAGAGGGAGCTTAACCAATGAGCAGTCAGAAAAGGTGTTTCCTCTGGAGTTCACACCAATTGCCGGCTTGGTCCCTGCCCAGGCCTAATGCCTGTGGTCCAGTCATTAGCTCTGGGCAGGGGACCACCAACTCCCTCAATCGCCTGCTCAGACCCTGCTCCCCATGATCACTGGCTCTGCCCCTGCTCCCGGCCATGGCCAGCTGCCTCCCTGCTCCCCGAAATTGCTGGCTCTGCACCTGCACAGGGCGAATGCCTCTGGCTGGGGCATTAGGCCTGGGCAGGGGACCCCCAACTCCCCAGGATTGTCAGCTCCACCCCTGCCAAGGCCTAATGCCATGGGCAGGAGACCCCATGCTCCCCTCAATCACAGGCTCCTCCCCTGCTCAAAACTAACGCCTCTAGCAAAGGCATTAGACTTGGGAAGGGACCAATAATACCCCTGCAATTACCGGCTCCAGCCCTGCCCAGGCCTAATGCCTCTGGCAAAGGCATTAGGCCTGGGCAGAGGACCCCCAGCTCCCACCATCGCCAACCCCTCTCCTGCTCCCCACCATCGCTGGCTTACCCCCTGCTACCCACAATCCCAGCTCCGCCCTTGCCCAGGCCTAACACTTCTGACCAAGGCATCAGGCCTTGGCAGGGGACCTCTCAGCTCTGATTGCAGGCTCCAATAGCCTATAGCCATTGGGCACCTACTTATGCCAATTAACCGCCATCTTTGTTGGTGGTTAATTTGCATATCATGCTGATTAGCCAATGGGAGGTTAAGGGAAGATACTGTCAGTTACCCTGTTTGTCTATTATTAGATAGGATTTAGCACAAGTAAAGGTCAGGAATCATTATTTTACTTTTAATTTTTTACTTTTATATATTTTTTTTTTGTTTCACCTCATTACTGCTGTGTATGTGTGCTCCATGTGAGTGATGTAGATGCTTATCTAGGTGGGTTCTGACTTACGGCAAAAACCATTATGACGTGCTGCAGGAATAGATCTTAATTGTAACATGAGGACCTATTGTACTTACATTCTCCTGATGAAGATGTCGTTATTTGGTCTTCATATTTCCTCATTAAGTACATGATTGTTGGAAGCACAAAGTATATCTTTATATATCTATGTGATTCTTAGACTATTAATTCAATAAGAAATAAAAACTGGGGTTGGGGGGGGAAGCTGGGAAGGTCAAGGGGAGAAAACAAAAAAAAATGGACACATCTCTTTACCCTTTGAAATACTTTAAGGAATAAAAAAAAAATTAAAAAATGAAAGCCTTATCCTTATAAAAAGATCTGGCCTTATAATTAAATGGCCTAATACATTTTAGAGTAGGGCACCTTTCCAAAGTATTCTCAGAAGAACATGGCTTGAAATCCGGGGTGTATCCTTTAACACCCTATTGGAAACAAGAGCCTTAGTTGGGCTCCATCATGATCCAAACAGAGACAGAAACAGCAAGAGACATGGCAGGTTTCTGTTACTATATTCCTACTGAGCATCCCTCAATGCACATTTCCTGATGGTGCTATTGATCAGAATGTGCACTCACAGGACATTAGGGCCTTCATGCACAACTCCGTCATGAAGCCACATGAAAGAGAAGCCTATTGGACAAGAATGTTAGCAGGGACTTTACAATGCAGAGGGATTCTGAAGAACATTGAAAAAGGTGGCAGAACCATAGCCAGTTTGGAACAGTGGACAGATCACTGGCCTTCAGACTGAAGGGCTCAGATTTGATTCAGGTCAAGGGCACTTGCCTGGGTGTGGGCTCAATCTCCAGTCTTGGGCTTGCAGGAGGAACTGATCAAAGAATCGCTCTCATCACTGAAGTTTCTAACTCTCACTTGCTCTCCTTTCCTCTCTGAGATAAGTACAAATATATTTAAAAGAATGGTGGCAGAATCATGGATGATGCAGGGACATGCTCCCAGGAAAAAACTGATATTCCAACTAAAATACAGAACAACTTCCTGAATAATCAATGGAAAACTCACAGGAGAGAACCCTGAAACCAGAAGACCGAAGGTGGAGGCCACTTAGACACTGGTAGGAGGAGAGGAGGCTTGAAGGGGCGGGCCTGACACCCACAGACAGCAACTGAAGTCTCGGAGAGATATCTCAGCTGTGGAGGACTGCCACTGAGAACTCTGGGTCTAATCCCCAAGCTGGGCCTCCTAGCAGAGAGCACCAGAACTGAGGAGGGTACCCATATAACCTGTGGATGTGAATAGCAGCAGGGCACTGTCTGCCAGGGAGAGACAGCTAGAAATTCAGGTATACTCTTAAAGGGCCAGCACACAAATTTCCCTGTGGAGCCACACACCTTGTGCCCTGGCAAAGGGAGGGTGAAGTGGACTGGAGCTGTGAAGGAAAAAGCCAGAACTGCGGAGTCAAGGGTTCCAGCACAGAAGACAGACACTTCAAGTTTCCTGGGAGGAGTCATTTCCTCAGGCAGCAGAGAAAATCTTTCCCACGCAGACATTTGCCTTTCCTGGAGGAGTGACAATTAACACACACTACTGGGAAACACCTTGCCCTGAGGACACTTAAGAGATTATAAATAACAATAAACCTACACACAGAAGCAACTGCCCCACCCTGTTGAAACAAACTCTTGCTATAACCTGAGGACCATTGCCTTGGAAGCAAGTTAAGTTGGAATCCTATCAGTCTATAGACAGAGGAGGTCTCTGGAGGCTTTGAGTCTTTGCCTGATCTAATTAGTCAGAAACATCCTTTAACAATGTTCTGCACTAGAGACTGAGAGGCACAGAGAATCTACCTAACTTGTCACCACAAACCCACACAGAAAGCCAGAAAGAGGAAATAAATAAACAACCCCCAAATGAGAGAACTAGAGAATTCTCCAGATATTGAGAGAGATGAAGCACAGAGAAGACATTTATCTGAATCTGACTTCAGGGTTATGAAGGTAAAAGAGCTCAACAGCATGAAAAAAGATATAGTGACTATGAAAAGAAGAACAGTCCTAGATATAAAATGACATAATTCAAACAGGAGGACCACTTACATAACAGTATTAGAATAGCGAGTGTGCCAAAAGAGGCAGGAGGGGAGAAAAGCGTAGAGACGGTCTTTGAAGAAACAATGGCAGAACACTTCCCTAACGTGGTAAAGAAAAATCCCACACAAGGTCAAGAGCCAAAGAGAACCCAAAAGAAAAAGTACCCAAACACGTGCCCAGACACATCATAATTAAAATGCCAAAAATTAAAGACAAGGAGAGAATCTTCAAGGCAGCAATTAAAAAGAAAACTGTTAGCTACGAAGTCGTCCCCATAAGGATGAGTCCTGATATCTCATCTGAAACTCTACAGGCCAGAGGGATTGGCAAGAAGTACTCTAGTTAATGGAAAGAGAGGATCTGAGACCAAGATTACTATATACGGCAATTCTTTCCTTCAAAATAGACAGTCAAATACAGAGCTTCATAGACAGAAAAAGGCTAAAAGTGTAAATTGTCACCAAGCCAGCATTACAAGAAATGCAAAGGGATTGCTGTAATGAGAATGAGAAACAGAGACAGAAATTTAGCCATACAGAAAGATAATGGAAAGAAATAAATACCTATCAATAATAACTCTAAATATAAATAGGTAAATGCTCCAATCAAAAGGCATAGGGTATCAAAATGGATACAAAAATATGATGCAAGTATATGCTGTATACAGGAGTGCCATCTGAAAACAAAAGACACACAAAGGATTGGAGTGAAGGAATGGGAAAATTTCCATGCAAATGGAAAGAAAAAAAGGCTGGAGTACCAATATTCATATCAGACAAAATAGACATTTTAATAAAGGCCATCACAAGAGACAGAAAGGTCACTGCATGATACCAAAGGGATCAACCAGCAGAAAATATTACCCTAGGAAACAAATATTCATCCAACATAGGAATATATGTATATCTCCTATCTAATAAAAGAGAAACATGGTAATTAGCATACGACCAGTACTCTTCCCTTTGGCTATCAGCGAGATATGCAAATTAGCTGCCTGCCAAGATGGCGGCCGGCAGCCAGGCAGCTTGAAACTAACATGAGGCTTGCTTACTTCAGTGACAGAGGACACCAACGTTCCTAGCCTGCCTTGCCGGCCTCTGAGCTTGCAGTTTAAGAAACATTGAAACAAATATAGAAGCTAAACAAAGCCCCAGAAACATGCTTTCAGTGAGCCCGGGATCTCAGAGCTGGAGTTCTATATTGTTTCGATTATAGAACCCAAACAAACCAGATACCTTCTTTCAGCAGCAGAGGCCTCAGAGCTGGAGCCAGAGCTAAAGCTGGCCCAGAATAAAAACAAAAGAAAAAAAAAAGCATTTGGGAGCTTCAGTAGGCCAGAAAACAGCCCTCAGCCCCTCACACAGGCTGGCCACGCACCCCAGTGGGGACCCCCACCCTGATCCAGGACACCCTTCAGGGCAAACCAGCCAGCCCCACCCATGCATCAGGCCTCTATCCTATACAGTAAAAGGGTAATATGCCTCCCAGCACCGGGATCAGCAGAGCTGAGAGGGCTCCCGGCACGCAGGGGGATCAGCGTGACAGGGGGCAGCACCCAAAACCCCTGATCGCCCTGAGGCTCCATGTGTAACAGAGGATGGGACCTCAACCTCCCTATCCGCTGTGCTCTGTTCATGACAGGGGAAGGCGCCGCAACCTCCTGGTCAGTCCTGCTCGGTGCCTGATGGGAGGAGCTCCCCAACCCCCTGATCACCCTGCGGCTCTGTGTGTGACAGGATGCGGCGCCTCAAACCCCTGATCAGCCCTGCTCTGTGTTTGACAGGGTGCTGGGCCCCAACCCTCTCCTCCCCCTCGGGCCCTGCTCTGTGTGTGACGGGGTAGAGCCATAACCTCCCCATCAGCCCTGCCCTGAGTGTGACTGGGGGCGGTGGCCCAACCCCCCAATCGGCCCTACCCTGAGCATGAGTGAGGGTGGCATCGCAACCTCCCAATCTGCCCTGCTTTGTGCATGACAGGAGAAGGAGCCCCAACTCCCCAATCAGCCCTGCTCTGAGCCCGACAAGGGGCTGAACCTAGGGATTGGGCCTGCCCTCTGCCACCCAGGAGTAGGCCTAAGCCAGCAGGTCATTTTCTCCTGAGGGGTCCAAGACTGCGAGGGGGCACAGACCCAGCTGATGGACCCTCCTTTCCCCACCAAGTAAACAAATTTTTGTGCACCGGTCCTCTAGTATATACATGCCAATTCAAAGCTATATGCCAAAATGCTGGACAATGTGGATGAAATAGATGAAGTCAGTAAAAAATGCGAACTACCAAAATTGATTCAGAAAGAATTACTTATACATCTGAAACAAACAAACAAAAATCAAACAAAGAGACTTCCAGGGGACTTTAATGGAGAGCCTGAAAAAAGGACAGTCATAGTAGCAGACTTTTATCACTCCTATCACTTCACTGGATAGATCTTCCATGTGACAAGACAATGATTCAGAGACTCTAAAGGACACACTGCATCAGATGGATTTAATTGACATTTTAGAACGTTCACCCCAACAGAGCAGAATATACTTTCTTCTCAAGTGCACAGGGGTCATTCCCAAAGATAGACCACATGGTAGGACACATAACAAGTCCCTACAAGTTCAAGAAGATTTAAATCATATCAAGCATGTTCTTGGATCACAGTGGAATGAAATGAGAAATCAACTAGCGTAAAAACACCCAAAAACTTTTAAACACTTACAGGCTAAATAGCATGCTATTAAACAATGAATTTGTTACAATGAGATCAAGAAAATAT
Source organism: Myotis nattereri (assembly GCF_964212035.1). Taxonomy (NCBI): domain Eukaryota; kingdom Metazoa; phylum Chordata; class Mammalia; order Chiroptera; family Vespertilionidae; genus Myotis; species Myotis nattereri. The sequence goes on along the minus strand of NC_138094.1, from coordinate 28,237,845 downwards.
CAAAGACTTTTTGGAAAAAAAGGAAAATGAACAAATAACAACACAATATCTCTGGGAAACAGCAAAAGCACTCCTGAGAGGGAACTTCATAGCACTATAGACCTATCTCAGAAAATAACAAAAATCAGCAATAAACTATTTATCCCTACAACTGAAGAATTAGAAAGAAACCAACAAGAAGAGCCCAGAGTAAGTAGTGGAAGGAAAAAATAAAGATTACAGTAGAAAAAATAACAGAGAAAAAAAATTCAATGAAACCAAAAGCTGGTTCCATGAAAGGATAAACAAAATTGATAAACCATTAGCAAGACTCATGAAGAAACAAACACACATGATTCCAATAAGTAAAATCAGAAACAAGAGTGGAGGAGTAAGCACTGGCACCACAGAAATTCAAAGGATTGTAAGAAAATACTATGAACAACTATATGCCAAAATGCTGGACAATGTGGATGAAATAGATGAAGTCAGTAAAAAATGCAAACTACCAAAACTGATTCAGAAAGAATTAAGAAACCTCAATAGGCTCATAACAACTGATGAAATAGAAGCAGTAATCAAAACACTTCCAACCAACAAAAGCTCAGGTCTGGACAGCTTCACAGGGGAGTTCTACCAAACAGTCAGAAAACTACAATCTATACTCCTCAAACTGTTTCAGAAAATCAAAGAGGAAAGAATACTTCCAAACTCTTTGTATGAGGTCAGCATTATTCTAATTCCAAAAGAAGGTAAAGACACTACAAAGAAAGAGAATTACAGACCACTATAGCTGATGATGACAGATACTAAAATCCTCAACCAAGTATTAGCAAATCACATCCAGCATTATATTAAAGGACCAAATGACATGATCAAGTGGGATATATTCCAGGGATGCAAGGCTGGTATGATATTCACAAATCAATAAATGTGATACAACTCATAAACAAACTGAAGGTTAAAAATCACGTGATCATATTGATAGACACAGAAAAAGAATTGGAAAAAACCCAACCCCCAATTTTGATAAAAAGTCTCAGCAATGTGGTAATAGAGGGAGCATACTCAACATGATAAAGGCCATATATGAGAAACCCACAGCCAACATCATACTCAATAGGCAAAAACTAAAACCATTTCCCATGAAAGAACAGGAACATGACAGTGATGCCAATTTTCACCATTCCTGTTCAACATAGTACAGGAAGTGCTACCATAGTGCTCAGACATGAAGAAAAAAAAGTCATCCCAACCGGAAAAGCACATAATAAATGAATTTGGTCATGAATCAGGATACAAAATTAACACCCATAAATATATGTATTTTTATTTACCAAGAATGAACTCCCAAAAAGATAAACTAAGAAAAGAATCCCACTTACCATTGCAATAAAGGAATTAAGGAAAAAACTCAATTAAGGAAGTAAAAGAACTCAATTAAGGAAGTAAAAGAACTGCACTTGGAAAATGACAGAATATTGAAAAGGAGATAAAGATATCAACCAGTGGATTAATATACCGTGTTGATGGGTTGGTAGAATTAACATTATTAAGATGTCCATACTACCCAAAGCAATTTATAGATTCAATGTAATCTCCATTAATATACCAACAGAATATTTCACAGACAAAGAACAAACCCTCCAAAAATTCATATGGAGTAAAAATAGCCTCAGCAATCCAGGGAACTACAAAAAAATATGGAAGGCTCACAATCCCAGATATTAAGCTATATTATAAAGCCACCATTCTCAAAACTGCCTGCTACTGGCACTAGAAAAGACATATACACCACTGAAACAGAACAGAGAACCCAGAAGTGGACCCAAGTCATTACACTGTATTATTAATTTACAAAGGAGGCGAGAGCATTCAATGGAGTCAAGACAGTCTCTTTGATTTTCTACAAGATGGCAGCGATATAGGCAGACGCGACCCAGGTCTTGTGCCAGAGCAGATGGAGTAAGCAGCTGAAACTAATAACACCCACCGCGAATTGGGGAAATTACTCAGCTGGTGAGACGGTTTGCAGTAGGGAAGGGCAGAGCTCCTCTGGAAAGGTAAAAGAACCAGGGATCTGGGCAGGAAAGTTTGCCAGACCTCTGAGCCCAGAGGGTCAGAGGGAGACCGCATGGCACTGGGACAGGCACAGCCCCTGACTGGGGAAAAGAGATCCACGGGATTCCTGGCACAGGGGGATTTGAGATCTGGGTTCTGTGATTACGGAGGACTGAGCCTAGAGGGGGCTGCCTCAACAGCTGAACAGACCATGCAGTGCTGGTAAGAGAGGAGCTTACAGAAATTCAGACTTCCTCATTTCTGTGGCCAGCATTTGTTCGTTTATTTTCACTGAACCCTGTTCATAGGACATTTCAGATACAGACACTCACCTGTGCTGAAGAGAGGGAGAAGGTGCAGATGAGTGGAATCTGGGGAGAGGCTGGGGAGAAAGGGGGCGCCGGGAGAGGTGCCAGCGAATATAGTGCTGAGAAACCCCTGGTACCAGGACTAGGGCAGCCATTCTTTCCGGAGTGTGGGACTCCTCCACCTAGCCCCCAGGCAAGGAGCACAGCCACACCCAGATTAGACCCTGAACGAGATGAAGGATTAAAATAATCTGATCAGTCCCTGGGCGTTAACAGGGTCTGGCCTATAGAGGGACTTTCAGTCCCAGCAATAACATAGACCAGGGCCACGATTAAAGAACCAGTTCTGGGGAGTTGACCTCCCCAAACCAGTTTTAAGTGCAATAGAGAAAATAAACCCTTGCTACTGGATAGAGAAGCTGTATAGCCTCAGAGGCCAACCCAAAAATACTGCCACCCAGAGGCTGAGCCACAACCTTAATCTCAGCTAAACACAAATTAAGGCAGTCTGGGACACAAATACGGCCTGCTTTAAAATCAGGACTATGGTTTACAACACGGAGGAACAGTGTATTGCAGGGAAATTCAACACTCCCCTGAATAACTGGCAAGACCAAGGCGAGCCAGACTGAAGAGTAGAAGAACTGAATTACCTTCACTACTGCAATTTTTTTTTCTTTTTTCACCTTTTAACTAAGAAAGCAATTTTTTTCTTCTTTTTCCATCAGCTGATTTTATCCTTTTAATTACCACATTTTTATGTTTAACCAGTATTATTGCTGCTACCACTTTACCATTTTTTTAAAGTGACATTTTATTGTCTCTCTATTTTATTTTGGGATTAGTTTTCTCCATTCTATTTTCATCGTTCCTATAGCATCAATTTTCCCTACCTCAATTTTACCTCTATGCTATAACCCTCTTCCCCACTTTTCCCTTTTTGTTGTCCTGTTTCCCTTACCCTATTCCTGCTTTAGATTTTCCTGATTCCTTCTTTTTCCCCCTGTCAAAATTTCACCCTAATTATATATCCTATTTCCACTCCACTGCTCTAAATCCTTATACACCTATCCCTTATCTTTCTTCACTATCCAAAATTTTTTCCCTTCTTTTATCTTTCTATGTTTTGTTGCTGTTTGCTTGATTGTTGAGTATTTTGTTTTTTTTGGTGTTTTTTTTTTGTTTGTGTGTGTGTGTGTGTGTGTGTGTGTGTGTGTGTGTGTGGTTTAGGACTGGTTGTGAGGTTGTTTGCTTTTTCCTTTTTTTTCTTTTGCTGGCTTTTCCCCTCTCTCCACCCCCACTCCCCTCCAGTTATTTTTGTGCTTACGTTTTCCCTTGGCTCTCTTGATATTATTGATTATTTGTAGTTTGCATTCATCTCCAGTGATCTGTTCCTGGAATCTGTTGGGATTAGTGGCGGTTCTTTCAGAGTTTTCTCCTCATATAAATAGTCTCTTCCCCTCTTCTACTTCGTTCTCTCTTTTCAGTCTTTTTTTTTCTTTTTTCCTCGTCATTTTTCCCAATTTCATTTTTGAACTCTTTTTTTTTCTTACTTTTCTTTTCTTTTCTCTCTTTTATATTTTTCTCTTCTTTCTTCCTTATCCCCTAATCCTCTTAATTTGGGCAGTCACCTTTATTTGGGGTTATTAATATTGTGAATATATTTGTCTTTAGTGCCTGGTACGTTGTGGCTTGATTTGTTGCATTATGTGCCCTTAAATCAGCGCAGCAGATCCAAGCCGCAGCAGCCTCCTGATCACCATACCCTCTGAGGATCAGCAGCTGTATGTGAAGCCTCCCCCCACCAGCAAGAAGAGCCACCAAAGCTGTGAACAGCACACATAAGAGGAGCTGCCAACTGAGGAAAAGCTGCTATCGCAACCGCCCAAGGAGCAACCACAGCCCAAGGAGCCACTGCCACCCAGGGAGCAGCTCATGAATGACTCAACGTCTAGATATGTCAGTCAGATCAAACATGGGTAGACAAAGAAATCCCGAAAGGAAAGAGAAGGAGGATTCGCCAGAAAACCAGCTAAGTGATACAGAGGCATGCAACATGAGAGGAAAAGAATTCAGAATAAGGGTCCTAGAGTCCATAAACCGAATGGAGGAAAAAATCAAAAACATATAGAAGAACCAAGAAAAAACAGATGAAAAAATCAACTACTTAAGCAAGAATCAAGAAGTAAGAGATAAAAAATCAACAACTTAAGTAAGACCCAAGAAGAAATGAAGAGTGATATAGCTGCAATGAAAAACTCCATTGAAAGTATCAACAGTAGACTAGGAGAAGCGGAGGACCAAATTAGTGAATTAGAAGACAAGGAAGCAAACACACCCAAACTGTACTGCAATTGGATAAAAAAATTAAAAGACAGGAGGAGAGCGTAAGTGACATTGGGACAACATGAAACGAAACAACATATGGATAATAGGGGTGCCAGAACAACAGAAAGAGGAACAAGGATTAGAAAACCTATTGGAAGAAATAATATCAGAAAACTGCCCTGTGTTGGGGAAGAAAAAAGTCACACAAGCCCAGAGAGTCCCAAACAAGGTGAACCCGAAAAGACCCACACCAAGACACATCATAATTATCATGGCAACTGTTCAGGACAAAGAGAGAATCTTACAGGCTGCAAGAGAGAGACGGAAAGTTACATACAAGGGATCTCCCATTAGATTGTCAAATGATTTCTCAACAGAAACACATCAGGCCAGAAAAGAATGGACAGAAATTTACAAAGTGATGCAAAGCAAAGGACTGAATCCAAAAATACTCTATCAAAGGCTATCATGCAAAATTGAAGGGGAAATAGGAAGCTTCACAGACAAAAAAAGGCTACGAGAGTTTATCACTACCAAGCCGGCAATGCAAGAAATTCTAAAGGGACTGGTGTAAAAAAAGGAACAAAAAGCTCAGAAAGAAAACAGCCACATACACAAAAAAGAAATGGCTACAAACATGTACCTTTCAATAATAACTTTAAACTTAAATGGACTAAATGCTCCAACCAAAAGACATCGAGTGGCTGAATGGATAAAAAAAACATGACCCATACATTTGTTGTCTACAAGAGACCCTCCTCAGAAGAAGGGACTCACACAGACTGAAAGTGAAGGGATGGAAAAATATCTTTCAGGCAAATGGAAAGGAAAAGAAAGCTGGGGTAGCAATACTTATATCGGACAAAATAGACCTCAAAGTGAAGGCCATAACAAGAGATAAGGAAGGCCACTTCATAATACTAAACGGATCAATACATCAAGAAGATATAACCCTGGTAAACATATATGCACCCAATGCAGGAGCACACAAATACATAAAAATAACTCCTGGAAGATATCAAAGGAGAGATCGACAACAATGCAATCATAGAGGGGGACTTTAATACACCACTGACATCACTGGATAAATCCTCTACGCAAAAAATCAGCAGAGAAACAGCCATCCTAAATGACTCACTAAATCAGATGGACTTAATTGACATCTTCAGAACGCTTCACCCCACAGCCAAGGAATATACATTCTACTCAAGTGCTCTTAAGACACATTCAAAAATAGACCACATATAGGGTCACAAACAAAGTCTCCCCAAATTCAAGAAGATTGAAATCATACCAAGCATCTTCTCAGACCACGATGGCGTAATATTAGAAATAAACTACAATAAAAAATAACCCCAAATACTCAAACACTTGGAAGCTGAAGAGCATGTTATTAAATATTGATTGGGTTTCAATGAGATCAAAGAAGAAATTAAAAACATCCTGGAAACTAATGAAAATGAAAACACTACAATCCAAAACCTATGGGACACATAGAAAGCAATCCTGAGAGGGAAGTTTATAGCTCTACATGCCTATCTCAAAAAACAAGAAAAAATGGTAGTAAATCATCTAACTTACATCTCAAAGAATTAGAAAGAGAGCAACAACAACAACAACAAAAAAACCCAGAGTGAGCAGAAGGAAGGAGATAATAAAGATTCGCACAGAAATAAATGACATAGAGACCAAAAAAATAATACAGAAAATCAATGAAACCAAGAGCTGGTTCTTCGAAAGGATAAACAAGATTGACAAACCTCTAGCCAGACTCACCAAGAAGCAGAGAGATAGGACCCAAATAAACAAAATCAGAAACGATAGGGGTAAAATAACCACAGACCCCACAGAAATACAAATGATTGTTAAAAAATACTGTGGACAGCTCTACTCCAAAAAACTAGACAACCTGGAGGAAATAGATAAATTCCTAGAAAAATACAACATTCCAAAACTCAATCAGGAAGAATCTAAAAATCTCAACAGGCCAATAACTATGGAAGAAATTGAAGCAGTCATCAAAAAGCTTCCAGCAAACAAAAGCCCAGGACCAGATGGCCTCACAGGGGAATTTTACCAAACATTCAAGGAAGTACTAAAACCTATCCTCCTCAGACTACTACAAAAAAATCAGGAGGAAGGAACACTTCCAAGCTCATTCTATGAAGCCAGCATCACCCTAATACCAAAACCAGGTAAAGACAACACAATGAAAGAGAATTAAAGGCCAATACCCTCATGACCATAGACGCGAAAATCCTCAACACAATCTTAGCAATCGGATCCAGCAGTACATCAGAAAGATCATACACCATGACCAAGTAGGATTTATCCCAGGGATGCAAGGATGGTACAATATCCGCAAGTCAATAAACGTGATACATCACATAAACAAATTGAAAGAAGAAAAACACATGGTCCAATCAATTGATGCAGAAAAAGCATTTGACAAAACCCAACACCCATTTTTGATAAAAACTCTCAGCAAGGTGGGAGTAGAAGGATCATACCTCAACATAATAAAAGCCATATATGACAGGCCCACAGCCACCATCATACTCAATGGACAAAAACTAACACCATTTCCCCTAAGAACAGGAACAAGACAGGGATGCCCGCTCTCACCACTTCTGTTCAACAAAGTACTGGAAGTATTAGCCATTGCAATTAGACAAGAAGAAGAAATAAAAGGCAACCAAATTGGAAAAGAGGAAGTAAAACTGTCCTTATTTGCAGGCGACATGATATTATACATACAAAACCCTAGAGACTCCATCAAAAATTTCTAGACTTAATACATGAATTTGGCAATGTAGCAGGATACAAAATTAAACCCAAGAAATCTGAGGCATTTCGATATATCAATAGTCAACTTTCAGAATGAGAGATTACAAAACCAATCCCATTTACCATTGCACCAAAAAAATTAAGCTACCTAGGAATAAACTTAAGTAAAGAGGTAAAAGGCCTCTACTCACAAAACTACAGGACATTGAAAAAAGAGATAGAGGAAGACATAAACTGATGGAAGAACATACCTTGTTCATGGACTGGTAGAAGCAACATCATTAAAATGTCCACACATCCCAAAGCAATCTATAAATTCAATGCACTTCCCATTAAAATACCAACAGCATACTTCACAGATCTAGAACGAACTCTCCAAAAATTCATCCATAATAATAATAAAAAAAGACCCCAAATAACTGCAGCAATCCTGAGAAAGAACAAAGTAGGTGGGTATCAATACCACATATCAAGCTGTATTACCAAGCCGCTGTTCTCAAAACTGCCTGGTATGGGCACAAGAACAGACATATAGATCAATGGAATAGAATAGAGAGCCCAGAATTCGACCTGAACAAATATGCTCAATTAATATTTGACAAAGGAGGCAAGAACATACAATGGAGTCAAGATAGTCTCTTCAATAAATGGTGCTGGGAAAATTGGACTGACATATGCAGGAAAATGAAACTAGACCACCAACTTACACCATACACAAATATAAACTCAAAATGGATAAAGGACTTAAATGTACGACGGGAAACCATAAAAATTCCAGAAGAATTCAAAGGCAACAAAATCTCAGACATATGCCGAAGCAATTTCTTCACTCATACAGCACCTAGGGCACTTGAAACTAAAGGGAAAATGAACAAATGGGACTACATCAAAATAAAAAGCTTCGGCACAGCAAAAGAAACCATCAATGAAACAACAAGAAAACCCACTGCGTGGGAAAACATATTTGCCAATGTCATATCAGATAAGGGCCTAATCTCCAAACTTTATAGGGAACTCATACAACTTAACAAAAGGAAGATAAACAATCCAATCAAAAAATGGGCAAAGGTTCTAAATAGACACCTTTCAAAAGAGGACATTCAGAAAGCCAAGAGACATATGAAAACACGCTCAAAGTCACTAATCATCTGATAAATGCAAATCAAAACAACAATGAGGTACCATCTCACACCTGTCAGATTGGCTATCACCAACAAATCAACAAATGACAAGTGCTGGAGAGGAGGTGGAGAAAAATGAACAGTCGTGCACTGCTGGTGGGTTGCAGACTGGTGCAACCACTATGGAAGGCAGTATGGAGCTTCCTCAGAAAACTACAAATGGAACTGCCATTTGACCCTGTGATCCCACTTCTAGGAATATATCCCAAGAAACCAGAAACACCAATCAGAAAGGATATATGCACCCATATGTTCATAGAAGCACAATTCACCATAGCTAAGATCTGGATACAGCCTAAGTGCCCATCAGTAGATGAATAGATTAGAAAACTGTGATACATCTACACGATGGAATACTATGCTGCTGTAGAAAAGAAGGAACTCACCATTTGCAACAGAATGGATGGAAGTGGAAAGCATTATGCCAAGTGAAATAAGCCAGTCAATGAAAGAAAAATACCACATGATCTCACTGATTCATGGAAAATAAAGACCATTATAAACTTATGAACAATAATAGATACGAGGCAGAGCTGCCTCAAACTGATTGTCAAACTGCAGCGGGAAGGCAGGGAAGGGTTGGGGGGCAGAAGGGAAAGGGGTAAGAGATCAACTAAAGGACTGGTATGCATGCATACAAACATAACCAACAGACATAAGACACGGGGGGGGGGGGGGGTAGTGGAGGCCAGGGGATTGTCAAGGACGGAGAAACAAAAAGGACACATACGTAATACTCTTTGTAATACTTTACGCAATAAAATTAAAAAAAGACAGTCTCTTCAATAAATGATGAAAATCAGACAGAAACATGCAAGAAAATGAAACTAGACCACCACCTTTCACCATACACAAAAATAAACTCAAAGTGGATAAAGGACTTGAACGTTAGTTGGGAATCTATATGAAGAAATCTCAGAAGACTGCACAGGCAGCAAATTATCAGACATATGTCTTGGCATCTCTTTACTGACACAGCTCTGAGGGCAATGCACACAAAGGAGAAATTAAACAAATGGTCCACATCAAAATAAAAATCTTCTGCACGGCAAACTAAATCCTGAACAAAACAACAAGAAAGCCCACTGCATAGGAGAACATACTTGCCAATGGTATCTCTGATAAGTGTTGAATTCCAAAGTTGACAGGGAACTCACACAAATTAACAATAGGAAGATAAACAATCCAATCAAAACATGGGCAAAGGACTTAAATGGACATTTTTTGAAAGGGGGCCTACATAAGGCCAAGAGACATAGGGAAAAATGCTCAAAGGCAATAACAGTCCAAGAGATGTGAATCAAAATGAGAGAAGTACCAATCCACCAGTCAGAATAGCTGTCAGAAAAAAATAAAAAATAAAAAACCGCAAGTGCTGGAGAGGATGCAGAGAAAAAGCAGCCAGGCAGCTGCAGCGAACAGGAGGCTATCTTGCTCCAGTGAAGGAGGAAGCCATGGTTCCCTGCCTGCCACTGCTGGAAAGTGAGCTTGTACTCTAAGCAACTATGTTGCAATTATAGACACTAAACAAACCCCATGCTTTCAGCCAGCCAGCAGATCTGGAGTTGCAACAGAGTTTCGATAACAGAACCCAAACAAACACAGATACCTGCTTTCAGCAGCCGAGGCCTCAGAGCTGGGGCTGACCCTCAGAGCTAAAGCCAGCCCTCAGTTCCAGTGACAGCCATAGAAGATAAATAAATCCCAGAATAAAAAAAAAATTAAAAAAAGGAGAGGTTGGGAGCTTCAGTCACCCACCTGCTGAAAAGAGCCCTCAGCCCCTCACCCAGACTGGCCAGGCACCCCAGTGGGGACCCTGACCATAAAGGCTGTGTGACCAGCTGCAAACAGCTATCATCCCCTCATCCAGGCTGGCCAGGCACCCAAGCGGGACCCCCACCCTGATCCAGGACACCCTTCAGGGCAATCCAGCCGGCCCCCACCTGTGCACCAGGCCTATATCCTATATAGTAAGAGGGTAATATGCCTCCCAGCACCAGGATCAGCAGAGCCATGAGGCCTCCGGAACCTGGGATCAGCGGAGCCACGAGGCCTCCTGGCACCGGGATCAGCAGAGCCTGCTAGCACCAGGATCAGCAGAGCAGCAAATGCTCACTGCCCCTGTGTCAAGCACAGCTGCGAGGCCTCCCAGCACCAGGATCAGTGGAGCAGCGAGACCTCACTACCCCTGTGTCAAGCGGAGCTTCAAGGGCTCCCAGCACTAGGATCAGTGGAACCTCCAGGCCTCCTGGCCCCTGGAGCAGCATGACAGGGGGCAGCGCCCAAACCCACTGATCACCCTGCGGCTCTGTGTAGGACAGGGTGCTGCGCCCCAACCACCCCATGGGCCCTGCTCTGTTTGTGTCGGGGTGGAGCCACAACCTCCTCCTTGGCCCTGCCCTGAGTGTGACAGGGGACAGCGCCCCAACTCCCCGATTCGCCCTGCTCTGTGTGTGACAGGGACAGTGCCCCAACTCCCCTATCTGCCCTACTCTATGCATGACAGCGGGGAGCACCCCAACACCCTGATTGGCCGTGCTCTGTGTGTGACAGGGTACGGAGCCCCAAACCCCCTGATGGGCCCTGCTCTGTGCGTGACAGCAGGTGTTGCTGCAACCTCCCCATCAACCCTGCCTTGAGTGTGACAGGGGGTGGTGCCCCAACCTTCCAATCAGCCCTACCCTGAGCCTGACTGGGGATGGCATCCCAACCTCCCAATCCGCCCTGCTCTGTGCATGACAGGGGCAGCACCCAACACCCAATCAGCCCTGCTCTAATCACAACCACGGGCTGCACATAGGAATTGGGCCTGCCCTCTGCCAGGCAGGAGCAAGCCAAAGAGGGCATGTCATTATCTCCTGAGGGATCCCAGACTGTGAGAGGGGACAAGTGGGGCTGAGGGACAACCCCCCAACCAGTGCACAAATTTTTGTGCACTGGGCCTCATATATACACACAGACACACACACACACACACACATAGGCAGACACACACACACACACACACACACACACACACACACATATACTAGAGGCCCGGTGCACAAAAATTTGTGCACTCAGTGGGGAGAGGGGTTCTCTCATGCCAGCCTGTGCCCTCTCGCAGTCTGCGACCTCTCAGGACATAATGACCTGCTGGCTTAGGCCTGCTCCTGGGTGGCAGATGGCAGGCCTAATCCCTAGGTGCAGCCCTTGGTCGGGTTCAGAGCAGGGCCGATTAGGCAGTTGCGGCGCCGCCCGCTGTCATGCACAGAGCAGGGTGGATCAGGAAGTTGCAATGCCACCCTCAGGCACACTCAAGGCATGGTCGATGGGGAGGTAGCGGCGCCACCCCTTGTCATGCACAGAGCAGGGCCAACAGGGGATTGGGGTGCTGCCCCTTGTCAAGCACAGAGCAGGGTCCATCAGGTGGGTTGGGGCTCCCCCCTGTCACTCACAGAGTAGGGCCGATAGGAAGGTTGAGGCCCCGCCCCCTGTCCACACAGAGCCTCAGGGCGATCAGGGGGTTTGGGCGCTGCCCCCTGTCACACTGATCCCGGTGCCGGGAGGCCTCGAGGCTCTGCTGATCCCAGTGCTGGGAGGCATATTACCCTTTTACTATATAGAATAGAGGCCTGGTGCACTGGTGGGGGCTGGCTGGTTTGCCCTGAAGGGTGTCCTGGATCAGGGTGGCGGTCCCCACTGGGGTGCCAGGCCAGTCTGGATGAGGGGATGATGGCTGTTTGCAGCTGGTCACACACCCTTCAGGGTGGGGGTCCCCACTGGGGTGCCTGGCCAGTCTGAGTGAGGGGCTGAGGGCTGTTTTCAGGCTGGGACTGAAGCTCCCAACTGCTCCTTCTTTTTTTTTTTTTTTTTATTCTGAGCCACTTTTAGCTCTGAGGCTCCAGCTCTTAGGCCTCCACTCTAGAAAGCAGGTGTCTGGTTTGTTTGGGTTCTATAATCAAAACTCTGCATCAACTCCAGCTCTGAGATCCCAGCCGGCTGAAAGCTGGTTTCTGGGGTTTTGTTTAGCTTCTATATGTTACAATGTTTCTTAAACTGCAAGCTCAGAGGCTGCAAGGCAGGCGGGGAATGTTGTAGTCCTCTGGCATGGAAGCAAGCAAGCCTCATGTTCAGTTTAATCTGCCTGGCTACCGGCAGCCATCTTGGCTGGAAGTTAATTTGCATATCACCCTGATTAGCTAATGGGAAGGGTAGCAGTCATACGCCAATTACCATGTTTCTCTTTTATTAGGTAGGATATGCACACACACATATACATACATACGTATATATATGTATATGTACATGTGGGTGTGTGTATATATATATATATAGATATGTATATATGTATGTATGTATGTATGTATATGTGTATATATATATATATATATATATATATATATATATATATATATATCATAGAGGGCTAATGAACTTTGATATTCAGCAAGGCTGAAAATCAGCATTATATTACCCTTCAGTTGGCAAAATGGCTGAAGGAAATCTCCTAACCTGATAACCCTTTTAATGTTTAGCATACTTGACTGCTGACATGCCTGTTTGCTTTGCTAAAGGGCATATATGAGAAACCTAAAGCCAAGTCAATGAAAGCTGGTGAGTGCAGGGTTTGAGAGAGCTTCTCGGCTAGAAAGAAAGGTCTCAGCCTGGCTCCCCCATGTCTTCTAAATTTCTATTTGTTGTCTAGTGTATTCATTTGTGTTCAGCTCCTTTTCCAGATCCTGAATCCTTGCTGCAAAAGGTTGCAGCATTCTGGCGCCCAATGTGGGACATCTGGAGAGGAAATTTCACCAGAGTGAAAAATGAAGACATTTCACCAGAAAGCTGAGAAGTGCACTGAAAAGGTGGGGAAAATTCTCTGTGCACAAAGCCCATGCCAGCTTTGGAAATTGTGAAACATAAAGTGGGCGGAAAATCTTTCTTTTCTGCCAGGCTATAATGAGCGAAAGTTTGATTATAAAGCAAAATAAATAAATAAATAAATAAATAAATAAATAAATAATTGTAAACGTTTACTTGTATGCTCAAGGATAAAGAAATTAAAATATCAAAAGGTACTCTCTGAGATCAGGCTAAAGGAAAAATGTAACATTGCCATCTTGAACTATGTGTGCTCTTGTTCGCACTGCATTATGCCTAATTCGTATTGGGGATCAAAAGTCTGTAATACCTAAGCCCTGGGTCCTCCACCTCTAGTGTGGAAAGGCACAGCAGCTAGAGAAAACGGGGTTAACAGTCATTTTACAAAAGGACCCTTTAATGCTTTGTCTGAAAATTACCATATGACACCTTGGGACAGGCAGATTTTAGGTAAAATAACTTGAGAGGACAGCCAATGCCATGAAGAGCAGAATAAGATCGATGAAAACTACTCTGATTCATTAAGCCTTGTCTCTATGTTATGAGCGCATGTCAGTTGATTATTATTAATCTGTTTTGGTTGTTTATTGTTAGTCTATTAAGCATGCCTTCAATTTAATTTAATAAGAAAAGAAACAGTAGATGGACAGGCCATTACTAAATATCTAAAACACCTCCCAACCCATTAATTACTAGTCTTTTGGTGATCCTGTAAAATGTATGCCCACTCTCGAGAGTGTTATTAAAAGTCTCATTTTATTTCCCAGACTGTCATTTGAAATTTGGATAGATGAGACATTCCTCACAATTTAAGGGATATCTCTGGGATTTCTGTACCCATGAAGAGAAAAACACTAGGTTAAGAGAAGTCGCACCCAACCCGATTTTGGGTGCCTCTTGGACTGACCCCCATCTCTTCATAGATGCTATAGTACAAACCCAAGACTGTTTTTCTTTATAAGATGGTGAAAATGACACAAGGAAAATATACAGGCTGTGTTTAAGCAATAAGATTAGTGTTTCCTTAAGAAGGGGCAGTTCTTAAATAATAATGGTCCATATTCCAAGGTTAATATTAAAGCCAATGAAAGCCAGTAAGTTTTCTCTGCTGCAAAATTTGCCAAAGTGAAATGCCCTTAGATGGTGATAACCGCTACCGTTTCATTGTCTAATCAGGGCGATATGCAAATTAACTGCCAACTAAGATGGCAGTGAACCGCCACCAAAGATGGCGGTTAATTTGCATATGTAGGCACAATGCAGGGAGGCGAAAGGGAAAGCATGAAGAAGCCCCCTGTCGCTGACAGGGATCGGAAACCCAGGGGGGAGCTAAGAGCCCTGCACCCCATCCATGGTCGGAGAATTGGGCACCTTTGCCACCCTGGCCAGTGATAGCGGGAAGTAGGGTTGGAGCCAGTGATGGGAGTTGGGCACGGGCAAAGCCGGTAGTCCCAGCAGCTAGGGGTCCCTTGCCTGGGCCTAAAGCAGAGCCCGCGATCACGGGGCCGCTGCCGCTGCCGCTGCGGGTACCCGCTACCCAGGCCGGACGCCTTGGCCAGAGGCGTTATCCTGGGCAGGGGCAGAGCCTGCAATCGTGGGGAGATGGGGATCACCTGCCCAGACCTAATGCCTCAGCCAGAGGCCTCAGGCCTGGGCAAGGGGCCGATCTGGTGATTGGTGATCAGAGGGTGATGAGGGTCAACTCCTCTGGCCGAGGCATCAGGCCTGGGCAGGGGATGGAGCCAGCAATTGGAGGGGGCTGGGGGCCCTCTGCCGAGGCCTGTTGCCTGGGCCAGAGGCATCAGGCCTGGATGGGGGGTGGATCCAGTGATTGGGGGGATATGAGGGTTCCCTTGCCTAGGCCTGAAGCCTGGGTCAGAGGCGTCAGGCTTGGGTGGGGGGTGGAGCAAGCGATCAGAGGGAGATGGGGGTCCCCTGCCCAGGCATAATTCCTGGCCAGAGGCCTCAGGCCTGGGCGGGGGCCAGAGCCAGTGATCGGGGGGAGATGTGGGTCCCTTGTCCAAGCCTGACACCTCTGGCGGAGGTGTCAGGCCTGGGCAAGGGGCCGATCCTGTGATTGGAGGGTGATGGGGGTCAACGTCTGAGGGCTCCCAGTAAGTGAGAGGGGGCAGGCTGGGCTGAGAGACACTATCCCCCCTCGCCCCAGTGCATGAATTTCGTGCACCGGGCCCATAGTTATAAATAAATATATTGATGGTGAGGGTGCAGTCCCTGAGGAGAGGGCGGACTGCACTCTCTGTTGGAGGAAAGGGCCAGTGGATCTTCTCCCTGTAAAAGCAGAGAACCTGGAAAAGCACTCTTAGATGTTATCTCTGAAGGAAAAATGTGGTGGTTTTAAAATTCCAATGGCTACAGGCCTTCTTCCTTTCTCCCCCTACTTCTTTGGCAACCTCATATGTCTAAACATACTTTTCCAAAGTCTTTGGTAACTTAAAAAATTGGAGTTGCTTACATTAAGTAAAAAAACTTATTAAAACTCTAAAGGTTTTGAAATAACAAAATTTTGCAATATTTATTTGAGTTTGACTCGAATGAAAAAACAAAGGACAGATTTGAATCTATTAATTAAATAAGTCTTTGTTAATTTTATTGGAAATATATCCCTAAAAATGTGAAGGTATTACTAAACTAAGAAATGCTAAGTATTTAACTTAGCACCTAAAATTTAAGGCTTCCAAGAGTTAAAAGTTCAAATTAAATTGGGAGAAATTATGTGCTCGTAATGATACAATGCATAAAGTTTAGAAATTCATTATCAAGAAAAATATTTCATGTGATTTCTCTGGAAAAACTTAGTAGTACAAAGTATATTGTAGTCCTTATGTGTACTATGTGTGGTAAAATGTCAACCTAGGATATAATATTTTATTGGACTGATTAAAAAAGAGGATTAATTCTATGGTCTGAACCAAATTTTTAATAAAAAAACCAGTTTAAATTTTATTGATCTATTTTAGCATAATTACAACAAACGTATAATGTAATGTTTGGGTTACACATATTTGTGATAGTCTTTCCATGTTAAATTTCAAGACTTTAACCAAGAGATAGCTTTGAAACTTTTCAAGTGCCCTGGAATAATTCAAGGGTTTACTCTCTTCTTAAAAGAAATATTTTAGGAAAAGAAATATTTTCAAACCAAATTACCCCGATCTAATATACTTGAAATCACTTGAAGCTTCATCAAATAAAAATTAATAGCTGTGTTCTCTTTACATGCATGTATTTTAAATGTTAAAAAAGTTTCACCCTCTAAGGGAGGGCATGACAAAGTTGCTGAATACTTCTTAAGCAAAATCAGATTATTCAGCAGCAGAATTTTAAGATGGGAGACCTGACAGCCAGATCTTTAGCTAGGCCCGGGGGTAGTGCAACATCTGGACTTCATAGGTCAAATGTATAAGTTTACTTACTTTGCTTTCTCAATAAAGATGCGTACTTTAGTCACTAAATAAATTAGCTTTTTACAATATAATCATGGTCTCATATAAACTCAGTTATACGAGAAGCAGATATTTTATTAGGAATTGGTTCTAACACAGTCCAGAGTAAAATTTCTGTACCTATGCAATAACCAAAAGAATGCCGTTCAAAAGTAAATTTTAAGCTCAAAAAAAGGAGAAATTTTTAAATCTCTTCTGCTACTATTTACAAGGAAAACAAAAAGTTATTATTGGAACATTAAATCTCACCATTAATAAGACACCATAGAAAAAAAGGAGTTACTTTGACTTAATCTGTATGCATTGCACAATTGGCCAACATACCTCTTATTGGTATTTCTTAAAAGGAACCAAGTTTGTAGCTCTATTTAAAAGAAAAAAAAAATGTTTTTAAAAGAAACTCCCTAAATGTGGCCTAGAAATTACTCTGGGAGAAAAAACAGGAGCAGATTCCCTTCAAATATCTAGAAAACTGTAATTAAAAATAAATGTATTAGGCCTCATAAAGAAAAGTAAACCATTTGCATTTTGCCTCCGTAAACAACGCTTATGTCAATATACTCAAAGACTGATAGCAAAAACCCTATTAGTGTCATTTACTGTCCCCAGCCAATGACAAAGTTAGGAAATAAGCCTTATTTTTGACTGATTTAAATTAGCAAATGAAAATAAAAGAATATTCAGGGGAACTTAGTTGGAATAGGCAGAAACCTATTCCTGGAGCAGTCACTGTTTTTACTGATAGTTCATCTCATGGTAAAGCTGCTTATAATGCAAAGAATTCAGACCAAGTCATTCAGACCAGTCATACTTCTGTGCAAAGAATCGAATTAGAAACGATCAAGGCTGACTTGCAGGATTTCCAAAAGCCTATTCATATTATCTCTGATCTGCCTATGCTGCTGGCTTGGTAAACAGAACTGCAACTACTCAATTTAAATGTCTGTGACCGATGCCTATCTATACTATTTCAACAAGTCCTGGTCCTTTAACAAAAGGAAATGCCTAGGCCTATCAATTAGTTATTTTATTAAACAGGCCACAGAATCTCATCAACTTTTACATCAGCCTGCCAAAATATTGTACAGCAGGCAAAACAGATTATCAAGAAATGTCCCCCTTGCATGTTATATCTGCTACAAGGGCCTCTAAATCCCAACTTGAAAAACAAAAGTGGGGGAACAGTGAAGAAATCTCCTGTAAGTAGACTACACCAAGCCTTAATTACTTTAAAATTTTTCCTTGTAATGCTGATGGCAAGACACCCATAGAATTACACTGGTGTCAGAATAAGCCAAACCAAAATGGTCTGGTTAAATGGAAAGATACCGAGTCTGGTTTATAGAAGGGTCCCTTTATTAACCTCTGGTCGAGGATATACTTGTGTGTTTCCATAAAACTCCTCTAAGCCTGGATGGTTCCTGCAACATGAATCTGAGGGAGGAACTGACCAGACTACTGCAACCACAGATAGCAGAGGCCCCAAGCATAACGCTGAGGAGTCAGAGGAGAACCATCCAGAGATAGGGGATGGTGAAGACGCCTTGCCATGCTAGCACTCATCATCGGTGCATTGGTGCAGGTTGCCCATGACAAAGCCAAAAAAATTCAGACCTACATTGTCATTTCTCACCATTTGTCCACCATCCAGAACTCGAACATCATTGCTGTCATGTCACAAGCTAACTGTGACTGGGAAAGGGATCCATAAAAAACTAATGGCCCCAAAAGAAGCCTGCTATGAATGAATTCCTTAAATACCTGACAATAATATTTAGAAGGACATGAAAGAACTCAATCCTTGTCGTCGAATCTCCCTACGTTTCCTTTTTAGAGTAACCGCTATTGTCTTTCTTTCTTGTTCTTTTATGTTTGCTTCCAGTCTGAAGATGCAGAATGAAAAGTCTTAAAAGGATCTGAGCCCAGCTAATGGCAGACACCTTTCTAAACTAATTAAGAAAGCAAAAAGGGGGAAATGTCGGCCCAGCAAAGACCAACAGTAGTGAACATATCAAAGCGAGAATCCTACAGCAGGCGAATGGACTTTCATATTCAGCATGGCAGAAAATCAGCATTTTGCTACCCTGCTGTTGGCAAAATGGCTGTAAGCAACCTCCTACCATGATAATACTTTTATTGTTTACCAAACTTTACCATCGATATGCCTGTATGCTTTGCTAAAGGGCAAATGTGTATTAAAGTAAATAAAAACTGATGGGTCCTGGGTTTCAGAGAGCCTCGTTACTAGAGAGAAATGCCTTCACCTGGCTCCCCCACGCCTTCTAAATATGTAATTGTTGTCTAGTGTATTCATTTCAGTTCATACACTTTTGCAGTTCCTGAATCTTTGCTGCAAAAGGTTGCTGCAGGGAAGGTAGTGGAAGGTGGAGTTAGAGAGATCAACTAAAGGACTTGAGGCATGCATATGAGCCTGACTAATGGACACTGACACCAGTGGGGGTGATGACATGAGGAGGAGGTAGGAGGGACAAATGGGGGATAAGGACACATATGTAATAACTTAATCAATACAGAAAAAATAGCCCTAGCTGGTTAGGCACTGTGGATAGACTATTGGCCTCCAGACTGAAGGGTCCCAGGTTTGATTCTGGCCAAAGACACATGCCTGGGTTGTGGGCTTTGTCCCCAGTGTGAGGCATGCAGGTGGCAGAGAATCAATGATTCTCACGCATCATTGATGTTGCAATCTCTCTCCCTCTCCCTTTCTCACTGAAATCAATAAAAAATATTTCAAACAATCAAAGAATAAACAGATGAATAAAATAGAGCCAGAGTAAAAAATATATGTTTTATAATATAATAAAAGGAATCCTATTATTTTCATATATTTAATAATTCCTACAACCTTTGTGATAAAATAGGTTTGCACTGTTTTGGTAATATTATATTTAATATTTTTTCCTTAACATATTAATGTTTATTGCATGTAACACTATATTATAACAGACTAATATGCAAATTGTCCCTTCAAACAGGAGTTTGACCAGGAGATCCACCATGGGGTGGGACAGTCTGGCTAGCATCCCAGGCTGCACCCTGCAGGCAGCCCCACACTGTTCTGTCCACGGCCCCCCTCCACCCCCTCAATGATTGAGGACCCGCCAGCCAGTAATCTGCCCACAGCCCCTTCCCCTGGCCTTCATCTTCCCCCATCTGATCCCCCACTCGATCTGGGTGGAGCCAGCCGGCCAAACACCTGTATCCCCTCCCCTTGGCCAACCTGGCGATTGGGGTGTGCAGGCCGGAAACCACCCATGCATGAATTGTACACTGGGTCTCCAGTATTATTATATTTAAAATTGTTTTTCTTGGAATATTAATGCTTATTGCATGTAAAATTATTACATTTAAAATAGTTTTTCTAGAAATATTAACATTTATTGAATGTAACATTATGACACTAAAACCATTTTTCTTAAAATATTAAAAAAGTAAATATAAAAAAGAGGGACACTGTATCAACATGGATTAAAAGGATTGCGTTCTTCACTCTGGTGTTATCTACTTATTACCTCACTAATCAGAAGATGAAGAATTATTCCTAACAATGAAACAATAAGATAGTGTTGAGTACAGATGCCCATCCACTACTCACTTTCCACAAGGCTTCCAGAAATTAAAGTGTAGCATTCCTTTTAAAACAGCTCATTACTCTAATCCATGAGAGACTGTACCATTTACCTTGACTTCCCATCCCAGTAATGCTTTGCCTTGGATCAGAATGGGCAGGTCTTGTAGGTGGAGGATCCCAACTTCTTGAAGATGGAGTTCTTTTCAGCGGAAGGGAATCCACCCTGCAGCCACTTCTGTGAAGATTAATTGTATGTCTGCCATCCTCTGTGTCATAAATAACATCATTCTACTTGAGTAGGGTCAACATTTGTTAAATGGTCAAGTCTGGTTATTGTGTATAAATATTTACTAAACAGGATCATGGTCATAAGCATGCTGGTTAGCACAAAATGATAAAATTCTATCTTCACATGTCTTCAGTACAGTGCTCAGAGTTATTGAAAATCAGTTTGGATAACTGAGAAAGAACTGAAGCAGAATTATATATACGTGCCAATAAAACAAAACTAAACACACACACACACACACACACACACACACACACACACACACACCAGAATTTGAATGCAGAGAATCCAGATATACTAAGTGAAAGAAGTTATTTAAAAGATACAAGAAAACAGTCTCAACTAGTCATCAAACTAATTTCATCTCAATAAAAGCTTTTAAAACATGCAATGTCATAATTAAAAATTAAAATATAAAAAGTCAAAACATGATGCATTACAAAAAAGTGTTATTTCACAAATGTTATCATATAATTCCTACAGTTCATTTATAAAATAACTCTTTGATCAGAATACTACACTCTATTTTAATAGTATTTAAAGAAAACATGTTGAATAATACATAATTAACAATCACTGTTTTCATTTTCAAATAGGAAAGAGGCTTATCTTCCAATTCTGTAATTCGTCATGGGAAAGAAGAACTATGAGCATCCTCATATGTGGCCAAATATGAACTGGCAAACTCTTCTCAGTATCACCCAGATGGTAAAAACAGGAACATTCACCTTCATCTTGCACAAACCCTGCAATAACATTTTAGGAAATTTTCCCTGAAATGTCACACACCTAATTATCACAAATGGACACTAAATCTTTGAAATTAGGAAAACTGGTTAATATGAAACCAACTTTTCCTCCTACAGATATATTGAAATGAATACACTTTCCTTTCATAGTCAGTCAAATAAGTAAATAGATAAATTAATTAAAAGACAACTCCCTGAAAATAGCTCGTCAACATGTTTATTCATGTTTCATATTCCTCATATACAAGAAAGAAAGAAGGAAAGAAAGACCAATAAACTTGGTGAATCATTGGTTTTTAGCCTTTTCCTGAGTCAGAGACCCCTTTGTGAATCTATTTAATACCATAGACATTTCTCTTATGTAGTTTCCAAATGGAAAGTTTTCTACATCAAACCTAAGTACAAGATCATCTTATCAAATTAATAATAAAGATTATTATTTTACACAGTACAGGGTTGCACATTCCTATACTCAAAACTAGTATTTCAAATCCAATTCTAAATAATGAAGTGTGTGTCCTTGACGTTTATATAGTTAGACCAACTTTTATTTCAGTGGGAATTTTCCAAGGTGAACTGATGTCCTTTTTTGAGATGAAAGAAGGGTACTTTCAGAACAAATTCTTAGTAGTTCAATAAGTATGAATCTTCACTTTAAACCTACATGACTTCCTGTTCCCAAAGTGTAACATTCTAACATAAGATCAATAGAATTGAGTTCTTCAGAGAACAGTTGAAGTGACTAGAGACAAACAGTAATGCTAAAATAGACTGAATTTAGCTTGAGGTTTAAATCGTATCCCTGTAAGGTCATTAAGAGTGTTTTACACATTACATATTGCATTCATTATTAGAAGTGCTATACCTCTTTAGCAATTACAAATCATCTTGATCATCAGTATACATTCTCAATCTAATGAACGGTATCATTTCTTTTGCTTTGAATGATATGAATGAAATTGAGGTGTATCTCTTCATTCAATGTTACTGTTTTCACATAAATAATGGTTTCATGCTCATATCTTTTTTTAATTTTTTAAAAACATTTGAGTTACTGACAGTAACTTTATGAATTTAAAGTTATTGAATTTATGGAAGTTAATATGATCACATAGGCACTCTTTATTGAATTTATGGAAGTTAATATGATCACATAGGCTTCAGGTACACAAGTCTATGACACCTCATTTGCATATTGTATTATGTGTTTACCTAAGTCAGATCTCCTACCATCCCTAGATTTTGAAACATTACCTAAGTGTTTTACACCTGAGGGATGTCCTTTTGCTTCTCTTACTTCCTCTCTTTCACTTCTCAGACTTCTCACATCACCTCTATTTCTTGATGGAAGTGGTGCCCTCTGCCCACCCCCACTTTGAAAAGATGGTTTCTTGGTGTAGTCTACTTTAGTTGTTTTTCCACCCACAGACTAAAATGAGTACACATAATATCAACACTACATAACATTTAACCTGAACAAATGAGCAACTGTTTGAAACCTACTTATTATTGCAACTAAAATCAAGATCTACCTCAAATTCTTCTCCCAAACCAAGTGTTTCCTTCAAAAATGACAGAGTCCTTTTTCATGGTAAGTTTATGAAACACTTCATTATTAACAATATTCTATTGAAGTATTCAACACAGAACCATATATTTTGGTTAATAAAATTCCTCCAAAGACCCCTAGTAATAAGGACTAAAATGTATGTTGGTTAATAAAAGTCCTCCAAAGACCCCTAGTAATAAGGACTAAAATGTCTCACATTCCAGGGGAAAGCACATAAATTCCATTCTTGTTTTTTAGTAGGCTTATTCTTGGTTATCTGGAGAGAGGGATAGAGAGATGGAAACATAGATGAAAGAGAAATATTTTGATCAGCGGCTTCCTTAAATGGCTCCTACTGGCAAACCAGCCAGCACCCTGGGCATGTGTCCTCACCCGATATAGGTGATGAGACATCTTGGTTCACAATTCTATCCTCAACCATTGAGCAATACTGACTGGGCAATGTGGATTACTTTTTAGAATGTGTCTGTTACTTCATTTATGTTTTGACACATCTATTTCATGTTTTCCAGTGCACCCGGCTTACATAAACTATTTATTTTTTAAAACAAACAATCATTCATTCAAAATGATTAGGTACTTTATTCCTCCTCTACCGCTTCTCAGGTTTCTTACTTTTACTATTTCTTCAGTAAAAATGACAGAAAACAATGTCCAGTATGAATGCAACTCTGTATACATAGTTCTGATTTGTTTCTCCATTCTATTTTTAATCGGCTCTTTGCACAATCTTTAGTATTTTTATGTTACTGCACAGTTTGATGTTAAATATGGTTCTAAGAAAACAAACCATCTTGAAGGGGAGAGCTTCTATGACTAAGAACCCAGCCTCACCTCTACCCAGATGGGCCTCACACATCACCTGAGAGCCACTCTGGCCAAAGACCTTTTTACGGCAGCTGCAGACCCACGGACACCGGGACTCCAGCCCCCCACCAGTGCCATTGCCTCCTGTGAGTCTTGGAGTGTACAATTGAATTGCGGATCCACTCTGTGGCCATTGGCCCATCACACCCTGGCACCTGGGTTCTGACATGATAGCTAAAATGGGGAGACAAACAAACAACACCCAAAGGACAGAAAAGGAGGAATTGCCAGAAGAGGAACTCAATTAAATGGAGACATACAATATGTTCGAAATGAATTCAGAATAAGGGTCATAAAGTTCATACACCAGATGCATGGGAAATCCACAACTTACATAAGAATCAAGGACAAATGAAAAAAATTGATAATAGCTACAATAAAAAATACGATGGAAGGTTTCAATAGTAGACTAGAAGTAGCAAAGGATTGAATCAGCGATTTAGGAGACAGGGCAGAGTAACACACCTGGAACAACACAATCTGAACAGCAACTTGAGAGAAAAAATAGAAAGCATGTGGATATCCTAAGGGAGATTGGGGATAACATGAAACAAATAACATGTGTATAATAAGGGTGTCAGAAGGACAAGATGAGGAACAAGGATTAGGAAACCTATTAGAAGAAATAATCACAAAACCTTCCTGATCTTGGGAAGAAAAAGTCACACAAGCACAGACAGTCCCAAAAAAGATGAAACCAATAAGACCTATACCAAGACACATTGTAATTATAATGGCAAACAATAATGACACAAACAGAACCTTAAAGGCTGCAAGAGAGAGACAGAGAGTCACCTACAAAGGCTCTCCTGTTAGATTATCAAATGATTTTTAACAGAAACACATCAGGCCAGAAGGGAATGAAAGGAAATATACAAAGTGATGCAAAACAAGGAACCAAATCCAGGAATACTTATCCAGCAAGGCAATCATTCAAGACTATAGGGGAATTCAGTGTCTTTACAGAAAAAAAAAAATCTAAGGGAGTGTTTCACTACTAAACCATCAATGCAAGAAATGCTGAAGGGACTGTTGTAAAAAGAAGGAATAGAAGAGACAGAAGAAACAGAGGCATAAAGAAAAAAGTGGCAACATATCAGTACCTATCAAAATAACCTTAAACCTAAATGGACTAAACACTCCATTCAAAAGATATATAATGGCCAAAATTATAATAAAACAAGACCCATATATATGCTGTCTATGAGAGACCCACCTCAGAATAAGGACTCACATGGACTGAAAGTGGAAGGAGAGAAATACTTTTCAGGCAAAGAAGGGGAAAAAACTAGGGGATCAATAATTATATTTGAAGAAATAAATCTCAAGAAGCCAAGATGGCGATGGAATAGGCATACACGTCCCAGGGCACATCCTGGAGCAAATGGAGTGAGCAGCTGAAACTAATAACACCCACCCGGAATTGGCAAAGTACACTCAGGTGGTCAGACAGTTTACAGCCAGGAAGGGCAGAGTTCCTCTGGTAAGGTAAAAACCAGGGATCTGGCAGGAAAGTTTGCCACACCTCTGAGCCCAGAAAGGGTATAAGCACCCCTATGTTCATAGCAGCACAGTTCACCATAGCTAAGACCTGGAAACAGTCTAAGTGCCCATCAGCAGATGAATGGATTAGAAAACGGTGGTATATCTACATGATGGAATACTATGCTGTTGTAAAAAAGAAGGAATTCTTGCCATTTGCAGCAGCATGGATGGAACTGGAGAGCATTATGCTAAGTGAAATAAGCCAGTCAATGAAGGAAAAATACCACATGATCTCACTCATTTATGGATAATAAAGACCATTATAAACTTATGAACAAAAATAGATACAGAGGCAGAGCAGCTTCGAACAGACTGTCAAACTACAGCGGGAAGGCCGGGGAGGGTTGGGGGGCAGGCGGGGAGAGTAAGAGATCACCCGAAAGACTTCTATGCATGCATATAAGCATAACCAATGGACATAAGACACTGGGAGTTAGGGGAGGCCAGGGGATAGTCAGGGAGGGGAAGAAAGAGGAGACATATGTAATACCCTTTGTAATACTTTAAGCAATAAAACAATTTAGAAAAGAGAGAAAAAAGAAATCTCAAAGTAAAGGTCATAAAAAAGAGATAAGACCGATTGCTATGATGTGCTCTGACACCCAGGGAGTAGACTCTCAATGCAAGAGCTGCCCTTGGGGATCAGTGAGCTCCCACAGGGCAGCGCCATTCAGCTGGATCCTGTGCTGACGACTGGCCAGTGGAGCAGCAGTGGCAGGAATCTCTCCCACCTCCACAGAGGCGCTAAGCATGTTTGGCAACTGGGACTAAGCCTAAGACATCATTCGGACATCCCCTGAGGTCTCCCAGGCTGCCAGAGGGTGAGGGACTCCGCCAAGTGTACAAAGTTCGTTCACTGGGCCTCTTATATTGCTAATAAACTACAATAAGATATAACAAAATTCAAATACTTGGAGGCTAAATAGTCTTTTATTAAATAAATGGAGGCCCAGGGTATGAATTCCTGTATGGAAGCAGTCTGGTTGGCCTCCCCAGATGGGGGCACATGGGGCCAGGCCTGCAGCGGTTAGTGGCCATTGGCGGTTAACCAGAAGGCCATGCCTCCAATCTGGGCGTTAGCGCATATAGGGGGTGGGGCTGACCAGGGGAAAGGCTGTGAGTGGTTTTCTTATCAGTCCTGCCCCGAATGGGGGATTGGGGGCCGATGGGAAGCAAGGTTGGTCAGGGATATGGCCGATTGGGGCCCAGATAAGACTGCTTGGCTGCCGCAATGCAAGTCATAGCCACCAGCTATTCTGGTCATTCTGCCATTCCGGTCACAGGGCTTTTATGTACAAAGATAGATAACTGGGTTACCAAAGAGATTAAAGAAGAAATTAAAATCATCCTGGAAGTAAATGAAAATTAAAAATAAAAGTCCAAAATCTATGGGACACACTGAAAGTAGTCCTTAGAGGGAGCTTCATAGCATTACAGGCCTAACTCAAAGAACAAGAAAAACAGTTCACAAATTATCAAACCCGCACAACTTAAAAAGGTAGACAGAGCAACAAGCAAAGCCCAAACTGAGCAGCAGGAAGGAATAATGAAGATCACAGCAGAAATAAATGACATAGAGACAAAAACCGCACAAAAGATTAATAAAGACATGAGCTATTTCTTTGAAAGGATAAACCAGATTGACTAAGCTCTAGCTAGGCTCACCAACAGGACCCCAGTAAACAAAATCAGAAATGAAAGAGGCAAAATAGCAAAAGACCCCACAGATATAAAAAGGATTGTAAATAAATACTATGGACAACTCTACTCCAACAAACTGATCAACCCTGAAGAAATGGACATATTCCTAGAAAAATACAATCTTCCTAAACTCAGTTAGGAAGAATAAAACATAGGACCACGCCAATAACTACTCAGGAAATTCAAGCAGTCACAAAAATAACTTGCAGCAAACAAAAGCCTGGGCGAGACGGCTTCACAGGGACTTTTACCAAGTGTTCAAAGAAAAACTAAAACCTTCTTCCTCAGACTATTCCATAAAATTCAAAGGAAGTACCATTTCCCAACACTTCCTATGAAGCCAGCATTACTCTAATCCCAAAGCCAGATAGAGAAAACACAAAGAAAGAAAAATGCAGGCCAATATATCTCTGATGACCATAGATGTTACAATCCTCAACAGAACTCTAACAAATGCGATGCAACATTACATTGAAATGAGCATACACCATGCCAAAGCGGATATATTCTGGGGAAGTAGGATGAGTCAACATCCAGAAATCAATAAGTGTGATGCATCACATAAACAAATGGAGAGAGATTCATATCCATTGGTGCAGGAAAAGCATTTGACAAAATCCAACACCCAATTTTGATAAAAACTCGAAGCAAACTGGGCATAGAGGGATCATACCTCAACATTAAAAAAGCCTTATGTGACAAAACTACAGACAACATCATACTCAATGGGCAAAAACAATTACTCTAAGAAGAGGAACAAGACAGGGATGCCCACTCTCACCACTTCTGTTCGACAGAGTACTGGTAGTGCTAGGCAATGCAGTCAGACAAGAAGAAGTCAAACAAGGCATGCTAAGTGGAAAAGAGGAAGTAAAACTGTCATAATTCACAGATGGCATGGTATTGTCCATAGAAATACCTAAAGACTCCACCAAAAAAACTAGGAGATTTAATAAATGAATTTGGCAATGTAGCAGGGTACAAAATTAACACCCAGAATTCTATGGCTTTTTGATACACGGATAATGAACTCAGAAATAGAAACAGACAAACAAAAATGCCATTTAGCAGTGCAACAAAAATTTAAGAAACCTAGGAATAAAATTAACTAAGGAGGTAAAAACCTGTTCTTGGAAAACTACAGGAAATTGAAAAAAAGTGATAGAGGAAGACTAAAGCAAATAGAAGAACATACCATATTCATGGTTTGGTACAATCAACATCATTAAAATGTTCATAGTACCCAAAGCAATGTACAGTTTTAATGTATTAACCATTAAAATGTCAATGGCGTATCTCACAGACCTAGAAGAAAGTTTCCAAAAATTCCTATGAATTTAAGAAAAGACCCCAAATAGTTACAGCAATCTGGACAAAGAAGAACAAATTTGGAGGGATCACAATACCAGATATCAAGCTATACTACAAGCCACCATTCTCAGAACTGCCTCTTACTGGAACTAAAACAGACATAAAGACCAATGGGACAGAACAGAGAACATAGAAGTCGACCCTAACCATTATGCTCAATTAATATTTGACAAAGGGAGGCAAAAGCATAGAATGCAGTCATACAGTCTCTTCAATAATTGGTGGTGGAACCTGGATGGCAGTCAGGCCTAGGCAGGGCTGGGTAGGTGGGGCGGCGCGGGGCGGGGCAGGGCGCGGTGGGGCGGGGCGCGGTGGGGCGGCTGCGCACTGGGCTAGGACTCTGCTGGCACAGGCACTGCACTGGAGACTCTTGCCCTTCCCGCGGGGTCTGGGGCCTCCCAGCAGGGCCCCATGGAGGACCTTAGCCTGGAAAGCTGCAGAGAGGAGGACGCGGCGCCAGGCGCCAAGGGGTGGCCCGAACCCCAGGCGAGGGTGCACTTCCGCGTGACAAGGTTCATCATGGAGGCAGGTGTCAAGCTAGGGATGCAGTCCATTCCCCTCGCCACCGCCTGTGCCATTTACCATAAGTTCTTCTGCGAGATCAACCTGGACGCCTATGACCCCTACTTGGTCGCCATGTCTGCCCTTTACTTGGCTGGCAAAGTGGAAGAACAGCCCCTGCGAACCCGTGACATCATCAACGTGTCCAACAGGTACTTCCATCCAGGCAGCCAGCCCTTGGAGATGGACTCCGTAGTCTGGGTGATCCAGGACAGCATTGTGCAGTGCGAGCTCCTTGTGCTGCGGGTACTGCGCTTCCAAGTCTCCTTTCAGCACCCACACAGGTACCTGCTCCACTACCTGATTTCTCTCAAGAACTGGCTGAATCCTTACAGCTGGCAACGGACCCCCATCTCCGTCACTGCCTGGGCCCTGCTGCGGGACAGCTACCGCGGGGGGCTGTGCTTCCGGTTCCAGGCTCAGCACATAGCGGTGGCGGTGCTCCACCTGGCCCTGCAGGTCTATGGGGTCCAGGTGCCCGCTGAGGCCATGGCCGAGAAGCCATGGTGGCAGGTGTTTAGTGGAGACCTTACCAAACCAATCATTGATAACATTGTGTCTGATCTCACTCGCATTTATACCATGGACACAGAGATCCCCAAAGACAAGCCTGGGACACTTGGCTGCCAGGGGACAGCGCCACCACATCGCCCTGAGGGCCGGTCCCCAGAGCACTGGCAGGGAGGACTGGTTTTGTGCTGCTGGAGACAGGCCGGTGAAGGCGATGACATGCTGCCACTTTGATTCTCAGGCTTTGACTCTCCCTGGCAGCCAAGGTCCAGATGGGGATGGGCGCTGCACCTCCCGCGGGCAGGAGGGTGCCACGGGCAGGAGGGTGCTGCGGGCAGCTCTGAGGCCTCCGGGTCTGCTTTTGTCCTTTGAAAGGACGCAGACTACAGCCGAGGTTTGCGATCAGTGGAAGGAAAATCAAAGAACGGATGGGACTGTGCCCCAGGGGATTTTTTTAAAGGCCAGATTTAGAGAAAGTATGACTCAATTATCATAGAGGAAATTTTATTTTGTTTCATTGAAGATATTACAAAGCCAAAATAAAAACATAATAATTATTGGTGTTGGACTTATAGCACAGATACATGCAAAAAAAATTAGTCTAGACCACCAACTTACACCATATACAAGTATAAATTGGGAATGAATAAAGGACTTAAAAGTAAGTGGGTAACCATGAAAATCTTAGAAGAAGCAAAATATCAGGCATCTGTCTCAGCAATACCTTTACTGATACAGCTCCTAGGGCAATGGAAACTGAGGAGAAAAGAAACAAATGGGACGACGTCAAATTAAAACACTTCTGCAGAGAAGAAGCGGCCAACAAATACAACAACAACAACAACAACAACAACAACAACAAAACAAGGAAGTCCACTGCCTGGGAGAAGATATTTGCCAATGTTATATCAGATAAGGACCTATTCTCCAAAATTCATACTGAACTCATCCACTAAACAAAAGGAAGATCAACATTCCAATAAAAAACTGGGCACCACCACCACGAAGGCCCCTTCTGACTTATGGTGGCCCAGTTCCTGTGATGATTATTACAGCCACACAGGAGATGGGTATGATGGGGACACGGCAATTACTGCAACAGCCGATGGGACACCCCTGTAAGAGGTCCTGAGTGTGGTGCTGGCGGCGATCACAGGATACACCATGTATGCAAGAGAGAGTGAATCATGCAGTACAGTAGCTCACCTGATTGGGCACTTGGGGAGTCAGAGGGGAAGCCCCTGTGACAGAAGAATTAGACACTGAAAATAAAAATGATAAGGTACAGACAATATTTTATTGTAAGCAATTTGGCTTCTGTTATTTAAGAATGACAAAAAGCAAATGGTAGGTTTGGGGGAAGCATCAAGAATTGTAGGTACCATTATGAAGTTTCAGGATTGGAGGCAAGGTTTGAATTGTACAAGGTTGCTTCCTAAGTGCTGATTTAAATTACAATATACTTAAATGTTTAAATTTTACATATTGTATTGTTAACATATTCAGAATATAAGCACAACCAACAGACCAACAGAGGCAAGACACTGGGAGTGGGTGACAAGAACAAGAGACTAGAGATAGAGGAAGCCGGAGGGAAGGTCAGTAGAAAAAAAGAAAGAGACATATATATTACTTTTGGTAAAACCTTAAACACTAACATTACAAAAAATTTTCAGAAGAACGTGTTCTCCAACATGGGATTTCTTGACTGATTTTACTACAAACACAGAAAAGCAGTCTGTTTGGATGGTGAGTTATATTCATGGCCCTAAATTTCCCAGGGTGTCTATGACCATATGTGCATGAAGTCTTTGAAGTGAACTGCATACAAAATGAAGCAGTGTGTTATTTCGTCATGGCATGTGGCCCTGTTTTCCAGGTAGGAAGGGTAAACAAATGAGGTATTCTCCTTGGAAAACCTAAATGGATAAAAGGATTGAAGAACCTCTGACAAGGCTGCAAAACAAGGATTCCTCCAGCTCTGTGGCCCACACTTTGCCCCCTAAGATACTGATAAGGAGCAGGCCGATCCCACTGGCCCCAGGAGGAAGAGGAGACCTTGGGGAAATGGGAGATGGTAGTGAGCAGCAACAGGGCAATGTGGCGTGGCAGCACAGCAGCCTAGGCCTCGGCATGAGGAAGATCCGCAGACACCTGTGGAAAGGAGTATAGGAAGAACATGTCATGCCAGCCCCTGTTGAGGGGCAGGTGGAAAGGCCTGAAGGTGCTGTGGGTGGCCTAGAGGGAGAGTTCAGAGGAGGGGCTGAGGTAATCTGCTTTGACTCTGAGTGACAGTGGACATGCACACTCCCTCCTCCTGCCTAAGCCCCCCTGCCTGAGCTGAAATTGCACTGCCCTTGTTGTACTGGTAGTTCCTGTCTCAGGCACACACCCTGCGGCCCTGGTGTCACAGGCTGTATCCCTCCCAGCATCCAGGTGTCCCTGTGAGAGAAAAATACTGGCCCAGGAACCTGGCAGCACACCAGGGGAGAGCCCCGGCAGCCCCTCCTCACCCATCCTGTCCACTCACTCAGGGCCATCATCCTCTCATAGTACTTCAGGGGATTGAGCCACAGGTCTTGCTGATGATCTGTTAGGGCAAACAGAGCTTGGTCAGGAGAACACAGGGACCCGAATAGAAACCCAAGCAGCAGGCGGACACAGGAAGCTGCATGCTGGCATGGCCAGTGACATCCCACCTCAGCAATCCTGCCAGATGCTGTCACACTATGGTCAGAGAACCAGTAGAAGAAGCTGGCGCTGCTGTCCTGGAGCCTGTGGCTGTAGACTTCTCGTTCACAATGCTGGTACCACTGAATGGGAGTGGCACGGGACAACCTGTATCCTGCAGGAGAGGGGTATGTGAAGCTGGGTACATCACCTTCCATCCCTGCCCACCACCAGCTGCAGCCCATGCAGGGAGCCTCCTCTTACCTGTGAGGGTGATGAGATACTCCTTCACAATCACATGGTTGCGGAAGTAGGGGTTGCTGCGGAAGTACAGGCTAATGGTGCAGCAACCCCAGGGATGCCTGACTTCCCTCACCTGCAGAAGGAAAGTGGATCCAGGGAGTGAAATCGCAGCCCAGTGCTGCCGCCTGTAGCTGTTTTCAGGGACAGGCCATTTCCCCACCTGCTCTCCACTACTCCTTGGAGCAGGTGCACTTACCTTCAAATCAATCACATGGCCGAGCATATTTTTATCTTGGACGCTGATCATGGCCGACAACTCTGGGTGGTTGACAAACTGCTTTGGGTCAAGGAGCCTGCAACCTGGGAGCTGGGAATGGACCAGCTAGAAAGAGCAGCCTGGCCTGGCCTCTCCTTCCCTTAAGGCCACTCTTTCCACATAAACGGCAGAAAGGGGCACAGCACCACTCTGTTTCCTGACAGACCCTGATGCCCACCGGACTGCTTTGTGCTGAGGGCTTGACAGGTTACACATCACACATTCTTGCTTCTGACTGAGGAACTGGACATAGAGACGGCCTGTAAGGCAGCATTAGTTAGTCCCAGAAGAGCCCGTGCAACACAGCCCTGTCTGTTGGCATCAGCCCCTGGTGTATGCGTGCCTCTGCCTTGGAGCTCTGCCCCTGGACCCCCTGGTAATGCTTCCATGTTGCCTGTACAAGACAGAGGGTGTCTCCAGGATCCTGGGCCAGACCGGGGCGCACTGCCCCTAGCTTGTCCTCAATGTTCTTTTCTATGGGAACCATCCCCGCTTACACGGTTCTCCTGCACTGTCCCATGCTCCTTGTGATCCTGCTCCTCTACCCTCAAGGATACAGCTGTGAGCCAGAACCCAGGGATGCGCCGGATATTGAGGCTTCTCCGTTTGAAATAGGGCTTGAGCCTCTGCCGAGTCCTGCACCTGAGCCGAGAGAAGGCCCTGATGGCTTGTATGTTCATGGGCTCCATCTCCAATTGAAGGGCCTGGAGCACCTCCAGAGGGGACCAGGTTAACTTGGCCCCTGGGCCCTGACTGGGCCTGCTCCTGCTGCACTGGCTCCTCTTCTTCTGGCTTTGCTTTGGCCTTGGACTGAGGCTCCACCTCTCCCACCTGTTCCACTGCCTCCATGGTGCACTTCCCCTCCCCCTGCAGGACAAACTGCTCCCCTGCAATTATTTGCTCCTCCATCCACCCCTCCTCCTGGTGGTCACTCCCTTGCGGGTCACCTGGATCCTGTGCCTCCAGCCTCAGCTCTTCACTCACCACCTCCTCCTGCCTCCCCACCTGCAGATCTGGGAAAACCTCCTCACCTGCCCACTTGGCCTGCCATGGCACCACCTGCAGAAGGCCCTCTGTCCACAGGATAAACTGAGCCTGTGCCTGGAACACCTCCCCCAGGCCTTCCTTGTCTTCCCCTTGCTCCTCACTCTGGGTTCCCTGCTGCACCTCACTCTCCTCTCCCTGCACACACTGCTCTGCAGCCACCCAGTCCTCCCCTCTCCCGCACTCAAGATCAAGCCCAACATCCTGGCCTGTGTCCAACCTCAGCTCCAGGGTCTCAGCCTCCCCCACCTGCATGAAGTCCTCCCACTCCAGCCCCAAAGCTGCCCTCTGAACCTCCCGTGCCCTTGTGTCCTGGGTATCACCACTTCCCTGCACCGAGGTGAAGCTGAAAGCCTCCTGGATCATCCTGCTTGCCCTGTCCTTCCTAGTGCAATGGCCCTGGGGAGCCCTGTGAATCCTCAGGCGCCCTGCAGCTGAAGGCCCCCTAGTGGAACTGAGAGGAAGCGCGCTGCCCCCAGGAGCCCCTCAGGCTCCCAACACAGCCTGACTCTGGATGCCCCCTGGCTCTGAGACTGGTGCTGTGAAGGAGCAGGTGGTGCAGAGCCTGCTGAGTCCAGGCAAGGTGCTTGCTCACTGGTGCATGCAACCAGGCCCTGGTGTGCTGACTGGGTGCACACTGGGCTCATGCACAGGCGCTGGTCATGTGAACATGTGGTACAGAAGGCACCTAGCCAGGCCCAGCCTGCTGTTTCTGGTTGGGCTCCTCAAAAGCCTCCTCCAATCACGGATGGGGCAGTGGGTGTCACCCTGCGCAACCCCGCCCCTCACTCAAAGCTCTGGTGTAGGTAGATGGTAACTCGGAGGTATCCTCTTATCTCTTCATTAGCCAGAAAACGGAGATTTTGAAAGCTTAGAATCTTGACCTGACTGAAAAGAAGGAAGAAATGGTGGAACTTGAAAATGACTTCAGGTTTTCTCACTGTGCTGAATGAAGTCAAAAACTGCTGCAGTGAAATATTTTACCCGTTGTTCTCCCCGCATGAACTACAATAATAATGTGCTTTGTGTTGACATTTACTGCTGTGTTGCTGACAATTACCTGGAAGAGAAGTTAAGGGGATTCAATGGGTTGGAAAAAGTTGAGCTAAATCAGAAAGCAGGTCTAATTAAGGAAGTTTATTCTCTATCTATCTAAAGACACACACACACACACACACACACACACACACACACACACACACTTATATTGCTAAGGTGACTCCTGCATGTGCCATACGTTTGAAGCTCTTGCTGGCGCCAATTGCATGCATGTGTTTCAAATCTTCATTGTCAATCAGAATTTGGTTGACACTGCTATTATAGAGAAAGGGCAAATAGCAGTACTAAAATATTTCTTCTAATTAATCTCCTTTCAATGGGCACAAATCCATGCACCTGGCCACTGGTATTCTAATAGTGGCAAGATATCATCTGTGACTACTAATATTCTATTGGGCCAGGACATGCCAAATTGGTCACACATATCTATATATATAAAAGTGTAAGCGACATTATGAGTGGTTGGTACTATGCACACCGACCACCTGGACGCAGACGCTCAACACAGGAGCTTCCCCCAGGTGGTCAAGGCTCTCCCACAGCGAGAGCATCACTCAGCCAGAAGGCGGGCTAATGGCTGGAAAGTGCAGCTGTGACAGCAAGAGCCTCTGCTGCCTATGTGCCTATGTGACAAGGCTAAGAAGCAGTGGTGGCAGGTGGAGTGGGGCTTGGATGAGCGGGAACAGAGCACCTGGCTCCAGCTTGGGCTCCTGCCCAGCTGTCTGCCGTTTCGTGCACTGCTACATCCCTCAGGAGGTGTCAGACCTAACCTGGCAGTCCCACATCTCCCAAGGGGTCCCAGATTGCGTGAGGGTGCAGACCAGGCTGTGGGACGCCACCGGTGCTTGAATTTCGTTCACCGGGCTTCTAGTCATTTTATTATTTATCACCAATTTAGCATGGTTCTCTTCTAATGCTGAATAATTTAAAGGTATAACCTGAATTTTGGTAATGATGGCCATTGAGATTTTACTGCTCTTTAGCGGTATTATTTAATGGCTTATATGAAGGGCACTAATCTCCCTCAAAATATGAGAAATATTTCATGTCCCACAAACAGTACTATGTTTCAGTGCTAATTCTTTCCACTAATGCCCCTAAGGGAGCCTTTCACTAATTTTCTTTGCTCACTAGCTCATCCAAAATTGAAATGGGAAGGCTGCTTGTCTATATTCAAGTGCAGAGGCATATTCTTCTTAACTACACTGATGCTATCAATACTTTCAATTTTCCAACATAATTTATAGTGAGGGTCTCTATGTTAGACTTTAAAACATCTCTTTACTAATATGAATAAGTCACTTTTAACTTATTTCTTCACAACTATGTGCACGCTCTGATTTAGCAACTTTCAATGCCTGACTCTTTCAAGTGTCCCTTTACACCCTACTTTTCATTAAAAACAGGCCATCTGAAACCACACTGATCACTTTTCAGCCTGTTGTGATAATTCAGACATTCCTTGGGTTACGTTGGTCTCGAAGTACATAAGTTTTGTGGTTACGTTGCCATTCCCCATTTATTTATTAAAAAAAAAAGTTTGATATTTCTACGTATGTACATATGTGCTTTATATTTTCTTATTATTCATTTACCACAAGAAAGGTCAGCAATTGTTATCTTTCTTCTAATTTTTTTTTTACTGTTGCACACCATTACTGCTGTGTATGTGTGCTCCATGTGAGTGACATATGTGCTTATGTAGGTGGGTTCTGACTTCCGCGAATATTGCATTACATCCCACTGCAGGAACGCGTCAACAATGTAACGCGAGGAACTACTGTACTTGTATCCTATTGATTAAGATGTAGTTATTTGGTCTCCATATTTCTTCAATACGTATATGATTGTTGGAAGTACAAATTATATCTTTATATATTAATGTGTTAATTAGAATTTTCACTCAATAAAAATAAATGCCTTGTCCTTACAAAAAGATCTGGCCTTATAATTGAATGGCCTAATACATATTAGAGTAGGGCATGACTACCAAATTTTCTCAGAAGAACATGGGTTGAAATGAAGAGTATATCCTGCCTACCCCTACTTGAAACAAGAGCCTTAGTTGAGCTCCATCATGATCCAAACAGAAACAGAAACAGTAAGATACATGGCAGGTTTCTGTTACTATACGCCTACTGAGCATGCCTCAGTGCACATTTCCTGACGGTGCTATTGATCAGAATGTGCACTCACAGGACATTAGGGCCTTCATGCACAACTCCATCCTGAAACCACATGAAAAGGAGCGTATTGGACAAGAATGTTAGCAGGGACTTTACAATGCAGAGGGATTCTGAAGAAGATTGAAAAAGGTGGCAGAACCCTAGCCAGTTGGGAACAGTGGACAGATCACCGACCTTCATACTGAAGGGCCCCAGTTTCGATTCAGGTCAAGGGCACTTGCCTGAGTGTGGGCTCAATCTCCAGTCTGGGGCTTGCAGGAGGGAGCTGCTCAATGAATCGCTCTCATGACTGATGTTTCTAACTCTCACTTGCTCTCTGTTTCTCTCTGAGATAAATAAAAATATATTTAAAAGAATGGTGGCAGAATAAGTGGATGCTACAGGGACATGCTCCCAGGAACAAACTGATATTCCAACTAAAATACAGAACAACTTCCTGAATAATCAATGGAAAACTCACAGGAGAGAACCCTGAAACCAGAGGACTGAAGGTGGAGGCCACTTAGACACTGGTAGGAGGAGAGGAGGCTTGAAGGGGCGGGCCTGACACCCACAGACAGCAACTGAAGTCTCGGAGAGATATCTCAGCTGTGGAGGACTGCCACTGAGAACTCTGGGTCTAATCCCCAAGCTGTGCCTCCTAGCAGAGAGCACCAGAACTGAGGAGGGTACCCATATAACCTGTGGATGTGAATAGCAGCAGGGCACTGTCTGCCAGGGAGAGACAGCTAGAAATTCAGGTATCCTCTTAAAGAGCCAGCGCACAAATTTCCCTGTGGAGCCACACAGCTTGTGCCCTGGCAAAGGGAGGGTGAAGTGGACTGGAGCTGTGAAGGAAAAAGCCAGAACTGCGGAGTCAAGGGTTCCAGCACAGAAGACAGACACTTCAAGCTTCCTGGGAGGAGTCATTTCCTCAGGCAGCAGAGAAAATCTTTCCCATGCAGACATTTGCCTTTCCTGGAAAAGAGGCAATTAACACACACTACTGGGAAACACCTTGCCCTGAGGACACTTAAGAGATTATAAATAACAATAAACCTACACACAGAAGCAACTGCCCCACCCTGTTGAAACAAACACTTGCTATAACCTGAGGACCATTGCCTTGGAGGCAAGTTAAGTTGGAATCCTATCAGTCTATAGACAGAGGAGGTCTCTGGAGGCTTTGAGTCTTTGCCTGACCTACTTAGTCAGAAACATCCTTTAACAATATTCTGCACTAGAGACTGATAGGCAGACAGGTCTACCTAACTTGTCACCACAAACCCACACAGAAAGCCAGAAAGAGGAAATAAATAAACAATCCTCTAATGAGAGAACTGGAGAATTCTCCAGATATTGAGAGAGATGAAGCACAGAGAAGACATTTATCTGAATCTGACTTCAGAGTTATGAAGGTAAAAGAGCTCAACAGCATATAAAAAGATATAGTGACTACGAAAAGAAGATATAAAATGACATAATACAAATAAAGAACACATTAGAAGGAATAGGCAGATATTAGGGAACGCTGAGGATCCAATCACTGATTTAGAACAGAGTTAAAAATATCACCCAATAAAAAAAAGACAGAAAAATTAAAATTTAAAACAAACAAACAAACAAACAGGAGGGCCACTTACATAACAGTATTAGAATAGCCAGTGTGCCAAAAGAGGCAGGAGGGGAGAAAGGCATAGAGAAGGTCTTTGAAGAAACAATGGCAGAACACTTACCTAACCTGGTAAAGGAAAATCCCACACAAGATCAAGAGCCAAAGAGAATCCCAAAGAAGAAGTACCCTAACAAACCCGTGATCAGACACATCATAATTAAAATGCCAAAAATTAAAGACAAAGAGAGAATCTTCAAGGCAGTAAGATAAAAGAAAACTGTTAGCTATGAAGGAGTTCCCATTAGGCTGACTCCTGATCTCTCATCAGAAACTCTACAGGCCAGAAGAAGATGGCATGAAGTACTCAAGTTAATGGAAAGCAAGGATCTGAGACCAAGATTACTATATCTGGCAATTCTTTCATTCAAAATAGACGGTCAAATACAGAGCTTCCTAGACAGAAAAAGGCTGAAGGAGTACATCATCTCCAAGCCAGCTTTACAAGAAATGCTACAGAGATTGCTGTAATGAGAAGGAGAAACAGAGACAGAAACTTAGCCACACAGAAACGAAATGGAAAGAAATAAATAAATACCTATGAATAATAACCCTAAATGTAAATAGGTCAATGCTCCAATCTAAAGGTGTAGTGGAGCCAAATGGATACAGAAACATGATGCAAGTATATGCTGTCTACAGGAGCACCATCTCAAAACAAAAGACACACACAGGATGAGAGTGAAGGAATGGGAAAAATTTCCATGCAAATGGAAAAGAAAAAAAAGGCCGAAGTAACAATACGCATAACAGAAAAAATAGACTTTAAAATAAAGGCCATCACAAGAAACATAAAGGTCACTACATGATACTAAAGGGACCAACCAACAAGACGATATAACCCTAGTAATCATATATTCAGCCAACATAGGAGCACCTCAATATATATATCTCAAACAAACAAATAAACAAAAAATCAAAACAAACAAAAATTCTAGAAGACTTTAACAGAGAGTGTGACAAAAGGATAGTCACAGTAAGGGACTTTTATCACCCCTCTGACATCACTGGATAGATCTTCCATATGAAAAAATAACAAGGATGCAGAGCCTCTAAAGGACACACTGGATCCATTAGATTTAATTGACATTTTAGAATAGCGGTTCTCAA
This sequence comes from Myotis nattereri, assembly GCF_964212035.1. Classification (NCBI taxonomy): domain Eukaryota; kingdom Metazoa; phylum Chordata; class Mammalia; order Chiroptera; family Vespertilionidae; genus Myotis; species Myotis nattereri. Next base: position 28,197,843 of record NC_138094.1, on the reverse strand, counting down.
CCTGTGGGTTGTGACCCCTTTGTGGGTCAAATGGCCCTTTCACCGGAGTCGCCTAAGTAAAGGGTGTCCCACAATTCACGCAAGAAGTAATTTTGATAGAAAACAAGGTTTATAATTAAAAACTGTACATTTTTATTGATTCATAAAGAAAGTAAAAGAACTGCACTTGGAAAACTACAGGACATTGAAATGGAGATAAAGATATCAACCAATGGATTCATATACCATGTTGATGGGTTGGTAGCCTTAACTTCATTAACATGTCCATACTACCCAAAGCAATCTATAGATTTATTGTAATCTCCATTAATATACCAACAGAATATTTCACAGACACAAAAAAATCCTCGAAAAAATTCAAATGGAGTAAAAATAGTCTGAGCAATCCTCAGGAAGAAGAAAAAAGTTGGCGGGCTCACAATACCAGATATTAAGCTATATTATAAAGCCACCATTCTCAAAACTGCCTGCTACTGGCACTAGAAAAGACATATACTCCACTGAAACAGAACAGAGAACCCAGAAGTGGACCCAAGTCATTAGGCTCTATTATTAATTTACAAAGGAGGAAAGAGCATACAATGGAGTCAAGACAGTCTCTTCAATAAATGTTAGGAAAATTAGAAAGATACATGCAAAATAATGAAACTAGACCTCCAACTTACACCATTCACAAAAATGAACTCAGAATGGATCTACTTAAACATCAGATGAGAATCTATAAAAAAAAACTTATAAGATTGCCTATGTAGCAATATATCAGATATGTCTTCGCAGTATCTTTATTGATACAGCTCCAAAGGCAATGCACACAGAGGGGAAAATAAACAAGTGGACTACGTCAAAATAAAAACCTGCACAGCAAACAAAATCCTGAAGAAAACAACCAGAAAGCCCACTGCATAGGGAGAACATATTTGCCAATGGTATCTCGGATAAGTGTTGAATCTCCAAAGTTTTCAGGGAACTCAAAAAATTAACAATAGGAAGATAAACAATCCAATCAAAACATGGGCAAAGGACCTAAATTAACACTTTTTAAAAGGAGACCTATAAAAGGCCAAGAGACATACGAAAAATGCTCAAAGGCACGAACAGTCCAAGAGATGCAAATCAAAATGTCAATGAGGTACCATCCACACCTGTCAGAATAGCTGTCAGAAAAAAATCAACAAACCACAAGTGCTGGTGAGGATGCAGAGAAAAAGCAACCCTTGTGCACTGCTGGTGGAAATGCAGACTGCTGCAACCACTTTGGAAAACCATATAGAGATTTCTTAAAAAATTAAAAATGGAGCTCCCCTTTGACCCAGTGTTCTCTCTTCTAGGTATATATCCCAAGAAATGAGAAAGGCCAATCAGGAAAGATATATGCAACTGTATGTTCATACCAGCCCAATTTACAATAGCTAAGATTTGGAAACAGTCTAAATGCCCATTAGCAGATGCACGGATGAATAAACTGTGGAACATCTATACAATGGAATACTCTACTGCTGTAACAAAGAATGAACTCTTATAATTTGAAACAGCATGGATGGACTTGGAGAGCATTACACTAAGCAAATTAAGCCAGTCAGAGGACGATAAATATCACATTATCTCACTCATTTGTGGAATATAATGAACAACATTAGCTGATGAACAACAAGACATCCAGACACAAAGAAGCATTGATCACACTGTCAAACCTCAGAGTAAAGTGCTTGAGGCAAAGACCAACAGTAGTATGTGTGTGTGTGTATGTATATGTGTGTGTGTGTGTGTGTGTGTGTGTGTGTGTGTGTGTTTATTTATGTATGGAGGGCTAATGAACTTTGACATGAACTTTGATATTCAGCAGGGCTGAAAATCAGCATTATATTACACGGCTGTTGGCAAAATGGCTGAAGGCAATCTTGCTAACCTGATGATTAAACTTTACTACTGATATGCCTGTCTTCTTTGCTAAAGGGCATATATGAGAAACCTACAGCCAAGTAAATGAAAGCTGATGGGTGCTGCATTTCAGAGAGCCTCTCCCCAAGAGAAAAAGGTCTCCGCCTGGCTCCCCAATGCCTTCTAAATTTATAGTTGTTGTCTAGTGTATTCATTTTGTGCAGCTCCTTTCTCAGATCCTGAATCATTGCAGCAAAAGGTTGCAACATTCTGGCGACCAATGTGGGACATCTGGAGAAGAAGTCTCACCAGAGCAAAAAAAGAAGACTGTCAAGGGCATGTACCTTGGTTGCGGGGACATACCCAGTGGGGACTGTGCAGGAGGCAGCTGATTGATGTTTCTCTCTCATTGATATTTCTAACTCTCTATCGCTCTCCCTTCCTCTCTGTTAAAAATCAATAAAAATATCTTAAAAAAAAAACCCACAAAAAAACTCATTCAAGCATTAAATCTCACCATTAATAAGACACGATAAGTAAAAAGATAGTTTTACTTAATCTGTATGCATTACAGCATTGGCCAGCATATCTCTCTCCAATTGGTATTTCCGAAAAGAAACCAAGTTTGTAGCACTATTTAAAAGAAAGAAAAAGGCTTTTAAAAGAAACTCCATAACTGTGCCCTAGAAATTTCTCTGGAAGAAGAAACGGAAGGAGATTCCCTTCAAATGTCTAGAAAACTGCATATAAAAATAAATGTATCAGGCCTCAAAAAGAAAACAATTTGCATTATGCTTTCCTAAAAAAAATATTATGTCAATATACTCAAAGACTGATAGCAGAAATCCAATTAGTGTCATTCACTGTCCCCACCCAATGAGAAAGGAAGATAGGAAATAAGCCTTGTTTTAGACTGATTTAAATTAGCAAATGGAAATAAAAGAATATTCAGGGGAACATAGTTGGAATAGGCAGAAACCTATTCCTGGAGAAGTCACTGTTTTTACTGATAGTTCATCCCATGGTAAAGCTGCTTATACTGCAATGAATTCAGACCAAGTCATGCAGACCAGTCATACTTCTGTGCAAAGAATCGAATTAGAAACGACCAAGGCTGACTTGCAGGATTTCCAAAAGCCTCTTCATATTCTCTCTTTATCTGCTTATGCTGCTGGCTTGGTAAACAGAACTGCAACTACTCAATTTCAATGGCTCAGTGACCGAAGCCTTTCTATACTATTTGAACAAGTCCTGGTCCTTTAACAAAAGGAAATGAATATGCCTGTCAGTTAGTTATTTTAGTAAACAAGTCACAGAATTTCACAAGCTTTTACATCAGCCTGCCAAAATATTGTACAGCCGGCAAAACAGATTATGAAGAAATGCCCTCCTTGCATGTTACATCTACTACAAGGGCTCTAAAATCCCAACTTGGAAAACAAAAGTGGTGGAATAGTGAAGACATCTCTTGTAAGTAGACCACACCAAGCCTTAATTACTTTAAATTTTACCCTTGTAATGCTGATGGCAAGACACCCATAGAATTACACTGGTGTCAGAATAAGCCAAAGCAAAATGGTCTGGTTAAATGGAAAGGTACCGAGTCTGGTTTAAGGAAGGGTCCCTTTATTAATCTTTGGTCAAGGATATGCTTGTGTATTTCCAGAAAACTCCTCCAAGCCTGTGTGGATTCCTGCAACATGAATCTGAGAGAGGAACTGACCAGAGTACTCCAACTACAGATAGCAGTGCCCCAAACAACATGCTGAGGAGACAGAGGAGAAACATCTAGAGATGGGGGATGGTGACCACGCCTTGCCACGCTAGCAGTCATCAGCTGTGCCTATGTGCCGGTGGCTCTTGACAAAGCCAAAAGAGGTCAGACCTGCATTGTCATTTCTCACCGTTTGCCCACCATCCAGAACTCGAACATCATTGCTGTCATGTCACAAGGGAACAGTGACTGGAAAGGGACCCATAAAGAACTGATAGCCCAAAAAGAAGCCTACTATGGACAAATTCCTTAAATACCTGAAAACGATATTTAAAAGGACATGAAAGAGCTCAATCCTTTTCATTGAATCTCCTTACATTTGCTTTTTAGAATAACCAATGTTGTCTCTCTTTCTTGTTCTTCTATGTTTTCTTCCAGTCTGAAGAAGCAGAATCACAAGTCTTAAAAGAATCTGAGCCCAGAAGATGGCATACACCTTTCTAAATTACTTAAGAAAACAAAAAGGGGGAAATGATGGGGTAAAGACCAAAAGTAGTTAACATATCAATGGGAGAAGTCCCACAGAAGGCGAATGGACTTTGATGTTCAGCATGGCAGAAAATCAGCATTTTGTTACCCTGTTGTGGGAAAAATGGCTGAAGGCAACCTCCTAACATGAAAATTCTTCTATTGTTTACCAAACTTTACCATTGATATGCCTGTTTGCTTTGCTAAAGGACAAATGTGTATTCAAGTAAATAAAAGCTGTTTTGTCCTGGGCTTCAGAGTGCCTCTCCATTAGAGAAAAAAGCCCACAGTACACAAAAAGAAAGAGATAATAAAGGTAAGGTCAGAACAGAAATAAATGACGTAGGGATGAAAAAAAAAATAATACAAAAGATCAATGAAACCAAGAGCTGGTTCTTGGAAAGAATAAACAACATTGATGAACTTCTAGTCAGGCTCAGCAAGAAATTAAGAGAGAGCACCCAAATAAACAAAAACAGAAATGAGAGATGTGATGTAACAAACGACCCCACAGATATACAAAGAATTGTAAAAAATTACAATGAACAACTCTACTACAACAAACTGGACAAGCTCAATAAAATGGACACATTCCTACAAAAAGACAAGCTTTCTAAACTCAATCAGGAAGAAGCAAAAATCCTGAACAGACCGATAAATACTGATAAAATTGACACAGTAATCAAAAAGCTTCCAAAAAACAAAAGCTCTGGACCAGATGGCTTCACAGGGGAGTTTTACCAAACATTCAAAGAAGAAGGAAAACCAAACTTTCTCACACTATTTCAAATATTTCAAGAGGATGGCATACTTCCAAGCTCTTTTTAAGAAGCCAGCATTACCATAATCGCATAGCCAGAAAAAGACACTACAAAGAAAGTGACTTACAGGCCAATATTCCAGATGAACATTAATGCTGCAATCCTCAACTAAATTCAGCAAACTGGATTCAGCATTGCATTAGAAAGATCATACACCATGACCAAGTGGGATTTATTCCAGGGATGCAAGGATGGTACAAAATCAGCAAATCAATGAACGTGAAACATCACATAAACTATTTGAGGGAGAAAAACCACACAATCATATCAATTGGTGCAGAAAAGGCATGTGACCAAGTGCAACAGCCTTTTCTGATAAAAACACTCAGCAAAGTAGGAATAGCAGAATCATCCTTCCACATAATAAAAGCCTTATATGACAAACATACAGCCAACAACATACTCAAAGTGCAAAACAAAAACCATTTCCCTCTAGGACAGGAACAAGACAGGGACGCCCATTTTCATCATGCCTGTTCAACACAGTACTGGAAGTCCTAGTCAGTGAGAGCACACAAGAAAAAGAAATAAATGGTTCCCAAATTGGAAAAGAAGAAGTAAATTGTCATTATTTTCAGATGACATGATACTGTACATAGAAAACCACAAACACTCCTTCAAAAATTTAATAAACTTAGTAAATGAATTTGGCAATGTAGCAGACTACAAAATTAACGCCAAGAAATATAAAGCATTTTTACACACCAATAGTGAACTTACAGAAAAGGAGATTGAAAAAAGGATCCTATGTATCATCCCACCAAAAAAATTAAGACACCTAGGAATAAATTTTGCTAAGGAGGTAAAAGACCTACACTCAGAAAACTAGAAGATGTTGAAAAAAGAGATAGAGGAAGACATAAACAGATGGAAGGACATACCTTGTTCATGGATTGGTAGAAACTACCTAATTAAAATGGCTATACTACCCAAAGCAATCTATACGTTCAATGCACTCCGCATTAAAACACCAACAGCATATTTCACAGACCTAGAATGAACTCTCCAAAAATCCATCTGTAATGAAAAAAAGACCCTGAGCCCAAACAGGTTTGGCTCAGTGGATAGAGCGTCGGCCTCTGGACTGAAAGGTGCCTGGTTCGATTCCGATCAAGGGCATGTACCTTGGTTGGGGGCACATATCAAGTAGGGGGTGTGCAGGAGGAGGCTGATCTATGTTTCTCTCTCATTGATGTTTCTAACTCTCTATCCCTCTCCTTTACTCTCTGTAAAAAATCAATAAAATATATTTAAAAAACAAACAAACCCCAAAGAGCTGCAGCGATCCTGAGAAAGAAGAACAAAGTAGGAGGGATCTCAGTACCAGATATCAAGCTGTTTTACAAAGCCACTGTTCTCAAAACTGCCTGACACTGGCACAAGAATAGACATATAGGCCAATGCAATAAAACAGAGAACCCAGAAACCAATCCAAACCAATAAGCTCAATTAATATTTGACAAAGGAGGCCAAAACATACAATGGAGTTAAGACAGTCTCTTCAATAAATGGTGCTGGGAAATTTGGTCAGACACATGCAGAAAATGAAACTAGGCCACCAACTTTCACCATGCACAATAATAAGGTCAAAATGGATAATGACTTAAACAGAAAGCTGGAAACCAGAAAAATATATAGAGGAATCCATAGGCAGCAGAGTCTCAGATATATGCTGAAGCAATCTCTTCACCAACGCAGCTCCTGGGGGAATGGAAAATAAAGTTAAAGTAAACAAATGGGACGACATCAAAATAAAAGGCTTCTTCATAGCAAAAGAAACCATCAACAAGACAACAACAAAGCCCACTGCATGGGAGAACATATTTGCCAATGTTCTCTCTGATAAGGGTTTCATCTCCAACATTTACAGGGAACTCATACAACTTAACAAAAGGAAGATAAACAACCCAATCACAAAAATGGGCAACGGACCTAAATAGATACTTTTCCAGAGAGGACAAAAGGAAGGCCAAGAGACACATTAAAACATGCTCAGAGTCACTGATCACCCAAGAGATGCAAATCAAAAGGACAAGGAGGTACTACCTCACAGCTGTCAGAATGGCTATCACCAACAAATCAACAAAGGGCGAGTGCTGGTGAGGATGGGGAGAAAAAGGAACCCTCCTTCACTGCTGGTGTGAATGCAGACTGGTGCAGCCACTATGGAGAAGAGTATGGAGTTTCCTCAAAAAACTAAAAACGGAACTCCCATTTGACCCAGTGATCCCACTTCTGGGAATATATCCCAGGAACCTAGAATTACCAATCTGAAAGGATACATGTACCTCTATGTTCACTGCAGCACAATTTACAATAGCTAAGGTTTGGAAACAGCCTAAGTGCTGGTCAGCAGATGAGTGGGTTAAAAAGCCGTGGTACATCTACACACTGGCATAGTATGCTGCCACAAAAAAGGAAGGGGCACTGACCATCTGCAACAGCATGGATGGAGCTGGACAGCATTATGCTAAGCAAAGCTAGTCAGTCAGTGAGTCCGAGAAAGAGAAATATCACATGACCTCACTCATCTGTGGATTATAATGAACAACATAAACCAATGAACAAAAACAGATCCAGAGACAGAGAAGCATGGATCAGACCATCACCCTCAGAGGGAAGGTAGGGGAGGGTGGGGCTAAGGGGGAGAGATCAACCAAAGGACTTGTATGCATGCCTATAAGCCTAGCCAATGGACGCAGACACCAGGGGGTGAGCGTGAGGGCATGCTTGCGGGGTGGGGTGGGGGTGTGGGGGCAGTGGGGGATAAGAACACATATGTAATACCTTAATCAGTAATAGGAATGAAAAGGAACCCAGGAACATATCATCAGGTGAGAATTCACACACTCACACTCACGCACACTCAGGCACCCGCACACTCACACCAGGAGAGGGCTCTGCCGCTCTCAGTGGAAGTCACCTCTTATCTCCAAGCCTGACCAGCGCTTTCTCACCAGCTGAACCAGAGGACAATGATGAGTGACGGCCCTGGTGCTCTGCGGAAAGCGACCTCTCCCTCCCGGACACTTCCGACCGTCCAGCAGCCTCTTTTCGGCCCCCTCTCTGTCCCCCACGCCCTGAGCAGGGCTGGGCTGGCCTGAGAGCCCACAGACTTGAGGACCCAGATCCCCGGGGAGTTGGCGCCGGGGCCTGTGGGGGCCCCCTTGGTCAACTGCAAACTCGGCCAGCTGAGGTCACACAATAAAGGCCGACGCCAGAGTTCCATGAATTGTTGTGTGTAAGTCCCCTCAGCGAGCTCCCACTCCTGCGCAGCAAGCTGAAGGCCTCACGCCAGCGAGCCAGGTTTGGACCTCAGGCATTCACTCCAACCAGGTGGGAACTCATTTCCAGATGGAAAAAGCCGACTGGGGAGGGGCTGCGCGTTGCCAGTGACTAGAGCAAGTTCACCCCTGGAGACAGCATGTTCATCCCTGGAGACAGCAAGAACCCAGAGTGTGCGCTTACCTTTTCCACAGGCCGTGCTCCTCACCACATGGACTCCTGTACAGCAGGGAGGCTGGCGGGAAGGAAGAGGTGGGGGGCTGCGCCTGGCAAGCTTCCTGGGACTGCGCCCTGGTTCCTGCCAGGGCGAAATCTCGCGGGATCACGAGATCAGGAACAAACCAAGATCAGGGGGCAGGAGGGGTGGCGTGTTTGAACAGGCCCAGAGAAGGTGGGGACAGGGGCGCCTGTGCCACACCCACCAGGCTGCAAGGGGTGGCAGAGGGTTTGGGACTGTCAGGGGGACCCTGTGCTTCCAGGCATGAGGGTGGGGACGGTCGCGGAAGTGGAGGGAGAAACAGGTGGCCGCGACCCCCAGCTTACCTCCCACTCGCCACCCCTGGTCTGTGTTTCTGGGGACCCCTTTCCCACTGTGGTTGTGGCTGCCACTTACCTACCTTGTTCCCTGGGCCAGGCTTGGCGCCCCACTCCCACCCCACCGCAGCCCTCTGTCTAGAAAAGAGCGCCCTGCCCTGGGCTAGCCCACTGTCCCTACTGTCTGGATGGGGACATTTTAGTAACCCCCGGGGCAGAGGAGAGCTGGCCAGATGCAATTACATTGTCTCTCTCCACACGTGCCCTCCTCAGTCTACCCCTGGGGTTTGGGTCATCAGAGCTCTTTGACAAGCCTGGAATCCAGCCTTTGCTCTGCTCACCTCCCCTAAGCCTTCAGGTGATGGCAGCCTCCCTGCCTTCCTCCCCCCTCAGGAAGGGGTTCTCCTCTCACCAACAAATCCCTTTGGCAAAGTCACACCTGGGCCTGAAAGCAGAAGGAGTGGGCAGGAGGCTCCTGAGGAGGAGAAGGCCAACAAAGGTGAGGAGAGGTGGGGAGGCACCAGCCACAGCCTGGTGCTCAGGCTCTGGCAGAGCTGCCCCTTAGCTGAACCTTAACCCAGGTTTCTCCTCTCAGGTGGTGCCTCCAGGGGGCACAGGGGGCCTGGCATGCTCAGTCTGGCAGGGTTTGCTGCCTGCTTTTCCATAGTCTCTTTAGGAGACAAAAGCCAGGCTTGTGAGGAGAGAGGGAGAGGGGAAGAGCAAAGCTGAGGCCCAGCCCTGTCACCCAAGCTGGCCTGAGGCATCTCCTGGGCGTCCTTGGAAATCAGCTTCTCTTAGTGAGGAAGGGCTTGTAATAAGAATAGAGCCGCAGTTGTTTAATCATTACTTACAAACTATAAATACGAGGCCCTGGGACACTGGAGGATGAAACAGGCTCTACTGAAAACAGGCTGCCTCCATGGCCCATTACTCAGAAAAGAACTGCATTTTGCGAAGAGACCAGACACAGGACAGGCTTTGATTTGGCAGCTTTGCCGCACCCTGTCCCCCTCCTGGGGTCTTCCTCAGGAAGCCTGACCATTCCAATCTCATCCCATGAAGGGGCTGAGCTGTTCTTAAAGTCTTGGAAGATTAGCCACCTTGTGGTCAGCCTTTGAGCTCCTGAAGGGCAGATAGTAGGCCCTCCCCTCCCCTTTGCATGTGACACTTGCAGCTGGCAGCTACAGGTAGCTATCTTCTCCCCAAGAGGCTGAGAGCCGAATTTCCAGGGTGAGCGACTGCTCTCCCCATACTGACCGCATCCTTGGATAAACGCTCATTGTGTGGTTCAACCCTCTCTCTGCTTAACTTGGCTCAAGTGGTGACAGGCAGCCTCAGACACATTGTGCTGCCTTTCTCTTCCTCACTCAGACTTGGGGAATATTCAGACTCTGCAAACTGTGAGACCTTATCTGAGAGGGAGAGTGGGCAGAGGACACTGTGTCCCTGTCATGCAGGTGAGCCTGCATCTCTTCACCATAGGCTGTGGGGAGGTCGTGGGGGCGGAGCGTTACAGCAGGGTGGTGAGGCTGGCTTCTTTTGTGTCCCTACCCTGCCATTCCTCCAGATGTTCCCCATGCCTATGAACTAGCAGAGTTTAAGGTTTCCAGCTACATAGATGGAAGAATGTGGACAAATGAGGCGACTGCTCTCAGCCCCAGTGGATCTGGGATTGTCACCTAGAGCAGAGCAGATAAAAAGCAGAAACAAACAAACAAACAAACAAGAACCAACTCTATTATTTTATACTAGAGGCCCGGTGCACAAAAATTTGTGCACTTAGGGTTGAGGGGGATCCCTCAGTCCGGCCTGTGCCCTCCTGCAGTCTGGGACCCCTCGGGAGATAATGACCTGCTGGCTTAGGCCTGCTCCCGGGTGGCAGAGGGCAGGCCCAATCCCTAGGTGCAGCCCCTGGTCAGGCTCAGAGCAGGGCCGACTGGGGAGTTGGGGTGCCGCCTCCTGTCATGCACAGAGCAGGGCCTATTGGGGAGTTGGGGCGCCGCCCCCTGTCATGCACAGAGCTGCAGGGTAATCAGGGGTTTGGTCGCTCCCCCTGTCACGCTGATCCCCGTGCCGGGAGGTCTCCTTGCTCCGCTGACCCCGGGGCCAGGACCCCTCTCGCTCCGCTGATCCTGGGGTCCTGAGGCCTCGTGGCTCCGCTGATCCCAGGGGCCGGGAGGCCTCTCAGCTCCGCTGATAACCTGGACAGGGAGGCCTCTCAGCTCAGCTAATCCCAGGGGCCGGTAGGTCTATCAGCTCAGCTGATAACCTGGACAGGGAGGCCTATTGGCTCTGCTAATCCCAGGCGCAGGGAGGCCTCTCACCTCCACTGATAACCTGTACAGGGAGGCCTCTCGGCTCCACTGATCCCCGGGTCCTGAAGCCTCTTGCTCCGCTGATCCCGGGGTCCTGAGACCTCTCGGCTCCGCTGATCCCTGGGCCGGGAGGCCTCTCGGTTCCGCTGATCCTGGTGTCGGGAGGCCTCTTGGCTCCGCTGATCCCCGGGTCCTGAGGCCTCTCAGCTCCACTTATCCCCGGGTCCTGAGGCCTCTCAGCTCCACTGATCCCCGGGTCCTGAGGCCTTTCGGCTCTGCTAATCCCCGGGTCCTGAGGCCTCTCAGCTCCGCTGATCCCCGGGTCCTGGGGCCTCGGGGCTCCGCTGATCCCGGGGTCCTGAGGCCTCTCAGCTCCGCTGATCCCGGGGTCCTGACGCCTCTTGGCTCCACTTATCCCCGGCCAGGAGGCCTGTCTGCTCCACTGCTCCCGGGGCCCTGAGGCCTCTCTGCCCTGCTGCTTCAGGGCTGTATGGCTTCGCGCAGCTTGCAGCCTGAGTATGCAAATTAACCGCCATCCTTTAGCCTCTATAATTAAAACATTGTATCTTTTGGAGTTGTTGCTTCAGGAGCTCAGAGCCCCCCAGCTGCAGATGGGGAACCTTTGCATCCTCATGCTGGGGCAAGCAAGCCTCCCTGTTCCCATCAACTGCCTGGCTGCCGGCGGCCATGTTGGCTGCCAGTTAATTTGCATATCTCGCTGATTAGCAAATGGGAAGGGTAGCGGTCATACGCCAATTACCATGTTTCTCTTTTATTAGTGTAGATTGGAACTAGATATTCAGCCTAGCTCTCCCACCTCTTTCCTAGATGCATTTGGCAATTATTTGTCCTGGCGGGGTCTCCCCCATGGCCTGGGCTCTACTTCCTTCTTTCTCCTCAGGACACACGTGACCGTTCCCAAGGCAAGTTCATGTGGGTGCCTGCACTGACGCCTCTCCCTCCCCTCCAGGTTCACCTGAGTCATCCCCCTCTTCTCCTCTGCATTTCCCCCTCTTATCCAGGCCCTGGGCCCAGCCATCCTGGACCCAGCCTCTGCCCTGTCCAGCTGTGGGCCTACGAGGTGTGCTGGGTGAGCTGAAATGCCACCAATTCCAGCACTGGACACAGCAGACACTGGAATTTATAACCCTGCCTCCTGGGACCAACAATGTCTGGGAACCGCTCCCACACTCCTGATTGATGGTGACAGGGGAGGAGGGGTATCTAGCTAATAGACATCTGCTGAAGCCCTCTTGTTTACCATGTTTCACTCCAATCAGGCAAAGGCAACAACCGTCTGAAGAAGGTCTCTCCCTCTCTCTCTTTTGGCCAGGAGGGTGCTGGGGTGCCCAAAGGTGCTCTCTGACACTTTGGCTACTTAATAAACAGCTGAAAATCAATATCCCCAAAAGAAGCTTCAGGGTGGCAGAAACTTGGTTTCCTTTATTTCTTAACCGTTGGCTAAGAGGGTTCAGACTGGTGTCAGTTGGCTAGATAACCCGTGTCTCATGGTTTCTTAAATTTCCTGACACGTGTGTTCTGTTCTTCCTCAACTACCTGCAAATTGCCCATTCTCACTTCTGAAAAATAACTTCCCCCCTTTCTCCTTTGTTCAAAATATATACTACATAGTCCAATCGGCCTGGCTCAGTGGTTGAGCATGGACCTATGAGCCAGGCATCAGCATTCATTTTCCTATCAGGGCACATGACAGTTTTCAGGCTGGATCCCCAGGGTGGTGCCCAAGGAAGGCTGAGGATCAATGATTCTCTCTCATCGTTAATGTTCCTACCTCTCTTTCCCACTCCTTCCTCTCTGATATCAATAAAAAACTTGCTTTAAAAACTTTAAAAATGTCATATACCCAATGTTGCTTCAATGTGTTTGTAATTTTATGGCTACGTCAATTCTATGTGAAACCTTCTTGCACATGTACTAACCCCTGATGTTCTCCTGTTAATCTCTGTGTGTTAATTTGTCTATTCGCCTGGCCTAGAAGAACCAACCAGCCACAAATAAAGGACTTGTATGCATGCATACAAGCAAAACCAATGGAAATAAGAAACTGGGGGGTAGAGGTGGCCAGGGGATTGTCAAGGGTGGGGGAAAAAAATTAGACATATGTAATACTCTTTGTAATACTTTAAGCAACAAAAAAAAAGGAAAAAAATGTTAATGAGGTATTTTACCTTCAAGTTTTGCACAAAGTCTTCTTAGTTTGATGTCTCTCACAGGCCATCTCACTAAGGATTGAGTGCTAAATTGTATCTTTTTAAATCAGGAATGCTGAGTCTGTATTTGCATTCCCTAGCATTTGATAAAATAGATTCATTGACACACTCAAGGTGTTCTAAACAATAACCAAAATATATGTTACCTTGATAGATTAAAATAAAAACTCAGCTCCTCAAGTGCACTGCATATATTTCAAGGGCTTAATCATCACATGGGGTTGGTGGCTACCGTACTGGACAGGGAGGCCCTGACCATCTGCTATGTGCAGCACAGGACGTACTACAAGGCTGAGTACCTTGTTTCCAGGGGTGGGGAGGGACTGCTGTTGGTGAAACTGGTCCCAGGGGAGATGTTGCAAGCACTGGTCAAGGGGAGACACTGCAAGGGTAGATGCTGCAGCTCTGTTTGGCTGTGTGGCAGCTGCAGCCACAATTAGGGACACAGCAGGGAACCTTTGTTTGGGCCCCAGTGTCCCCAATCTCAGTCCAGGGCTCACTAATTTTTGTGCTGAGCAGAGGTCTCTGGGCTCTGCAAACCTCCAAGTGGGGTGTGTGTCGGGGGTGTGGGGTGAGGCTCCAGGCTCCCTAAACTGCTCCTAATATTTGATTTGCACCCATAGATGAGAAAGTGAATCATGCGCAGGTATCATGAATGTTTGTTTACCAGCTGTTGTCAACCTTTGGGTCAGGAACAATGGAACTACATCCTGTATATCAGATATGTACATTACGATTCATAACAGTAGCAAACTTACAGTTATGAAGTAGCAACGAAAATAATCTTATGGTGGGGGGTCACCACAACATGAGGAAATTTATTAAAGGGTCGCAGCATTAGGAATGTTGAGAACACTGGTTTAGACAGTTGTGGAACTTTGGAACAAACCTTGGCTCACACTTATTGTGTCCTGTGGTCTCAGCTCTTCGCCCTGAATAACTCTGCTCAGGTGCCTTGTCTCCATGGGGAGCCCCCCCAGATTTATTTTTAAACATATATACCAGACACACCCTCTTGGCCAGGTCCCAAGGAGGCAGGACACTCTTTGAGGTCCCACCTTTAGGGGTCTGAAGTGAGGGGGGACAGTGAAGACAGTCCAGGCTCAGAGAAGGCCTCTGAATGAATAGGCATGAACACCTTCCCACCTCCACCCCCAACACAGGACAGCCTGCTGAGACCAATAACCCCAGGGGTAGGCTGCCCTGTCCAGCTCTGGGCTCAGGAGGCACTCTGAGAGCCTCTAGCATGGCTGGGTTCCTGTGCTCCTCACCACCCTTGATCACTGCACAGGCATAGTTTGTTTCTTGGGTGACCAGTTATTTCATTGAGGCTCAACTGGAGCCATGGTCCTGGACTTGCAATCTGCCTGTGCCTTTGTCTTCATTTTCAAGTTCATGAACTCTCTCTTCATGACTCAACCTCCCTCAGCATTCAGGTCTCTGAAGCAGAAGCTCCAGAAGAGCCAGTGACACTGGGTGGGGAGGAGTGCGGGTTATAATGAGGTGGCCTAGCACCAATAAGGCAAGGGCACTGCCTCTCAACTCCTGATGGATCCTGTCAGTTTGTAGCCTTCAGGGATCTCAGACCATTCCCCTGGCTACTGGTTTGGCACTCCAGCCTCTGTGATCATCTCTTGGCTCCAGCCTGGAAGGGAGCTGATGTCATTGTTTTATATCCCATCTCTGGCACTTACCACAGTGCCTCAAGCAACTGGGGGAAATGAGAGCAAACCTGGCTGAGCTCCCAGGATCCCTGCTCACTGAATTCCTGTTTCCCTGTGTTCAGGGACATTTATGTCTCCATGGCTGGAGTTCTCTCTGAACTCCTCTCACCTCTCCTCATGGACACGAGGAACCTACTCCAGTTTGGTGGCCCCTTGAAAAAGAAGCGTACCACAAGAGACACCACAGATGAGAACTTCCTTTAGGCTCTCTGTCTCTTTGACACAACAATCAGTCAATATTTCACGAGGACTGAGCTGGGGGAGAGTTGGAGGGACAAATCCTGTGCACTGTACAGAACTGACTTCCCCAAGGCCCTACCCGCTGTCCTCGTACCAAGCTTGGCACAGTGTCCTTTCCATCTTGATGAAATATTTCCCAATTGGCTCCTTTGCCCCATCTATCAAAAGATAGCATGGGGCTTTGTCTGGTGAGCAACTTCTTCCTAACTGCATTCACCCAATTTGCCTAGATGAAAGCATGAAGAAATTCATCCACCCACAGGTGTCATGAATGTGGAGTCTATGAGGAACTTCTGAACAAACTTGGGCTTTTGCTTCTGGAGCATTGTGTACCCGGTTCTTCTCCCTTCAGTATTTTCCCAAACTCAGAGTATAGCCATCAGTCCCAGCTTGAGGAATCTCCTTGCCCCTCCTGGAGCAGAGCCTCACAGGGACCAGGGGGAGCCTCTCCTCTCTCAGGTGGAGTCACACCCTGATCACCTGTCCTTCAATTCTGTAATGCCAGGTAGGTGCTGGGCACAGTACCTCCTTAGACATCAAGGAAGACAAGGAAAGAAAGTTGAGAGGTGCCAATGGATGTCACCCAGGCTCCACAAGGAGAGCATCTTCCTGCCCGTGATGGGCGGGAAGGAATTCCTTAAACAAAGAACCACATGGGAACTAGTGTGGGAATTCATAAGCGATGTCCTAAAATGTCTTTGATTGTAGGAGGAAAATGTCCTCTTTGGTTTATGGCAAGGCATATTTCAATGGGAAGCACTAGTGAAGGCTACAGAAGCTAGACTGTGAGCAAGGTTATACTGATGGATATTTCTAGGTCCTTCCCTTACTTTGTGTGCAGTCCCAAGCAGTGGGAACAGACTCTCAGGTTTCCATTAATATTAAAAGTATTTCAAGAAAAGGACAGCCAGGTCAATTTAAACGCTGTTTAAAAGTTGGTTTGGGGTAGCTCCTGTGTCTGGAACACCTCCATGTGCTACTGTGCAAAACATCCTGAGAATAGCCTCTCAGAGCCATGTGTGTGTGCGTGTGTGTGTGTGTGTGTGTGTGTGTGTGTGTGTGTCACTGTGCAGGACTGGAAGGCTGGTTCCAGAGCCTAGGTAATGAGGCCACAAAGATATCCTGGTATTAATCCCTGGGATCTGGGAATGTTACCTAATAAGGCAAAAGGGAGTTTGCAGATGGGATGAAGGCTTTGAGATGGGGACTGGGATTGTTAATTGTATGCCTTGGTTTCACAGCCCACAGGACAGGAGAGCAGCCCAACCTAAACATGATTTCTGGGTATGTCTCTGAGCTAGTTTCAAGAGAAGATTAGCATTTGAAGTGGTGGACCCTTAAAAGATATCACCCTCCCTATGTGCACAGCATCAATGCACTGAGAACCTGACTAGAACAAAAGGAGGAACTCACCCCTATATTCATGAATCACTGTAGGGTTGGGACATCACATCCCATCTCACAGGCCTCTGTCCTCACACTGGATCTTAAACCATCAGCTCCTCCGGTTCTCAGGTCCTCAGTCTCAGGCCAAATTAGACCAACAGCTTTCCTGGGCCCCGCAGCTTGCAGATCTTGGGGTTTCTCAGTCTTTGGAATCACACCAGCCAAGTCCTCGTATCATCCTGCTGCTCTGAAGAACCCTGACTAATACAGTGGATTACCAATGTGTGCAGGCAGAGTTGGGGACAGAAGATGAGCAGGAGATGGGACCACAGAGCAGAGATTGGAGTCATGTTGCTACAGCCATGGGATGCTGGTGACCTAGCAACTGGAGGAGCCAGGAAACAGACTCTCCGTGGAATCTCCACCAGGAACCAGCGCATCTCTCAACTTGACTTCTCCTATTCTAAGGCCCTGGGTCTTCTCAATCCCACAGAGCCTTTGCTTCTTTGTGCAATATTTTTCTCCTCACAATTTGAGAAGTCAGTCTGTCTTCACCTGGCACCATGTTTCTCATCCAACCTTGCTATTCGGTGTTTTTAGGTAATGTGTCCTCAGCCTTGAGCCAAGAGCTGCCTCACAAGCAGCACCATGGTGCCTAGTCTATGGTGGGGCATACTAATAAGCCCTGATAATAGCATCTGGGCCACCTGGTGTGGCAGGCAACACCTTCCAGTCTAGAGGATGTTGATGGACAAAGGGTAATGGGCTCACCGGGAAATAGAAGGGGTCAAGGAACCTGGTACTGAGCTGGAAAGGACAGAAGATGGGAAGGAAGTAATCTGGGAATCGCCCCTGTCCCCTCAGCTGCCTTCCCTGAGGAATGCAGTCTTGGGACCCCAGGGGGATGTATAGTCTTAGGACCCTAGGGGCACAAGAGCCTGGATGTGGGGAAGGTACTTGCTGGGCTTTATTCTGTCCTGGGATGAAGTTTGAAGTGCTGCTTCCCTGCGAGCCCATGAGCTCCCCAAACTGTTGTGCCTGATACATCATCTCTTAAAAGAGCTAATTCATGCAAGGGCTCAGCTTCAGAATAAAACCACTGCAAAGACAGAGGATGGAGCCATGCAGAGGAGCCATCCTCACTAAGGGGAATAAGAAGGAGTGGAGGGCAATATGCAGTCCCCAGCTCTGCCATTGACACCCAGGAAATGGAGTGCCCGAACCTTCCTAAGTCAAGCTGTCTTTACCTTTGCCCACACCACACAAAGGGAAGTCCTGGGATAGCTCATCCAGGAGACACCAGGACTCCCCGAAGAGAAAAGGTAGGTATCCCTTGACTGGCTCCATTACTGCATGCTGTCCTGGGCTCTGTCTGACCTTACTTGGAGTATATGAAAGAGTTTGACTGTTTTGAAAGCATTTACTGATTGAATTTAGGGAGAGAGGGGAGGAGAGAGAAGGACGTGGAGGTTTTGATCTGATTTCCTAAGCACTCATTATGAATTCCTGTATGTGCACTGGCCAGGCATCAAATACCCAACCTTGCCATACCAGGATGATGCTGTGACCCACTAAGCCACCCAGCCAGGGCAAGAGCTTCATTCTTGGGAAAGCTCTTCTTTCCAGAATTGCAGGTGTATGTAGACTCCAGGTCTGTGTGGAGTGGAATGTGTTGAGACAGTAGAAGGAAGCAGATTTGCATGGAGGCCCCTCCCTCCTCTGAGGCAGGGGAGAGGATAAGAGAAGTGTGTGGAGCCAGGCTTAGGCTTGGCGTGTCAGAAGGCAGCATTGTTGGTGTAGCTCCACGATGACCTGGCCTCTGCTCCTGCTCACCCTCCTCACTCAGGGCCCAGGTGAAGCCTCTGTGGAAGGGACCGTGGGTTCACCTTGGCCTGATTCTTTGCCTCCTCTTCAGGCTCACCAGGTCCCCAGCACTGCACCCACCAGTGAGTGCTTTTGCTGTTTTCAGGGTCCTGGGCCCAGTCTGCCCTGACTCAGCCTCACTCAGTGTCCAGGGCTCTGGGACAGGCAGTCTCCTCCACCTGTGCCAGACACAGCGATGATTTTAGTTGTTATGATCATGTCTCCTGGTAAAAAGAATGACCAGGCATGGCCCTAAACTGCTGGTTTATAAAATCCAAAAATGGCCATCACTGATCCCTTATTTATTCTCTTGATAAAAATGTGGAAAAAGAGCTACACCGCCCAGGCCTGGGCTGCCATTACAGGATGGGGCTGATTAGTACTGTTGTTCATCACATGAACCATGGCACTACCCACTGCCAGAGTCCATTCATTGTCTTCACTAGCTGAGTTTAGACAGAGACCCCCCAAAAGCTAGTAGCCCTTGAAAGTCCTAGTAAAGGTCAGGGCTTGAAAGTCCTAGCAAAGGTCAGGGCTGTGCACCACCCAGTTAATCTAGGAACCACTCAGTTAATTTAGGTAATAATAGTTGAAGCATCCCCACCTTAGTTCCCTTAATTCCTTAGATACTTATGTAGATCCTTGTTGATTATTGTTAATCAGATTCTCCTGTAAATCTATTGATGAGCTAATCAGATACTTTGTCTATTCCTGGAAATTTTCTGCTGATCTGTGTGTCATTGAAACCTCCTTACCCTAAGGGCTACTACAGATCAATAAAAGATTGGAGCGGCCTGAGCAAGGTGGAAGTCCTTCGGGACTTGCCGCCTGGTCCCCCAATATTGCAAAATTATCTCGTGTCTTTTTCTCTCATTTGCTGTGCTTCTCCTCTTTCAGATACCGAACCCTACTCCACACAGAACGTGAAGGGATTCTCACTGGACATCTGGCGCCCGATGGGTAATCTGGAAGTGCAGGTCTCACTGGAGCGAGAAAAGGACGTTTTCACCAAAAAGGTGTGGAAAACTCACCGAAAAAATGTGAGGGGGATTCCACCGCATGCAATGCCCAGGATCAGCTACAGAAGCCCGGGTCTGTAAGTAAACTGGGGATGTTTTCTCAACCAGGCTAACCAACGGGGCAGGATTTGGCTTTAAAAAAGTAGATTTGGCTTTAAAAAGGTGTATTTGGTTTTTAAAAAAGAAAGACATCAGATCTGAAAAGTTTGCCAAAAAGTTAATCAGAACTTGCCCAAAATTGTTTCCCCTTGTGGAACACGGCATTTCATTTCCTAGAGGTTTTAGGAGAGGTCAAGGAGGATAAATCTCCTCCCCTTGCACCCTCCGCTCCTTAAGAGGATCAGAAAGAAAGGAAAAATGGGAGGAATGGCCTTCATGGCTCCCTCCACCTCCATGTCCTAATCCTGAAATGTTTAATTCTCCGTTAATAGAATCACCTGTGCAAAAGGGCCAAATTATAAAGAAATTGGAATATTAAAAGGTACTCCTTAAAATCAGGCTGAAAAAAGGGTGCCATGGTCACATCAATGTGGTTTCTTGTTCAAATTAAAATCTTAATTTGTATTTGGAATCTAAAATCCAAAGATCTCCCCCAATGAGATTACTCAATGTTGTATTTAAAAATTACCAGAGAACATCTTATGACAACCAAACTTTGGCTAAAATAACCTTTGGGTGCTAGCCATGACTTTAAAAAGCAAAATAGGGAAAAAATTTAAAATGTCTTTTTCTATTCAGCATGACTTTGGGGACAAATACGCCATCTGAGTCATTTGCTGAAACTTCCCCCAAAACAAGATGTGGTGGAAAGGAAACGGGAGCACGTGGCGACCCAGATGGGACGCCCCCTCCCCAAGTATTCTAAAATTAAAGTCCTTCTTGTAATTGAATAGCTTTTACTAATTCATAAATGCATCCGGGATTTCTGTGCACATGTAAAGGGAAAAGGCCAGCTTAAAAACGAGTGCGCATAGTTTTGAGTTGAACTTGACCTTTTGCTGTGTGCAGAATAAAAACCCAAGACTGTTTTGGCCTTAAAAATGGTGGAGATGAACCTGAGAAAGAAATGCAGACAGGTTTCCCAAGGCGACTTAGAGTAGCTCTTTTGAAATCTCCCGCCCTCAGGCAAGTACCACCAGGAAGTTGCTAGTCAAGTTTACATGTGAATAGCTATGGTTTTGCTTCTTGACTTCCCCAGCAGGAAAATTGTGACCATTTTGAAATTAAGCAGCTATGCCAGGCTTATTGGCTGGAAACTTAAAACTTTTAAGTTCAAATCATCTAAAAGTATTGAGATTTGTAATACTGAAATGTTGATCTGTGTGTGCCTATGATGAAGTCTAGAAGATAGAAGTTAATCTATTAATTGAAAATGCCTTATATTTTATTTGAACTGTATCCTTAAATGTAAAAGTATTGATTTGAGAAATGCTAAGTATTTAATTTGCTACCTAAGATTTAAAGCTCTGAAAGTTTAAAATGCAAATTGAATTAGGAAAAATTAATTAAATATCAGATGTATAACTTGTTTTTGAAAACATAGAATGTGTTTTCTCTTAAATGATTAGGAATTCAAACTATGTTACTTCTTGGTCTGATTTAAAAAAAGAGGATTAATTTTTAAGATCTCAACTGAAAATTTTTAATACAAAAACCAGTTTAAATTTGATTAATATTCTTTAAGATAATTATAAAAGGCATAAACAGCTAATGAGATTTCTGCTTGTCTACAATATAATGTTGGCCATCTACCTTTTAGGGATTTTGGTTTGCTCTTCCCTTGTTTATTGTGAGAATAAGGAAATCATCTTTTCTGTCAGACAACAGTGTAGACAGCCACAATGTTGGCTGCCTGACTTGGCAGCCGCCATGTTGGCCGCATGTCCTGCCGCGCCCTTGGGGGCCGCCATCTTGGAACAACAAAGGCCCCTCCCTTTGACTTAGCCAATCACTAAAGGAGTGTCTGCTCACTGAGGCAGGATGAGATTTCAAGGGTGGAGTTTTTTGTTTGTTTGTTTTTTTTTAAATATATTTTTATTGATTTTTTACAGAGAGGAAGGGAGAGAGATAGAGAGTTAGAAACATCGATGAGAGAGAAACATCGATCAGCTGCCTCCTGCACATCTCCTACTGGGGATATGCCCGCAACCCAGGTACATGCCCTTGACCGGAATCGAACCTGGGACCCTTCAGTCCGCAGGCCGATGCTCTATCCACTGAGCCAAACCGGTTTTGGCAAGGGTGGAGTTTTAAGGCAGAGTTTTACTACAGAAATGCCAATGGGGCAGAAAGTGTGCTTGCCTCGCGGATTTATTTAATACTATTTTTAAGAAGATATTTTTAATGCTTAATAAATTAGCAATCATGGTCTTAATATAATTTCAGTGGTATGATAGACCAGTGTTTTAAGCAGTTGGCTTTATAAGGGCTGACAATAGAGCTCATATTTCTTAAAAGGCTTGTAGATACATTTTTAAAAGATATCTTAAATTCTCAGTAGAACCACAGTTATGCATATATCATAAACAAATTAAGAGTAATTGATTCCATTGGCAAGACTAGATCCTATTATGTTGAGAACTGTTTAAAAAGTGTTGAAAATGTTTTAATTAGATATGTATTTGGAAGTTTTTCCGAGTGCAATATTTCAAAATATAATATGCTTGGTTGCATATGGAATTTCTGCCAAATAAAAGAAAGAATTGATTTATTAGTAGCAAAGTCTTTCTTTAAACTAGCAATGTCTTTTATTTAAAAGCTCCTCACCACTGCATTTTAAATTAGGCTGGAAGTGAAGCAGCGTTTGCATCTCGTGTATCAAAATAAAACTTTACTAAATTTACTAATCTTCGTAAGCAATTGAATCCTAGTAAAGTAAAATTCTTCTAAAAAGTTACTGAAGGCTTCCCATGATCCCTCTGTATATGTAAATAAGCCAAAGAGTATATTCTTTAAAAATATAATTGCTACCATTTACAGATTGTTGTTAAAATACTAAATCTGACAATAATTAGTCACCATAAATGAAAAATTACTTGAAATATATAGCTTTGCGACAGTATTTGTTAAAATCTCAAAAGGCAACCATGTTCCTTACATTTGTTGCTGTGTGAGAAAGAACGCTGTCGGGAAGGAAATAAAAAGAGGTTTCCTTCAGATGTCTAACTAAAATTAAAAATCAGTATATTGGGCCTGTGTACATAAGCTAAATTAAATAATTTGTGTTTTGCCTCCTTAAACAAAGTTTATGTAAATTTACCCAAAGACTAATACCAGAAATTAATTAATGTCATTTACTGTCCATAACTTAGGACAAGTAAAGTTAAAAGAATAAATGTTATTTCAAACTGTCTTAAAATTGGCAAATTAGGCTAAGTGGATATTCAGGGGAACTTAGCTGTCACCTATTTAAATATAAACTACTACAATTTTTATATAAGACCTCCATCATTATACCAAAAAATATTATACAGGAACCAATTCCTGGAGCTTTAACTGTTTTTACTGATGTGTCATCTAATGGGAAAGCTGCCTATCATAGTATAAATTCTGACCGAGTCATACTGACCAGTCATACTTCTGTGCAAAGAATTGAATTAAAAGCTACTAAGGCTGTGTTGCAAGATTTCCAACAGCCTGTTAACATAATTTCTGATTCCTCTTATGCTTCGGGCCTAGTAAGTAGAATTGAAACTGCCCGGTTGAAATGGTTTAGTGACCAAAGTTTATTCTTACGATTTAAGCAAGTTCAACAGATTGTGCAGCAGAGAAAATACCCTTTTTATATCACCCACATCAGGGCTCACCGCATATTACCTAGCCCATTAACTAAGGGAAATGCACATGCTGATCAATTGGTTGCTTTATTAAAAGAGGCTTCAGAGTCTCATCAGCTTTTAAAAATCCCAACTTGAAAAACAAAAAAGGGGGATGATGGCGAAATTACCTACAGGTAGGCTGCACCTAGCTTTAATTACTCTAAAATTTTTCACTTGTGATGCTGATGGAAAGACACCTATGGAGCTACGTTGGTGTCAGAATAAAAGGAACAGCCCAGAGACCACCTGGGGCACGGTAAAGTGAAGTATGGTAATAATCATTTCAGGTAAAAACTATAGTTTCATACTGGTCTTAGAAGGCACATTTTTCCTTTACCTGGGAAGGACAGCATAGCTATCCCAAGGTCAGGGGGCTCCTGTTAATATGTCAACTCAGAGCTCTGGAGACCCAGAACTGTAATTTAGAGAGCATATTGTCTCTGCTTCTGTAAATCTCTTCATCTTCTTTTTTTTTAACTAGGTTCCTCATTCCAAAACTTGAGTTTGAAATTTAAGTTTTCATGACCTAGAGCAGAGAATATTCTTGCATGGTATTATTCTACAAAGTTTCATTTATAATTTTTGATGCTTTACAACAGTATATTATGCATTTATCCCAAACAAATTTACAAATGAATCCCATGAAGGGATTTATTCCCTCCTGGGAAGGCACTTAAGCATTCTGTATTGACCTCTCTTGACCTTTTTTTTTTGCCAAAAGGATTCCAATTGTCTAGAGCTGTTGTCTGAGCTCTCCGTTCAAGCTGAGATCATGAAAAGCTGGTACCATGGATCTGTCTCTTGCCCAATGGCGTAAGCTGGGCCCTCTCTGGAGAAGAAACCTGGGTTCCCTATGATCAATGCCGGGACGCCGCCAGCAGGCGAGGGCATCCAAAGGCAGTTGCTGGGCATGGAGGCCAGAGGGACATAGGCTATCAAGGAAACAGAACTAAACCTCACAACCCCCTACTTGGCCCAGAGATGGCTGGTAGTCAACGACGGGTAAGACCCCACAGGGTGGGGCGACCTAAGACAGGCACTGTCGGGGGCCAGTAGGAGAAAACTTGGGGTGTAACAAAGGTGGGGCACAGATCCTTACCCCCCGCAATGGTACAGGGACTTGAACACTCGGCCCTTCTGAGGAAGGTCTCCTGTCCACATGGCTGCTTCTTGCTTTCCATGCCCAGCCAAGATCAGGAACCAAATAACAAAAGAGATTTGGTCCAGCTGAAATCAGTACCCAGAAAAACGGAGGTTTGGCTAACAGACCCTATGTCTCAATCTAGCCTAACAACATGAATGCTTGGGCCTTCACAAAGATGTATAGTGATCCCTTTAATTAATATTTACAGTGTAAATTAAGATTACTGTTAAAATATTAAGTTTGACAGCAAAATAGTTTTCAAATTAATTCAAGTCAAGTTTTCAAATTAAACTTGGCTAATTTGAAATAAGTACTTATTCAAAAAGTATTAACGGAAATTTTCATTTCGTGGTAAACATGCTATGAACCTAAAGCACGTTCAAGTTCATTTTTTTGTGTGAAAAAATTAATATTTAAAGCTATCTAGACTGCAGTATAAAGTTTCCAAGAAGCCTCTTAATTAAATCAAAAAAAGGGGGATAGTGGAAAAATACAGTGGAAAAATGCCATGTAAGGAAATAGATCCTGTAACTAAATTACATTTAGAGAAAAAATTTTTTCGTTTATAATGCTAACAGTGAGACACCCAGAAAAAAACACAGATTATCCCAGGGTAAGCCAGGGAAAGATCATTTTAGAGAAAAGACCCCAAGTAAGGTTTTTTTTTTTCCTTTAACCTTTGGTCGAGAATATGTTTGTATACTTTCAGAGAACAGCTACAAGACCATGTGGATTCCTGTAACAATGGATCCCAGAAAGCCAGGCTCAAAGACAGAAGAGACAGTTCAGAGAAGGAGATGGTAGAAGACGCCTTGCCATGCTAGCAGTCAGCAGCTGTGCGTCGCTGCAGGGTGCCCAGGACCAGACCAGAAAGGACCGTACCTGTATTTTCCACCATCCAGAACCAACATTTCATTGCTGGCATGTACACATGAACTGTCAGACATTGAAACATGGACTCAGAACTTTTGGACATTGAAATTGGGACTTGATTAATTTTTAAAGAAAAAATAAGGGGGAGATGCCGGAGTCCATTCATTGTCTTCACTAGCTGAGTTTAGACAGAGACCCCCCAAAAGCTAGTAGCCCTTGAAAGTCCTAGTAAAGGTCAGGGCTTGAAACTCTTAGCAAAGGTCAGGGCTGTGCACCACACAGTTAATCTAGGAAGCACTCAGTTAATTTAGGTAATAATAGTTGAAGCATCCCCACCTTAGTTCCCTTAATTCCTTAGATACTTATGTAGATCCTTCTTGATTATTGTTAATCAGATACTCCCAGAAATCTATTGATGGGATAATCAGATACTTTGTCTATTCCTGGAAATTTTCTGCTGATCTGTGTGTCATTGAAACCTCCTTACCCTAGGGCTACTCCAGATCAATAAAAGATTGGAGCAGCCTGAGCAAGGTGGAAGTCCTTCGGGACTTGCCGCCTGGTCCCCCAATATTGCAAAATTATCTCGCGTCTTTTTCTCTCATTTGCTGTGTGGCTCCTCTTTCATATATTGAACCCTACTCCACGCAGAACGTGGAGGGAGTCTCACTCGACAATCCACAGTGGTGCTTGTTTGTGGGAACTTGAGACCAACACCTGCCCTGGGCTCACAGGCTCCCTCCTTGCTCTGAAGATGCTTCCCCACCCTGAGCAGGGGCTCATGCAACATGGCCCTGAGGAAAATTCATCCTCTCTCTGTCCTTCCTCCTCTCACAAAGCATTGAGAGCACAGCTTGTTTTCTTCAGATAGTGTCCTCTCTCACACACAATCCCAAAGCAAACTCTCTGTTACTAGCTTGTTGTCTTGTGTTTTGTGCATCCAGATGACCACTCATTCAAACCTTTCATTGTAACAGCCACAAGGAGGCCCCTCATGTGCTTATTGGGTAGGTTTCCCAAAATCCTCTGGGAAATCCTCACTTTAAATCCCTTAGCCTCTCATACCTGTGCAGACTACCTGGATTCAGTTCTCCACAAATGAAGTGGGAATGAGAATAAAGGAAAAAAAAATGATTTCCTTCTCTTCCTTTCTTCCCTCCTTCCAATTTGATTTTCTGTCTTTTTATGCTCCCAATACTTCCCAGAACCTAGGAAGGTTTGAAGCTGGGTTTTGAGTGAAAGGTTCTGTGTCCTCTCAGAATCACCTCTGCACTCAGGTATCTAAAGGATGCTTCTAAAAGCAGCCCATGGCTGCTTGGATCTTGCAGAATCTGTGGGTGGTGGCCCCATTCCTCAGGGGTCCCCAAAGATTTCCATGATGCTGCAACACATTTCCAGTGATAATTCCAGTTAAAGTGCATCAAACAGTACAAGTACACATAACTATCAGGCCAAAGAGTTCAGGACTGTTGAAGGAAGCTGGGCCAAGGTATGTGACCTCATGATCCAAAGGCTGTAAGCCATCTCTGACTTCCAGCCCTGCAGATGTCAGCTCTTAGAAATGACATGGATGATCACCCTACCTGGAAGTTAAGTCTTTGCTAAAATTTTCTCCATTTAAATCACTTGGTGACATTTTCCCAAGTACTGCTTTGTTTACCATCATGCTTTAATCATCCAAGCTGCAACAGTGACCCATGTGGAACCTCTCCAGTTTTGTCACAGCGCAGTGGGAAATGGTCCCTGCTAATGAAGACGCGGAGAAGATCCTGAGTCCCAGCCCCACATCTGTGTAAAGCTGGTCAGAGGGGTGAGCCTGCCTGTAGGGTGTGTGTGTGTGTGTGTGTGTGTGTGTGTGTGTGTGAGGGTGCGGGGGAGGAGCAATGTCGCTATGCTGGACACCAGTACGAACCAGAGAGTAATGGCTATGCTGACCCTCCACCGTGGCATCTGAGATTGGTTGTGGCTCCTGACTGTAACAGCAAGGCCCATAGGTTGCATGTTATTTCGATGTTCATAGGACTGTGGAAGCCCCCACTGGCCCTTCTAGTGTTTCTCCTCAAAGGTGGACCACCATTTCCTTTTAAGAAGGTAGTCACTATTTCATAAGAGGGACTATTACCAGGAGAACCATGACAAGCTGTTGGGTGCTCAGGGTCTCTCTGATGAGACCTTGCTGGAGTAAGAAGCACACTGTTCCCTGGGTATTTGGGGTCTCAGATGGTAGACATGGTCCCTGCATTTCTCAAGTAACACCATTGGACACCTGTTTAATTTTTATTGGATGTGGAAGAAGGGTCATTTTTGATGGAAGGGATTAGAAGTGCTTTAGGTGTCACTATGGCCCATGTACCCATCATTCTTCTCCCATAAGATTCAGTCAGAGACTCAGCACCACAGAGCATGACCTTTCATGTGTCACAGAACCTCCGTGTCAGGTGCCTCTCTCTTTATCATGTACTATTTCTGGATGTTTCATCTTTCTCCCTAATTGGCATTCTGAAAGGAAATTATTATATTTCTTTGACCTGAAAGTATGGGTTTGGGAATAAATATTAGTGTGTTTAAATGTATTTGTTTAGCTCTATTGGTTATTAACTATTTTTGCAAGTGGTCCTTTTACCTGCTCTGGCATCCATCATGCTTATCATGTCTACGTCACGTGTTATCATGTGGGCACACGGGTAGAGGATGGTGTTAAATGAGAGTGGTTACTCCTGCAGCACTGGCCCTGGGTCCCTGTGGTCCTGACAGAACAAGGCGCAATGAACGAGGACAAGGTGCAACTCCATGAAGGTCAGAGGTCTGCTTCCTGCAGGAAGGATGAGGATAACTGGAATGTGCCTAGGGCTTCCCACACTTTTCCCAGAGATGAGGATTCAGTCTATGTGGTCCACAGGTCCAGCTGATGGACTTAAGAACAGGTCAGGGATTAGTACCATTTCACTGTTATCTCACACCAAAGACATTACTGTGGAAACTGACTTAATGGAGCACATACAGGTTTAGGCACTGACACTGAAGCCATGGTATCACATAGAGTATTGTCACCGCCTAACATATCCAATTTACACGGCTCTGCTACATCACAGATGTCTGACCTCCTTTAGCCAAGGTGTCACCACACTTTGCTCTTCAGAATGTTTGTGCTGTGGTATGAACAATAATACAAACTTTGTGCCCTAGCTTTGTGGGAGCATCTTGATCCATAGGACTTCCAGTCATTACCTGAGTACAGTGCCATGTCAATCTGGCAAGGACCACTCGGTTCTGACTTGTCGGTTCTCCAAATCCAACTCTTTCCAGAAGAATACACCCCGCCAACCATCTCTCTGTGCATGAGGCAGATTTTGCCACCAGAAGTCACATGGCTCAAAGGTGAGGATTCCCAGTGGATCATGTAGGGGGTACAGTGAAGAACATGGTGTGCCCCATTTGAGATCCTGCCACACTCTTGGGAGAAGACCTGGGGTTAGGTTTCTTGCCAAGTCACCTCCCTGAATCTCAAACTCAGGATCCCACTTCCTGTTTTCCTCTCAGTGGCAATCAATCCTACTGAGCTCTCTCCATCATGGGTATTGTGACCTTCAACGTTGTGGGAAGTCACTCTGTCTTCCCTTGATCCCATTATCTTTTCACCCACTTGCCCTCCTGCAATGGATTTTACTCAAAGTCTAATGTCTCCTCAGGCAAGGCAAAGAGCTACCTCAGGAGCACTAACCCTCTGCCAAAACTACCTAGAAACAAGCAAAATGGTCCTAAGGGGAGGGTCTGGTCCACCTCCTGTGGCAGGTGACAGCCCATGGGAAAGGAAGTGGGATACAAAGGTAACTGGGCTCAGATGCATGTAGGAGTTATCGAGGGGCCAGGTACTGAGCTGGATTGGACTTGAAAGAGTTAGAGAAGCAGACAGAGCAGAGTCTGCCACCTCCCTCTCAGCTGCCTTCTCTGACTCTCAGGTTGAATCATCTTAGGCCGTCAGGGCGCACCGCTGTCCTCATATGGGGAGGAAGTTTGCTGTGGTTTACCCCTGACCTGTATGAAGTCCTCACTGGTGTTTAACAGGAGATTCTCTTGAGTCTGTGTCTGCCACAGAGGGGTATGCCCTGTGTCTGCTGTGTCCCAACATTTCAACTTCCCAATATTTCTACTTCTGGAAGTGGCAATAACGGGCCCTGAGCATCAGACACTGCGCAGATTGGGACACGGGGGGCATGAGGACTCATTGCAACTGAGAGTGTCAAGGAAATGGCTGAGAAAGAATAAAAGAGTCCAGATTTGTCCATGGTTCTGGAGTAACGAAGCGTTTGGATGTTTTCCTAGACAACCTCAGTCACTGTCCGCACTTTCCTCCCAATGTCACATGAGGGAAGTCCTCAATTCCTCAGTCAAGTACCATGTTGATGCCCACAGGAGGAAAGACAGGGGCATCCGAGGTTGGATCCAGTCACCAGGTCTCAGTGTGTCCTGAGTTAGAAGAAAGACTCAAACTATTCCCATTATCTTAGGTTGGCTCGCCAGATTGTGTTCTTGGTCTTTTCAGGGTCCTGTGTCCTTGTCTGCCCTCAGGGTCCTGTGCCTTGTCCGGCACACCTGGAAAGTAGGTCACCATCTGCTTGCTGGAAGAAGTGATGGCACTGGGTGTTACATTTATGTCTCCTGGTACCGTTTATGTCTCTGACATGGCCCCTAACCTCCTGATTTATGGGGTCACACTGGCCCTAAGGAGTCCCTGAGCACTTCTCTGGCCCCAAGTCTGGCAACACAGCCATGCTGACCATGCCTGGGCTGCAGTTGGAGGACGAGGCTGATCATTACTGTTGCTCACACACAAGGAGTGACACTCTTTACACAGTGGAGCCAGCTCATGGGACAGTGGGAACTCAACTGGCCCTGTGCTCACAGGCTCCCTTCGTGCCCAGAAGATGCTTCCACAGCCTTCATTCACAATGGGCTGGAGAAACATTGCAGGAGCCTCTCTCACCATGGCACGCAACCATCTCTCTAGCTTATTCTTTTGGGATAGTGACGGTTTCCTCTTTACCTGTGTGTCAGAGTCCCAGAACATGCAACTCTTTCCACCTCTTCAACTGCAGTCATGGGGAGAAGAGGGCGAGCATGCATGGGGCCATTTTACCGTTCTCAGGAGAATCTCCACTTTAAGTGCTTTCATCTCTACCGCAGAGCAGAGCGCCAGAGATGGATTTTCTTCTACTGTTGCCCACTTCAGTTCTGAGTGCCCAGGCTCTCTTGGCAGGATGGCCCTCCTCAGTGGGTGGTCCCTCTCTGGGCCTGTTGCTGAAAGAAGAGCAACTGAGAAAAGGGGACTGTGTTGCTGAGGGACTGAGGAGAGTCAGGTGCTCTCAGTCTTTTGGGATATCTCATTGTGACACCATATCCAAGGAGGCTGAGCAGTAAAGGTCTGGAGATGCAACTCTATTTTACGGAGAATGTCCTCTCCCTTAGAGCAATGGACTCCTAATCTGGAGGCAGTTCTCACAATGCCTGTCTCCCTATCACCTGGCCTCTTTCCAAAATGGCTCCTTTTTCCCCACAAGGGAAGAGATACCGGGTGTGTGTGTGCCCTCTTTGCAAGGACCCTCAAGGGGTCTGCGATACGTCGATGAGTTTCTACCTGGCACATATGTATTTCTGCTGTGTATCTACAATGCCAAGAACTGTTTGGACATTTCCATCAGCCCGGCAGAAGCACTGAAAAGACTGCACTGTGACCGACTCTTGCCATTTTTCCAGAATTTTCCGTTTTAGCAATGAAAGCGTATATCTTAGCAAGGTCCTCATTCTCAGGGCAATTAGGATAGGTGTTCATGGTGAAGATTAATTTAATGGTGATCTCGAGTGGGCTACGGGGTTCTGGGATTACACATTATTTCTGGGTGTATCTGTGAGGGTGTTCCTGGCTGTGACCGACATGTCACTGGCTGACTCAGTTTAGCAGACACATTGCCCTCCCATGAGATTGAGCTCAAACAACCCACTGAGGATCTGAGAAGAACAAAAGGCCAGGTAAGAAGGATCTGACCCCCCCTGTGTCTCATGGATTGAATGGGGACATCTCATCTCACTTTCTCCTGCCCTCAGACTGAAATTTACATAATCTTCTCCCCTGGTTCTCAGGCCTTTGTAGTGATATTGAGTGGCAACACCAGCTTTCCTGTCTCTGTAGCTTAGTGGGCTGCTCCTGGGACTTTCCTGCCTCAGTAATCAATAACCATGTGAGAGCCTATTTTATATCTCCAGGGTGGAGCAAAAGTAGCTTAACAGTTGTTCATGTGGAAAAGAATACCATGATTAATAAATAATAATACAGGCATAAACTCTGTGTTTCCCATACTCATAGCTGTAAACCTGCCTGTGCCCCATCCTTGTGTTTCTGAGTCAGGACAGACGGAGCCCAATGACAGAGCCGAGGGAATCAAGCCCGCCTTAGGGTGTCCTTACTTTCCTACTGCAGGAGTTACAGTGCTGAAGGCAGAGGGATCCTAGGACATCCCCCGTTGCTGTGTGGGACAAAGGTAACAAGAACATCACAGGATCGCTGGGGCTAGGGCGATCCAAATCCTGCCCTTCTCAGGGACCACGGGCAGAGCTGGAGATTGGTAATTCTCCCTCAACCCCTTCTTAATCCCGCTCTGTTGGGAGATGCTTACTGGCACTTCCAGAAAAGGAATTATCCTGACACAATCAACATTGATATAAACAGTAAACATTCTTTGTGTCCCACTTAGGAATGGCTCAGCATGCAGCTAATGAGACTCTACACAGCAAAGGATAACAACGAAAGTACCTTTCCCAACTACAGGCCCTTGCTGACCCCTTGCGGCCTTAGATAGTGAATACCGAGCACCATGCTCTGCTCCTACTCCTGGCATCCCTCCCCAGCTCATGACCAGGGCCCTGGCCCCTCTGATCCAATTCATGATCCTTTAAAGTCCGCCAGAAAGGCTTATGTTGGGCAAAGATGTGTCGCCCATGGTAAAGCCTTTCTTCTTTGAAAGCAAGGATATACCTTCGCACAGACCCCAGTCCATTTTGAGATGTGTCAGCAGCACCCTCTCCTTAATGGTTTCCCCACCTTGGTAGGAACACCTTGGAACTTAGAGGGGATGGAAGCCACCTCTGATGCCCAGAGAAGACCTCTGACGGAGCATGGAACTATTGACTCCCCACAGGTCTCTGGGTAATGAGAATCCCATGGAGCTTGGCCTAGAGGTTAGCTCATGTCAGCTATCCACAAGCCAGTGAACCATGACGATCAGGGATGCTACCTTCTGGGTCTAGTTCCATGGCTTCCGGTTTAGCAGTGATGGCAACTAGAAAACGTCACCTGTCTTCTGTGCTGACAAGGGTAGGTGTCTGAGAAAATTGCAATGTCAGTGACTACCCAAGTCAAAGGTATTGGGAAGCTATGGACCGGGAGCTAACATCAGGCCCCTGTCCTCCTGGTGTACACAGCCCCTGGCCCCTGAAAACGTATAACATATCCATTTTCTTTCCATTTTTTTTCATGGCAGTTATTTTTTAAAAATCTTTATTGTTGAAAGTATTACATATGTCTGTTTCCTTCCCCCCAGCGACCCTTCCAGGCCACTCCAGGTCCCTTCCCCAGGCCCTGACCACACCCATTGTCTGCTTCTGTGGGTTGTGCATACATTCACCCAAGGTCTTTGGTTGGTTATCTCTCAGCCATCACCCATTCACACTCCCCTGCCTTCCCTGTGAGTTTTTAGTCTGTCCATGCTTCCAAGTCTCTGCCCCATTTTTTAAAATCAATGAATTTTGTTCAAGAGATTCCAAATAAGAGTGAGATCACGTGATCCTTGTCTACCTCTGGCTGGCTTATTCCCTTAGCATCATGTTCTATAGGTCCACCCATGCTTAGCAAATGAAAGAGTTCTTACTTTTGTTCTGCTGAATAGTATTCCATTGTGTAAATGTACAGCAGTTTCTTGTCTTATCCACTCACCTGCTGATAGGCACTTAGGTGCATTCCAAATCTTAGCAATTGTAAATTGTACTGATATGAATATAGGGGAACATATATTCTTTCTGATGTGTGTTTTGGGTTTCCTAAAATTTATTCCTAAAAGTGAGATGGCACGGTCATATGGGAGTTCTGTTTTCAGTTTTTTTATGGACATCCCATTTTGTTTTTCGTTATGGCTGTACCAGTCTGCTTTCCCATCATGAGTGTGCTAGGGTTCCCTTTCCTCCACAACCTTGCCAGCACTTGTCATTTGTCGATGGTACCCATTCTGACAGGAGTGAGGTGATTCCTCATTGTCCTTTTAATTTGCTCAACGTCCTTTTGGTTTCTGGTATGTTGAAGGCGCTCTTTACATATTGACCCTTATACTCTAAGTTCATATTTAGGGTTTTGTAGTAGCTAATAATTAGATTTGCCTCATAATTTTTGTTGAGTTCAAAGATCCATTTATTTGACTTATGAAGAATAATTGATGGTCATTCTCTTTTTGCTACTTTCTAAGCACAACAAATTGTAGTTTGTGTAGACGTTATTCCTCAATTTCTTCTTTCAACAGATATTTACACGTGTGCCTTCTGAGTGCTAATGGTGAGAAACACCATATTGTATTCAGCAATGAGTTTTGTGGTAAAGACAACAGATATTCAAGGAAAAGAAAGTAAGTACTATTATGCACAAGAATGTTGAGAAGGAAAATAAGGGTGGTAATTTAGGCGGAATCAGTGGGGGCACTTGTAAACGTTTTTTCATAAAAAATCAAGGGAACCAAGGGGTATTAGCTAAATCTTGAATGTTGGGGATGTGGCAGAGGTGCGTAGATCTCGAGGGAATATTTTAGAACCAGAATATGTGAATGGCTCTTATGGCTGTCACTTTGTATCAGGGCCCCTGTGTGGCAGAAATTTTATTGGGATTTGTTTACAAAAGTAATACCAAATTTTCTTACTGAAGTTGTTTATGTGCATCAGTTACTACCCCATCAGTTATGTTTACACAGCCAATTTGACTTTGGGACATCAGCGAATTTAAGTATTTATGATAATGAAAATGCTACGTTTTAAAATGTTATATTCATAGACCCAGTAAAAATAGCTGAGTGATGTAAACATACTATAGATTATGTAATGATTCTATTTCATAATAGAAGAGATTAAATCATTTTAAACTGCAAACAAAGAATGCAATTCAAATGGAGAATTTTTACTTCTGGCATTTTAACCGGAGAAGTAATAAAAATAATACAGACTATAAGTAAAATAACAAATCACTCTGAACGAATGATTCAATACTTTATTTCCAAGCTAGTACACACTTGTAGACTACCTGGGAACACTTTAAAATGAATAAAAGCTGACAATGCAAAAATGAAGAGAGGGCAATGCATGTAATCTCTCATCATATGGGAGACATGTAAAACTTTGCTTATTTCTAGGGGGCATTTTCATAACTTTTAATAATCAATATATATGGCCCACACTTTTTCCTCCACCTGAGTGGTTTCCTGAGTCCGCACCCCATCTAATTAGCAGCTCCAGCCAAGCTGTTTGTAGCAGCTTTTCCATATGCATGGCCTGGCCTGGCTCAGGCTTCAGACTCTCTAACACCTATCAAAAAAGCAGCAGCTGGCATCAGAAAAAAATGTTAAAAACAACCCAAGATCCAGCACTAGCAGAAATCTGCATTGCTTCATGCTGGGTCTCTCCAGGGCATTTCCAAGCCCAATGAAAATAGCAGCTGGTGGTGGGCACGGTTGGAAGGTGCTGTGCCCAGCTTCACAGACCCCTCTCTTGCAGGATACAGGGTGTCCCGTGCCTCTCCCATTCAGTGGTACCAACATTGTGAATGAGAAGCCTCCATGCACAGGCACCAGGACAGGAGCCCCAGCTTCTTCTACTGGTTCTCTGACAACAGTGTGGCAGCATCTGGCAGGATTGCTGAGGTGGGATGCCGCTGGCCATGCCAGCATACAGCTTCCTGTGTCCGCCTGCTGCTTGGGATTCTATTCGGGTCCCTGTGCTCTCCTAACCCAGGTCTGTTTGCCCTACCAGATCATCAGCAAGGACCTGTGACTCAGTGCCCTGAAGAACTATGAGTGGGCGATGGCCCCCAGTGAGCGGACAGGACGGGTGAGGAGGGGCCGCCTGGGTCTCCCCCGGTGTGCTGCCAGGTTCCTGGGCCATTGCTTTTCTCTCACAGGGACACCTGGATGCTGGGAGGGAAACAGCCTGTGACACCAGGGCCGCAGGGTGTGTGGCTGAGACAGGAACTACCAGTATAACAAGGGGAGTGCAATTCCAGCTCAGGCAGGGGGGCTTAGGCAGGAGGAGGGAGTGTGCATGTCCACTGTCACTCAGAGTCAAAGCAGATTCCTTGAGCCACTCCTCTGAACCCTCCCTCTAGGCCACCCCATGCACCTTCAGGCCTTGCCACCTGCCCCTCAAGAGGGGCTGCCATGACATGTTCTTCCTATACTCCTTTCCACAGGTGTCTGCAAATCCTCCTCATGCTGAGGCCTAGGCTGCTGTGCTGCCACGCCACATTGCCCTATTGCTGCTCACCACCATCTCCTATTTCCCCAAGGTCTCCTCTTCCTCCTGGGGCCAGTGGGATCGGCCTGCTCCTTATCAGTATCTTAGGGGGCAAAGTGTGGGCCACAGAGCTGGAGGAATCCTTGTTTTGCAGCCTTGTCAGAGGTTCTTCAATCCGTTTATCCATTTAGGTTTTCCAAGGAGAATACCTCATTTGTGGACCCTCCCTAACTGGAAAACAGGGCAGCATGCCATGACGAAATAACACACTGCTTCATTTTGTATTCAGTTCACTTCAAAGCCTTTATGTACGTATGGTCATAGACACCCTGGGAAATCTGGGCCATGAATATAACTCACCATCCATACACATTGCTTTGTATGTTTGTAGTAAAGTCAGACAAATGCAATTTTGTGGGAAACTTTATTCTGAAAATTTTAACACAACAAGTATTCAAATTAAACATTTAAGTATATTGTAATTAAATTAACACTTATGAAAAAACCTTGAATAATTCAAATTTTGCATTCTATCCAGAAATTTCATAAAGGGTCGATAATTCTTGCTTCTTCCCCATCCCACCGTTTGCTTTTAGTCATTCTTAAATAACAGAAGGCAATGTCTTTACAAATTAAATGTCAACCAAACCTTAGCATTATTTTTTATTTCAGTGTCTACTTCCCTTGTCACAGGGGCTTCCCCTATGACTCCTCCAGAGGAGTCCAATAGTTTAGCTACTGCACTGTATGATTCACTCTCTCCTGCGTAGATGGTGAATCCTATGATCCCCGACAGCACCACGCTCAGGACCTCTTACAGGGGTGTCCCATCGGCTGTTGCAGTAACTGTTATTCCCCCTCCGTCATATCCATCTCGTCTGCGGCTGTAATAATCATTCCAGCGACTCCTTCCACCATAAGTCAGAGGGGCCCTCATGTTGGTGGTGCTCCACCTGAGCTTCCTGGAAAGTCAGTGACCAGATAACAATACTTTCACATCTTAATGAATAATTTTAAGTCAGTATGACATGACCCTAGTAAAGCCTTAAATAGTTGGAAAACCTATGCTTTTATACATACACCTGTGCTAAAAATATGTCAGTATTGCTGAGGCAGGCAAGGGAGCTTACATTTATCTAAAATACAGCTGAAGAATAATGTTTTAACTGAAATAATTGATTATGAATATATGTGAAGGCACATTTTCTGGAAACAGGCTGAAATCCTGACCTTCGTATTATTTCTATGCTTCACACTGTCAAATTCTCCTTCTGAAAAAGAAAAAAGTGAAAAGAACCCCCTGGATGTTGTGCCTAAGTGTGTCGAGCACCAGCCTTTGCACTGCAGGATACCGGGTTTGATTTCAGGTCAAGGGCATGACCCTGGTTTTCAGGGTCCATTCCTGTCCCTGGATGGGGATTGTACATGAAGAAACGAAACAAAGTATCTCTCTCACATTGATGTAGAGTTCTCTCAGCCCCACTCCCTCCGTACCACTCTCCCGAGGTCAATGATATATATCCTCAGGTGAGAAAAAAAAAGAAAAAGAAAAAGTTGTACTTTGTTTCATTAATAGAGACAATAAATGACTGTGATCCTTAACCCCTGAAAGAATTGCACTGTTCCAAATGAGCTGCTAACAAAAGAAAACAAGACCTCCCAGATAATACAAAACCTATACTGCATATAGTCCTCCCTGTGGCAAATGGAAGTAATATTAGAGTAAATCACAAGGCGGCCTGTTAAATCCAATCCTGTCACTTACACAGAGTCTGTCTGGACACTTACCATAGCTCTCATATGAACTTCTGTACGAGCCTCCAGTTCGATATTCAGAATAATATCTACCAGGACTGCTGCCACAGCCATCACGATCACTACGTTAAAAAAACACGGTATTAATTTTGTCCAAGTTAACAACTGCAGTGTGCTACTGGATAAAAAGAGAGAAGGCTTTTAAACACCTGTGTCTCCTACAGGAGTGCTCATCTCCAGAACCTTAAAGGCCATGGTCACAGTGTGCACCCTCCCTAGATGGTGGGCCATAATGCTTCCTGACTTGCGAACCTGGATCACCTCTGCCAGAATAACTGAAGGAAATAAAGCAGAAGTATTTTGAAATCACCTTCTAAGATACAGAACAGGGACACACTCTGACTACACAGATAGGAAAATGCCAATGGGCAGAAGGCTTCAAGAGACATTTCTCCAAAGAAGATACACAAACAGCTAACAAGCTCATGAAAGGATGGGTCATTAGGGAAGTGCCAATCAACTAAAATGAGATACTTTATTCCTAAGTAGGTTCCAATGTTTGAAGAGGAAAACATCAGGAAATGTTGGGGATTTAGAACAACTGGAATCCTTTGCACAAGGAACAGAAAGGTGACAAGGTCTGGCTGCTGTTGGAAATAATGGAAATTAGGACTCTGAATATACTACATGCTACTTAGTTGGTCAATGGTAAATATTTAGTGTTATGATAGATGAATTTCACCTCACCAACAACAGTACCTAGCATACATTAGGTGTCCTTATGTTTTGTTGCCGGTTACCTATAACTAGTAGTGCCATCATCATTTCTTGTAGACAAATGGCAATTTCTCCTGGAAGGGGTTTTCTCTTTGCAAGGAACGCCTGCATAATCATTTCTCACACATGACAGCGGTCCTGTAAATGACAAATACTTACGTGAGGGTATCACAATGGAGATCAATGTTTTAAGGAAAAAGCAACTATTCAAAGCACCACTTTATTTCCTCTTTCAATGAAAATGTTTACATTTCCTCTAAGACTCCAATAAGCTCATGGTTAAATGCACTATAGAATGTTATTCTGGATTGTATTATCTTTTGACATCTTGTCCTCCCTCTATATCTTCCTTAATTTTTTAAATTACTATTGGTGGGAAAAACCTGTCCACTCCTGAGCAAAGTGCAAGCAATTTCCATGATGTCCACATATGTATTTATCAGTGCCTTCCTATATCTTGACACGCATTTGTCAACTTTTCTCCTTCTCTACTTTGCACTGACTTTCTCACAATCTCTTGTCGACATTACTAAAAGATTCTTAATCGTCCTGCTACACTCACTCACCATGCACTTTCACTTATGAACTAATAATTCCTTCATTATGCAAGTATTGAATTATTAGCATCTCGGTGAAAACACTTTCCATTGCTCCCGGAAGTCCATAATATGCCAAGTAATGCACATTCAATTTCAAAATCAACTTCCTCACTTATCTAAGAACATTTCATGGTGTACTTTCAAAAACATTTTGGACAGAGGACAAGCCTTGTGCTCTTGTTGTGCACTTGGGTATGTCTATATATCCTAATAAAAAAAACAATATGCAAATTAACCATTAATCTGTCAAAAAGATGACAGCAGCCACAGAGCTGGAGCAAGGAGGAGGCTTGGGTTTCCCCAGGCGATGGAAGAAGCCAATCTTCCCATCTGCCCTGGCTGGCCGTGGGCTCTGCTCAAGGCTACAAAGTTTCACTAATAGAAGATAAATAAATCCCCAATATCTGCTTCCAGCCAGCGCTGGTTTCCACTCAAGAAGAGTCTGGGAGCTTGGGAAGCCGGGGGACGTGGCCAGCCTGAACATGGCTTTCAGCCCCTCACTCAGGCTGGCCAGGCATGCCAGCGGGACCCCAAGCTTGATCCGGGACAACCTTCAGGGCATACCAGACAGCACCCACCCATGCACCAGGCCTCTATCCTATATACTAAAAGGGTAATATGCAAATTGACCCTAACAGCAGAACAACTGGGAATGACTGGTCCCTACGACACATACTGACCACCAGAGGGCAGACGCTCAATGCAGGAGCTGCCCCCAGTGGTCACTGTGCTCCCACAGGGGGAGTGCTGCTCAGCCACAAGCCTGGCTGATGGCTGCCAGCACAGCGGTGGTAGTTGGAGCCTCTCCTGCCTCCTCAGCAGCACTAAGGATGTCTGACTGCGGCTTAGGCCTACTCCACACTGGCAAGTGGACATTCCTGAGGGCTCTCGGGCTGCCAGAAGGATGTCTGACTGCTAGCTTAGGCCCAGTCTCCTGGGGAGTGAGCCTAAGCCAGCAGGTGGACATTCATCGAGGTGTCCCAGACCACAAGAGAGCACAGGCCAGGCTGAGCAACCCCCTCAGAGTGCAAAAATATTGTGCACCAGGCCTCTAGTCTACACTAATAAAACAGAAAGATGCAAATCAACCATCATTCCATCACTCTGCTACACCCACAAGCCATGCCCACCAGCCAATCGGGAGGAACTATACAAATGAATCCAAGTAAGATGGCGGTGGCCACAGAGCTGGAGCAAATAGGAGGCTTGGGTTTCCCCTGGTGATGAGGAAAGCAAAGCTTCCCACCTGCCCTGACTGGCCCTGCGCTCCGATAAAGGCTACAAAGTTTCAATTATAAACTACCCCCCAAAAAACAATAAATCCCCCAGAAACTAAAAAAAGGAGAGTCTGGGAGCTTGGGTCACCAGGGGGCTAAAAACAGCCCTCAGCCCCTCACCCCGGCTGGCCAGGCATACCAGCAGGATCCTCACCCTGATCCGGGACACCCTTCAGGGCAAACTAGCCAGCCCCTACTGGTGCACCAGGCCTCTGTCCTATATAATAAAAGGGTAATAGGCAAATTAACTCTATCAGCAGAACAACTGGAAATGACTGATCACTATTACACACACTGACCACCAGGGAGAAGATGTTCAATGCAGGAGCTGCCCCCCTGGTTGTCAGTGCACTCCCACAGGGGGAGCTCTACTCAGTCACAAGCCAGGCTGATGGGAGCCAGCGCAGTGGTGGTGTTGGGAGCCTCTCCAGCCTTCTCAGCAGTGCTAAGGTGTTCCTACTGCAGCTTACGCCTTCTCTCTGCTGGCAAGTGGACATTCCTGAGGGCTCTCGGGTGGCCAGAAGGATGTCTGACTTCCAGCTGAGGTGGACATGCTAAGCCAGCAGGTGGACAACCCCTGAGGGAGTCCCAGACTGCAAGAGGGTACAAGCTGGGCTGACGGGCCTCCCCGAGTGAACAAATTTTTGTGCACCAGGCCTCTAGTCTACACTAGTAAAGGACAAACTTGCAAATTGACCGTACCTTCACTACACCTCAGCCATGCCCACCCGCCAATCAGAGTGACTATATGCAAATTAAACCAACCAATAAGGCTGCTGGCAGCCATGAAGCTGGAGCGAGCAGGAGGCTTGGTTGCCCCAGTGATGGAGGAAGCCAAGCCTCCTGCTTGCCATGGCCGGATCTGAGCTCCACTCAAGGCAACAAATTTTCAATTATAGAAGATAAATAAATCCCAGATTCCTGCTTTAAGCTGGTGGTGGCCTCGGAGCTGGAGTGAGCAGGAGGCTTGGGTTTCCCCTGGCAATGGAGGAAGCCAAGCCTCCAGCCTGCCCTGGCTGGCTCTGAGCTACACTGAAGGCTACAAATTTTCAATTATACTAGGTAAATAAGTCCCAGAATATAAAAAAAACAAAGACAAAAACAAAAAAGAGGAGAGGCTGGGAGTTTCCATCGCCAGGGTCTTGGCCAACCTAAAAGCAGCCCTCAGCCCCTAACCCAGGCTGGCCAAACCTTCATGGGGTTAGGGTATCCACTGGGGTGGGGCTTGTCAGCCTGAAAGAGCCATCATCCCGTCATCCAGGCTGGCCAGGCACTCCAGTGGGCACCCCCACCCTGACGGGAGTGTGACGAGCCTGCAAACACCCATCAGCCCCTCACCCAAGCTGGCCAGGGGAACCAGAGGTACCCCCACCGTGATCTGCGACACCCTTCAGGGCAAACCAGCAGGCCCACACCTGTGCACCAGGCCTCAATCCTATAAAATAAAAGGTTACTATGCCAATTGAACCTAACAGCAGAATGACTGGGAATGAGTGGTCACTATGACACACACTGACCACCAGGGGGCAGATCATCAATGCAGGAGCTGTCCCCTGGTGGTCAGTGCACTCCTACAGGGGGGGCTGTGCTCAGCCACAAGCTTGGCTAATGACTGCCAGCACCGCAGTGGTGGTAGGAGCCACTCCCACCTCCTCAGCAGCACTAAGGATGTCCAACTGGAGCATAGATCTGCTCCCTGATGGTAAGTTGACATCCCCCGAGGGCTTCTGAGCAGCCAGAGGGATGTCTGACTGCCAGCTTGAGCCTGATTGCCCAGGGAGTGGGCCTAAGCCAGCAGGTGGACTTCCTCCGAGGGGTCCCAGATGCAAGAGGGCATAGGACGAGCGGAGGGAACCCTCAGAGTGCACAAATTTTTGTACACTGGGACTCTAGTCTATATATATAAAAAGCCAGTGACTGTGACGACCAAAACCACCTGTCCACCAAACAGCAGCTGCGTGCGGTGACCAGGCAGACAAGGGGAGCAGTGAGGGATGGCCAAATGACTGAACAGCAGTCTGTGTGGGGAGATCAGGCCAGCAGAGGGCTGGTGAGGAACACCAAAAAACTGAACAGCAGGCTGCGTGGGGCAACCAGGCCAGCAGGGTGGCTGGTGAGGGGCCACTAGGCCAGTGGAGGGGGCAGTTGGAGGTGACAAGGCTGGCAGGGGAGGCAATTAGGCCTGACCAGGCCAGCAGGCAGAGGTGGTTAGGAATGATCAGGCTGGCAGGGTGGGACAGTTAGGGGCAATCAGGCAGGAGACAGGTGAGCAGTTATGAGCCAAAAGTCCCAAATTGTGAGAGGGATGTCAGACTGCAAATTTAGGCGTGATCCTTGACATCCCCCAAGGGGTTCCGGATTGGAGAGGGTACAGGCTAAACTGAGGGGACACCCCCGTGCATGAATTTCGTGCACCGGGCCTCTAGTCTTATCTAATAAAAGAGAAATATGGTAATTAGCCATACCTCCACTACCCTTCCCATTGGCTAATCAGGGCGATATGCAAATTAACTGACGGGCAAGATGGCAGCCGGCAGCCAAGCAGGTTGAAGCGAACATGAGGCTTGCTTGCTTCAGTGACGGGGGACTCCAACATTCTCTGCCTTCCGCTGCCGGCCTCTGAGCTTGCAGTTTGAAACATTGTTACAAATATAGAAGCTAAAGAAAACCCCAGAAACCTGCTTTCAGCCATCCAGGATCTCAGAGCTAGAGTTGAAACAGTGTTTCGATTATAGAACCCAAACCAACCAGATACCTGCTGTCAGCAGCAGAGGCCTAAGAGCTGGAGCCAAGCCTCAGAGCTAAAGCTGGCCCAGAATGAAAAAAAAGAAAAGAAAGAAAAAAGGAACAATTGGGACCTTCAGTCACCTGCCAGCCTGAAAAGAGCCCTCAGCCCCTCATCCAGACTGGCCAGGAACCCCAGTGGGGACCCCCACCCTGAAGGGTGTGTGACCAGCTGCAAACAGCAATCATCCCCTCATCCAGGCTGGCCAGGCTCCCCAATGGGGACCCCCACCCTGATCAAGGACACCCTTCAGTGCAAACCAGCCGGCCCCCACCCGTGCACCAGACTTCTATCCTATATAGTAAAAGGGTAATATGCCTCTCAGCACTGGGATCAGCAGAGCCTCGAGGCCTCCCGGCACCGGGATCAGCGTGACAGGGGGCAGCGCCCAAACCCCCTGATCGCCCTGTGGCTCTGTGTGTGACAGGGGGCGGGGCCACAACCTCCCTATCTGCCCTCTCTGTT
Source organism: Myotis nattereri (assembly GCF_964212035.1). Lineage (NCBI taxonomy): Eukaryota > Metazoa > Chordata > Mammalia > Chiroptera > Vespertilionidae > Myotis > Myotis nattereri. The sequence continues at coordinate 28,154,276 of NC_138094.1, read as the reverse complement.
CGTGACAGGGGAAGGCGCCCCAACTCCCCAATCAGCCCTGCTCTGAGCCCGACCAGGGGCTGCACCTAGGGATTGGGCCTGCCCTCTGCCACCTGGGAGCAGGCCTAAGCCAGCAGGTCGTTATCTCCCAAGGGGTCCCAGACTGTGAGAGCGCACAGGCCTGGCTGAGGGGACCCACTCTCCCCCTCGAGTGCACAAATTTTTGTACACCGGGCCTCTAGACTATATATAAAAGACTAAGTGACTGACTGTATGTCTTTGTGACCATCAGACCCACAGCCAGTATACATGATGTGCACTGGCAATCTACATTTATAAAAGGCAAATATTATAAGTGTCCATCTGGGTAATGGCATCATGTAGCAATGTCCGACTTCCTCTCCCAGCAACTCACCTCCTTGCAGTTTCTTCAGTCCTGGAACGTGACTTGGTTTAGAGCCAGGTGGGAATATTTTACACTAACCAAATGTCTGTGAAGCATTTTCCCGTGTGTCATTTGAACCTCACAGAAGTCGTGGAATAGGTAGATGGTAGACTCGGTGGTATCCTATTTTCTCTTCAATAGCCAGAAAACAGAGATTTAGAAAGCTTAGAAACTTGACCTGACTGAAAATAAGGAAGAAATGATGGAACTTGTAAATGACTTCAGGTTTTCTCACTGTCAAGAATATAGTCAAACACTGCTGCAGTTAAATGGTTTACTCTTTGTTCTCCCAGGGTGAGCTACAATAATAACCTGCTTTGTGTTGAAATTTTCTGCTGTGTTGCTCACAATTACCTGAAAGAGAAGTTGCGCTGCTTCACTGGATTGGAAAAAATTTAGCTACCTTAGACAGCAGGTCTAATTAAGCAAGTTTACACCCTCTCGCTCTCTCTCTGTCACTCTAGGTTGACCTGCCCACGTGGGAAACATATGCAGCTCTTGCTGGCGCGAATGGTATGCATGTGTTTCAATTTGTCATGGTCAATCCTGAATTTGGTTGACACTTCTATTATAGAGAAAGGGCAAATAGCAGCATTACATTATTTCTTCTAATTAATACCTTAGTATTAATTAGTATTTCCTTAGTATTAATTAATTAATTAATTAATTAATTAGGGCCACTAGTATTCTAATAGTGGCAAGATGTTATCTGTGAATAGTAAGGTTTTATTGGGCCAAAAGCCTAAGGGACAATTATGTGTCGTTGCTATGATGCACACTGACCAGCAGGTGGCAGATGCTCAACACAGGAGCTTCCCCCTGGTGGTCAGGGAGCTCCCAGAGTGGGACCCTTGCTCAGGCAGAAGCCAGGCTCATACCTGGAGAGTGCAGCTGTGTCAGCAGGAGCCTTCGCTGCCTATGCCACAGTGCTACCAATTGGTGGTGGCAGGTGGAGTGGGGCTTGGATGAGCGGGAACACAGCACCTGGCTCCAGCTTGGGCTCCTGCCCAGCTGCCTGCCGTTTCGTGCACTGCTACATCCCTCAGGAGATGTCAGACCTAACCTGGCAGTCCCACATCTCCCAAGGGGTCCCAGATTGCGTGAGGCCGCAGGCCAAGCTGTGGGATGACACCGGTGCTTGAATTTCATTCACCGGGCCTCTAATCATTTCAAAATTTATCACCCATTTAGCATGGTTCTCTTCTAATGCTGAATAATTTAATGGTAGAAACTGAATTTTGGTAATGATGGCCATTGAGATTTAACTGCTCTTTAGTGGTATTATTTAATGGCTTATATGAAGGGCACTGAATCGCCTTCAAATATGAGAAATATTACATTCCCATAAATATTACTATGTTCCAGTGGTAATTCTTTCCACTAATGCCACTAAGTGAGCCTTTCACTAATTTTCTTTGCTCACTAGCTCATCCAAAATTGAAATGGGAAGGCTGCTTGTCTATATTCAAGTGCAGAGGCATAGATTCTTAACTACACTGATGCTATCAATACTTTCAATTTTCCAACATAATTTATAGTGAGGGTCTCTATGTTAGATTTTAAAACATCTCTTTACTAATATGAATAAGTCACTTTTACCTGATTTCTTCACAACTGTGTGCAGGCAATGATTTGGAACTTTCAATGCCTGACCCTTTCAAGTGTGCCTTCCCACCATTGTTTTCATTAAAACACCATCAGAACCCACATTAATCACTTTTCAGTCTGTTGAGAAAATGCAGACCGTCCGCGGGTTACATTGGACTCGAAGTACATCATTTTGTGGTTACAGTGCCATCCTCTGAGTATTTATTTAAAAAAAAACTTCCATCATTTATATGTATTTACATATGTGCTTTATGTTTTTTATTATTTACTAGAGGCAAGGTGCACAAAAATTTGTGCACTGGAGGGGGGCCCCTGAGCCCAGCTTGGCCCCTATCACATACTGGGAGCCCTCAGGGGATGTCCTACTCCCTGCTCCATGCTCCCTTTGGGGAGTGGGCCTAAGCCACAGCCTGGCCTCCCTTTGTGGGCGGCGACCGGGCTGATCAGGCGAAGACATCAGCTCAATCACCCCGCTGTTGCAGCCACTGCCAGTCAACCTCAGCCACCAAGGTGTTTTCATCAACACAGATTCCAGTCCCTTTACTATGAAAAAAATGACAACTTTTTTTAGGCATTTTCAAGATGTGTCTTTCATAGGATATGACATTTCTTTCTTTCTTCCTTTTCTTCCTTCCTACCTTCCTTCCTTCCTTCCTTCCTTCCTTCCTTCCTTCCTTCTCACCTGAGAATATGTTTCCATTGATTTTTCAAGAATGTGGAAGAGAAAGGGAAAGACAGAGAGAAATATCAAAGTGAGAGGAATACTTTGATTGGTTCCCGCCTGCATGAGCCCTGACCTGGGCCCAGGCCAGGGAGGAGCCTGCAACCTATGTACATGCCCTTAGCCAGAAATGAACCAAGACTCAGCAGTGGGCAGGCCAAGGCATTATCCACTCAGCAAAACCAGCAAGGATAGGATATGACATTTCTTACCCCTCCAGCAGTGGACCTTCCTTTTTCCTCCAGGAGTGCGGTAAAAAACCCTACATCACCTATTTTGATTCTTATTACCCAATTTACTAAGAATATTACCAGTGGCATAGAGGGAGCTTAACCAATGAGCAGTCAGAAAAGGTGTTTCCTCTGGAGTTCACACCAATTGCCGGCTTGGTCCCTGCCCAGGCCTAATGCCTGTGCTCCAGTCATTAGCTCTGGGCAGGGGACCACCAACTCCTTCAATCGTCTGCTCAGACCCTGCTCCCCATGATCACTGGCTCTGCCCCTGCTCCCGGCCATGGCCAGCTGCCACCCTGCTCCCCGAAATTGCTGGCTCTGCACCTGCACAGGGCTAATGCCTCTGGCCGGGGCATTAGGCCTGGGCAGGGGACCCCCAACTCCCCAGGATTGCCAGCTCCACCCCTACCAAGGCCTAATGCCATGGGCAGGAGACCCCATGCTCCCCTCAATCACAGGCTCCTATCCTGCTCAAAACTAACGCCTCTAGCAAAGGCATTAGACCTGGGAAGGGACCAATAGTACCCCTGCAATTACCGGCTCCAGCCCTGCCCAGGCCTAATGACTCTGGCAAAGGCATTAAGCCTGGGCAGCGGACCCCCAGCTCCCACAAACGCCAACTACTCTCCTGCTCTCCACCATCGCTGGCTTACCCCCTGCTACCCATCATCCCAGCTCCGCCCTTGCCCAGGCCTAACGCTTCTGACCAAGGCATCAGGCCTTGGCAGGGGACCTCTCAGCTCTGATTGCAGGCTCCATTAGCCTATAGCCATTGGGCACATACTTATGCAAATTAACCGCCATCTTTGTTGGTGGTTAATTTGCATATTGTGCTGATTAGCCAATGGGAGGTTAAGGGAAGATACTGTCAGTTACCCTGTTTGTCTATTATTAGATAGGATTTAGCACAAGTAAAGGTCAGGAATCGTTATTTCCCTTTTAATTTTTTACTTTTATATTTTATTTTTTTGCATTGTTTCACCTCATTACTGCTGTGTATTTGTGCTCTATGTGAGTGATATAGATGCTTATCTAGGTGGGTTCTGACTTATGGCAAAAATCATTATGACGTGCTGCAGGAATAGATCTTAAATGTAACATGAGGACCTATTGTACTTATATTCTCTTGATTAAGATGTAGTTATTTGGCCTCCATATTTCCTCATTAAGTACATGATTGTTGGAAGCACAAACTATATCTTTATATATTTATGTGATACTTAGACTATTCATTTAATAAGAAATAAAAACTGGGGTGGGGGGGAAGCTGGGGAGGTCAAGGGGAAAAAAATAAAAGGAGACATCTCTAATATGCTTTGAAATACTTTAAGCAATAAAAAAAAAAGTTAAAAAATGAAAGCCTTATCCTTATAAAAAGATCTGGCCTTATAATTAAATGGCCTAATACATTTTAGAGTAGGGCACCTTTCCAAAATATTCTCAGAAGAACATGGCTTGAAATCCAGGGTGTATCCTTTAACACCCTATTGGAAACAAGATCCTTAGTTGCGCTCCATCATGACCCAAACAGAGACAGAAACTGTAAGAGCCGAAACCGGTTTGGCTCAGTGGATAGAGCGTCGGCTTGCGGACTGAAAGGTCCCAGGTTCGATTCCGGTCAGGGGCATGTACCTGGGTTGCGGGCACGTCCCCAGTGGGGGATGTGCAGGAGGCAGCTGGTCGATGTTTCTCTCTCATCGATGTTTCTAACTCTCTATCTCTCTCCCTTCCTCTCTGTGGAAAATCAATAAAATATATTAAAAAAAAAAAAAAGAAAAAAAAGAAACTGTAAGAGACATGGCAGGTTTCTGTTACTATATTCCTACTGAGCATCCCTCAATGCACATTTCCTGATGGTGCTATTGATCAGAATGTGCCTCACAGGACATTAGGACCTTCATGCACAACTGGATCCTGAAACCACATGAAAGAGAAGCCTATTGGACAAGAATGTTAGCAGGGACTTTACAATGCAGAGGGATTCTGAAGAAGATTGAAAAAGGGGGCAGAACCACAGCCAGTTTGGAACAGTGGACAGATCACTGGCCTTCAGACTGAAGGGCTCAGATTTGATTCAGGTCAAGGGCACTTGCCTGGGTGTGGGCTCAATCTCCAGTCTGGGGCATGCAGGAGGGACTGGTCAATGATTCTCTCTAATCATTGATGTTTCTAACTCTCACTAGCTCTCCTTTCCTCTCTGAGATAAGTAAAAATATATTTAAGAGAATGGTGGCAGAATCATGGATGCTGCAGGGACATACTCCGAGGAACAAACTGATATTCCAACTAAAATACTGAACAACTTCCTGAATAATCAATGGAAAACTCACAGGAGAGAACCCTGACACCCGAGGACCGAAGGTGGAGGCCATTTAGACACTGGTAGGAGGAGAGGAGGCTTGAAGGGGCGGGCATGACACCCACAGAAAGCAACTGAAGGCATGGAGAGATATCTCAGCTGTGGAGAACTGCGACTGAGAACTCTGGGTCTAATCCCCAAGCTGGGCCTCCTAGCAGAGAGCACCAGAACTGAGGAGGGTACCCATATAACCTGTGGATGTGAATAGCAGCAGGGCACTGTCTGCCAGGGAGAGACAGCTAGAAATTCAGGTTCCCTCTTAAAGAGCCAGCGCAGAAATTTCCCTGTGGAGCCACAAAGCTTGTGCCCTGGCAAAGGGAGGGGGAAGTGGACTGGAGCTGTGAGGGAAAAAGCCAGAACTGGGGAGTCAAGGGTTCCAGCACAGAAGACAGACACTTCAAGTTTCCTGGGAGGAGTCATTTCCTCATGCAGCAGAGAAAATCTTTCCCATGCAGACATTTGCCTTTCCTGGAGGGGAGACAATTAACACACACTACTGGGAAACACCTTGCCTTGAGGACACTTAAGAGATTATAAATAACAATTAACCTCCACACAGAGGCAACTGCCCCACCCTGTTGAAACAAACTCTTGCTATAAGCTGAGGACCATTGCCTTGGAGGCAAGTTAAGTTGGAATCCTATCAGTCTATAGACAGAGGAGGTCTCTGGAGGCTTTGAGTCTTTGCCTGACCTAATTTGTCAGAAACATCCTTAAACAATGTTCTGCAATAGAGGCTGAGAGGCACAGAGGATCTACCTAACTTGACACCACAAACCCACACAGAAAGCCAGAAAGAGGAAATAAAGAAACAACCCCCAAATGAGAGAACTAGAGAATTCTCCAGATATAGAGGGAGATGAAGCACAGAGAAGACATTTATCTGATTCTGACTTCAGAGTTATGAAGGTAAAAGAGCTCAACAGCATGAAAAAAGATATAGTGACTATGAAAAGAAGAACAGTCCTACATATAAAATGACATAATACAAACAGGAGGACCATTTACATAACAGTATTAGAATAGCGAGTGTTCCAAAAGAGGCAGGAGGGGAGAAAAGCGTAGAGACGGTCTTTGAAGAAACAATGGCAGAACACTTTCCTAACGTGGTAAAGAAAAATCCCACACAAGGTCAAGAGCCAAAGAGAACCCAAAAGAAGAAGTATTCAAACAAACCCGTGTCCAGACACATCATAATTAAAATGCCAAAATTTGAAGACAAGGAGAGAATCTTCAAGGAAGCAATTAAAAAAAAACTGTTAGCTACGAAGTCGTCCCCATAAGGATGAGTCCTGATATCTCATCTGAAACTCTACAGGCCAGAGGGATTGGCATGAAGTACTCAAGTTAATGGAAAGTAAGGATCTGAGACCAAGATTACTATATACAGCAATTCTTTCCTTCAAAATAGACAGTCAAATACAGAGCTTCATAGACAGAAAAAGGCTAAAAGAGTAAATTGTCACCAAGCCAGTATTACAAGAAATGCAAAGGGATTGCTGTAATGAGAATGAGAAACAGAGACAGAAACTTATCCATACAGAAAGAAACTGGAAAGAAATAAATACCTATCAATAATATCTCTAATTATAAATAGGTAAATGCTCCAATCAAAAGGCATAGGGTATCAAAATGGATACAATAATATGATGCATGTATATGCTGTATACAGGAGTGCCATCTGAAAACAAAAGACACACAAAGGATTGGAGTGAAGGAATGGGAAAATTTCCATGCAAATGGAAAGAAAAAAAGGCTGGAGTACCAATATTCTTATCAGACAAAATAGACTTTTTAATAAAGGCCATCACAAGAGACAGAAAGGTCACTGCATGATACCAAAGGGATCAACCAGCAGAAAATATTACCCTAGTAAACATATATTCACCCAAGATAGGAATATATATATATCTCCTATCTAATAAAAGAGAATCATGGTAATTGGCATACAACCGGTACCCTTCCCTTTGGCTATCAGCAAGATATGCAAATTAGCTGCCTGCCAAGATGGCGGCCGGCAGCCAGGCAGCTTGAAACAAACATGAGGCTTGCTTGCTTCAGTGACAGAGGACTCCAACGGTCCCAGCCTGCCTTGCCGGCCTCTGAGCTTGCAGTTTAAGAAACATTGTAACAAATATAGAAGCTAAACAAAGCCCCAGAAACGTGCTTTCAGTGAGCCCGGGATCTCAGAGCTGGAGTTCTATATTGTTTCGATTATAGAACCCAAAAAAACCAGATACCTTCTTTCAGCAGCAGAGGCCTCAGAGCTGGAGTCAGAGCTAAAGCCAGCCCAGAATAAAAAAAAAGAAAAAAAAAGCAGTTGGGAGCTTCAGTCGGCCAGAAAACAGCCCTCAGCCCCTCACCCAGGCTGGCCAGGCACCCCAGTGGGGACCCCCACCCTGATCCAGGACACCCTTCAGGGCAAACCAGCCAGCCCCACCCATGCATCAGGCCTCTATCCTATACAGTAAAACGGTAATATGCCTCCCAGCACCGGGATCAGCGGAGCTGACAGTGCTCCCGGCACGCACAGGGATCAGTGTGACAGGGGGCAGCACTCAAACCCCCTGATCGCCCTGAGGCTCTGTGTGTAACAGGGGATGGGGCATCAACCTCCCTATCCGCAGTGCTCTGTTCATGACAGGGGGAGGCGCCCCAACCCCTTGGTCAGCCCTGCTCGGTGCCTGATAGGGGGGAGCTCCCCAACCCCCTGATTGCAATGCGACTCTGTGTGTGACAGGGTGCGGCACCTCAAACCCCTGATCGGCCCTGCTCTGTGTTTGACAGGGTGCTGCGCCCCAACCCTCTCCTCCCCGCAGGGGCCCTGCTTGGTGTGTGACGGGGTATAGCCATAACCTCCCCATCAGCCCTGCCCTGAGTGTGACAGTGGCGGTGCCCAAACACCCTGATCCGCCCTGTCCTGAGTGTGACTGGGGGCGGTGTCCCAACCCCAAAATCGGCCCTAACCTGAGCATGAGTGAGGGTGGCATTCCAACCTCCAAATCTGCCCTGCAATGTGCATGACAGGGGAAGGCGCCTCAACTCCCCCATCAGCCCTGCTCTGAGCCCGACCAGGGACTGCACCTAGGGATTGGGCCTGCCCTCTGCCACCCAGGAGTTGGCCTAAAACAGCAGGTCGTTTTCTCCTGAGGGGTCCCAGACTGCGAGAGGGCACAGGTCCGGCTGATGGACCCCCCTTTCCCTCCAGAGTGCACAAATTTTTGTGCACCGGGCCTCTAGTATATACATGCCAATTCAAATCTATATGCCAAAATGCTGGACAATGTGAATGAAATAGATGAAGTCAGTAAAAAATGCGAACTACCAAAATTGATTCAGAAAGAATTACTTATACATCTGAAACAAACAAACAAAAATCAAACAAAGAGACTTCCAGGCGACTTTAATGGAGAGCCTGAAAACAGGACAGTCATAGTAGCAGACTTTTATCACTCCTATCACTTCACTGGATAGATCTTCCATGTGACAAGATAATGATTCAGAGACTCTAAAGGACACACTGCATCAGATGGATTTAATTGACATTTTAGAACGTTCACCCCAACAGAGCAGAATATACTTTCTTCTCAAGTGCACAGGAGTCATTCCCAAAGATAGACCACATGGTAGGACACATAACAAGTCCCTACAAGTTCAAGAAGATTTAAATCATATCAAGCATCTTCTTGGATCACAGTGGAATGAAATGAGAAATCAACTAGCGTAAAAACACCCAAAAACATTTAAACACTTAGAGGCTAAATAGCATGCTATTAAACAATGAATTTGTTACAATGAGATCAAGAAAATATCAAAGAATTTTTGGAAAAAAAGGAAAATGAACAAATAACAACACAATATCTCTGGGAAACAGCAAAAGCAGTCCTGAGACGGAACTTCATAGCACTATAGACCTATCTCAGAAAATAACAAAAATCAGCAATAAACTATTTATCTCTACAACTGAAGAATTAGAAATAAACCAACAAGAAGAGCCCAGAGTAAGTAGAGGAAGGAAAAAATAAAGATTACAGTAGAAAAAATAACAGAGGAAAAAAAATTCAATGAAAGCAAAAGCTGGTTCCATGAAAGGATAAATAAAATTGATAAACCATTAGCAAGACTCATTAAGAAACACACACACATGATTCCAATAAGTAAAATCAGAAACAAGAGTAGAGGAGTAAGCACTGGCACCACAGAAATTCAAAGGATTGTAAGAAAATACTATGAACAACTATATGCCAAAATGCTGGACAAAGTGGATGAAATAGATGAAGTCAGTAAAAAATGCAAACTACCAAAACTGATTCAGAAAGAATTAAGAAACCTGAATAGGCTCATAACAACTGATGAAATAGAAGCAGTAATCAAAACACTTCCAACCAACAAAAGCTCAGGTCTGGACAGCTTCACAGGGGAGTTCTACCAAACAGTCAGAAAACTACAATCTATACTCCTCAAACTGTTTCAGAAAATCAAAGAGGAAAGAATACTTCCAAACTCTTTGTATGAGGCCAGCATTATTCTAATTCCAAAAGAAGGTAAAGACACTACAAAGAAAGAGAATTACAGGCCAATATAGCTGATGATGACAGATACTAAAATCCCCAACCAAGTATTAGCAAATCGCATCCAACATTATATTAAAGGACCAAATGACATGATCAAGTGGGATATATTCCAGGGATGCAAGGCTGGTATGGTATTCACAAATCAATAAATGTGATACAACTCATAAACAAACTGAAGGTTAAGAATCACGTGATCATATCGATAGACACAGAAAAAGAATTGGAAAAAACCCAACCCCCAATTTTGATAAAAAGTCTCAGCAATGTGGTAATAGAGGGAGCATACTCAACATGATAAAGGCCATATATGAGAAACCCACAGCCAACATCATACTCAATAGGCAAAAACTAAAACCATTTCCCATGAAAGAACAGGAACATGACAGTGATGCCAATTTTCACCATTCCTGTTCAACATAGTACAGGAAGTGCTACCATAGTGCTCAGACATGAAGAAATAAAAGTCATCCCAACCGGAAAAGCACATAATAAATGAATCTGGTCATGAATCAGGATATAAAATTAACACCCAAAAATATATGTCTTTTTATACACCAAGAATGAACTCACAAAAAGATAAACTAAGAAAAGAATCCCACTTACCATTGCAATAAAGGAATTAAGGAAAAAACTCAATTAAGGAAGTAAAAGAACTGCACTTGGAAAATGACAGAATATTGAAAAGGAGATAAAGATATCAACCAGTGGACTAATATACTGTGTTGATGGGTTGGTAGAATTAAGATGTCCATACTACCCAATGCAATTTATAGATTCAATGTAATCTCCATTAATATACCAACAGAATATTTCACAGACAAAGAACAAACTCTCCAAAAATTCATATGGAGTAAAAATAGCCTCAGCAATCCAGGGAACAAGAAAAAAATATGGAAGGCTCACAATCCCAGATATTAAGCTATATTATAAAGCCACCATTCTCAAAACTGCCTGCTACTGGCACTAGAAAAGACATATACACCACTGAAACAGAACAGAGAACCCAGAAGTGGACCCAAGTCATTACGATGTATTATTAATTTTTTTGTTGTTGTTGTTAAATTTCTCTACATCGTTTTATTGAGACCTTTACAACCATAGTCATCTGTAATTTGAGTAAGTATTCACTTTTAGCATATTAAAACTGCATTAAAACATTTTTTTCATTATGAAATTATATATATATTTTTTTATTGCTTAAAGTATTACAAAGGGTATTACATATGTGTCCATTTTATCCCCCCGCCCTAGACAGTCCCCCAGCCTCCCCTATCCCCCAGTGTCTTATGTCCATTGGTTATGCTTATATGCATGCATACAAGACCTTTAGTTGATCTCTTACCACCCTACCTCCTGCCCCCCAACCCTCCCCGGCCTTCCCGCTGCAGTTTGACAATCTGTTTGAGGCAGCTCTGGCTCTGTATCTATTATTGTTCAAGAGTTTATAATAGTCTCTATTATCCATGAATGAGTGAGATCATGTGGTATGTTTCCTTCATTGCCTGGCTTATTTCAATTAGCATAATGCTCTCCAGTTCCATCCATGACGTTGCAAATGGTAAGAGTTCCTTCCTTTTTAGAGCAGCATAGTATTCCATCGTGTAGATGTACCACAGTTTTCTAATCCATTCATCTACTGATGGACACTTAGGCTGTTTCCAGATCTTAGCTATGGTGAATTGTGCTGCTATGAACATAGGGGTGCATATATCTTTAATTTACAAAGGAGGCGAGAGCATTCAATGGAGTCAAGACAGTCTCTTTGATTTCATCAAGATGGGGGCGATATAGGCAGACGCGTCCCAGGTCTTGTGCCAGAGCAGATGGAGTAAGCAGCTGAAACTAATAACACCCACCGCAAACTGGCGAAATTACTCAGCTGGTGAGACGGTTTGCAGTAGGGAAGGGCAGAGCTACCCTGGAAAGGTAAAAGAACCAGGGATCTGGGCAGGAAAGTTTGCCAGACCTCTGAGCCCAGAGGGTCAGAGGGAGACCGCATGGCAGACAGCCATGTCTCCTGGGACAGGCACAGCCCCTGACTGGAAAAAAGAGATCCGCGCGATTCCTGGCACAGGGGGATTTGAGATCTGGGTTCGGTGATTACAGAGGACTGAGCCTAGAGGGGGCTGCCTCAACAGCTGAACAGACCATGCAGTGCTGGTAAGAGAGGAGCTTACAGAAATTCAGACTTCCCCGTTTCTGTGGCCAGCATTTGTTTGTGTATTTTCACTGAACCCTGTTCATAGGACATTTCAGATACAGACACTCCCATGTGCCAAAGAGAGGGAGAAGGTGCAGATGAGTGGAATCTGGGGAGAGGCTGGGGAGAAAGGGGGCGCCGGGAGATGTGCCAGTGAATTTAGTGCTGAGACACCCCTGGGACCAGGACTAGGACAGCCATTCTTTCCGGAGTGTGGGACTCCTCCACCTAGCCCCCAGGCAAGGAGCACCGCCACACCCAGATTAGACCCTGAAGGAGATGAAGGATTAAAATAATCTGATCAGTCCCTGGGCATTAACAGGGTCTGGCCTATAGAGGGACTTTCAGTCCCAGCAATAACATAGACCAGGGCCACGATTAAAGAACCTGTTCTGGGGAGTTGACCTCCCCAAACCAGTTTTAAGTGCAATAGAGAAAATAAACCCTTGCTACTGGATAGAGAAGCTGTATAGCCTCAGAGGCCAACCCAAAAATACTGCCACCCAGAGGCTGAGCCACAACCTTAATCTCAGCTAAACACAAATTAAGGCAGTCTGGGACACAAATACGGCCTGCTTTAAAATCAGGACTATGGTTTACAACACTGAGGAACAGTGTATCGCAGGGAAATTCAACACTCTCCTGAATAACTGGCAAGACCAAGGCGAGCCAGACTGAAGAGTAGAAGAACCGAATTACCTTCACTACTGCAAATTTTCTTTTCTTTTTTCACCTAATAACTAAGAAAGCAGTTTTTTTCTTCTTTTTCCATCAGCTGATTTTATCCTTTTAATTACCACAGTTTTATGTTTAACCAGTATTATTGCTGCTACCACTTTACCATTTTTTTAAAGTGACATTTTATTGTCTCTCTATTTTATTTTGGGAGTAGTGTTCTCCATTCTATTTTCATCGTTCCTATAGCATCAATTTTCCCTACCTCAATTTTACCTCTATGCTAAAACCCTCTTCCCCACTTTTCCCTTTTTGTTGTCCTGTTTCTCTTACCCTATTCCTGCTTTAGATTTTCCTGATTCCTTCTTTTTCCCCCTGTCAAAATTTCACCCTAATTATATATCCTATTTCCACTCCACTGATCTAAATCCTTATACACCTATCCCTTATTTTTCTTCACTATCCAAAATTTTTTCCCTTCTGTTATCTTTCTATGTTTTGTTGCTGTTTGCTTGATTGTTGAGTATTTTTTTGTTGTTGTTGTTGTTGTTGTTGTTTTTGTGTGTGTGTGTGTGTGTGTGTGTGTGGTTTAGTACTGGTTGTGAGGTTGTTTTGCTTTTTCCTTTTTTTTTTTCTTTTGCTGGCTTTTCCCCTCTCTCCACCCCCGCTCCCCGCCCGTTATTTTTGTGCTTCTGTTTTCCCTTGCCTCTCTTGATATTATTGATTATTTGTAGATTGCATTCATCTCCAGTGATCTGTTGCTGGAATCTGATGGGATTAGTGGCGGTTCTATCAGAGTTTTCTCCTCATATAAATAGTCTCTTCCCCTCTTCTACTTCGTTCTCTCTTTTCACTCTTTTTTTTTCTTTTTCCCGCGTCATTTTTCCCAATTTCATTTTTTAACTCCTTTTTTTTTCTTACTTTTCTCTCTTTTATATTTTTCTCTTCATTCTTCCTTATCCCAGAATCCTCTTAATTTGGGCAGTCACCTTTATTTGGGGTTATTAATATTGTGAATATATTTGTCTTCAGTGCCTGATACGTTGTGGCTTGATTTGTTGCATTATGTGCCCTTAAATCAACGCAGCAGATCCAAGCCGCAGCAGCCTCCTGATCACCATACCCTCTGAGGATCAGCAGCTGTATGTGAAGCCTCCCCCCACCAGCAAGAAGAGCCACCAAAGCTGTGAACAGCACACATAAGAGGAGCTGCCAACTGAGGAAAAGCTGCTATCGCAACCGCCTGAGGAGCAACCACAGCCCAAGGAGCCACTGCCACCCAGGGAGCAGCTCATGAATGACTCAACGTCTAGATATGTCAGTCAGATCAAACATGGGTAGACAAGGAAATCCCGAAAGGAAAGAGAAGGAGGATTCGCCAGAAAACCAGCTATGTGATACAGAGGCATGCAACATGAGAGGAAAAGAATTCAGAATAAGGGTCCTAGAGTCCATAAACCGGATGGAGGAAAAAATCAAAAACATATAGAAGAACCAAGAAAAAACAGATGAAAAAATCAACTTAAGCAAGAATCAAGAAGTAAGAGATGAAAAAATCAACAACTTAAGTAAGACCCAAGAAGAAATGAAGAGTGATATAGCTGCAATAAAAAACACCATTGAAAGTATCAACAGTAGACTAGGAGAAGCGGAGGACCGAATTAGTGAATTAGAAGACAAGGAAGCAAACACACCCAAACTGTACTGCAATTGGAGAAAAAAATTAAAAGACAGGAGGAGAGCGTAAGTGAGCTTTGGGACAACATGAAACGAAACAACATGTGGATAATAGGGGTGCCAGAACAACAGAAAGAGGAACAAGGATTAGAAAACCTATTGGAAGAAATAATATCAGAAAACTGCCCTGTGTTGGGGAAGAAAAAAGTCACACAAGCCCAGAGAGTCCCAAACAAGGTGAACCTGAAAAGACCGACACAAGACACATCATAATTATCATTGCAACTGTTCAGGACAAAGAGAGAATCTTACAGGCTGCAAGAGAGAGACGGAAAGTTACATACAAGGGATCTCCCATTAGATTATCCAATGATTTCTCAACAGAAACACATCAGGCCAGAAAAGAATGGACTGAAATTTACAAAGTGATGCAAAGCAAAGGACTGAATCCAAAAATACTCTATCAAAGGCTATCATGCAAAATTGAAGGGGAAATAAGAAGCTTCACAGACAAAAAAAGGCTACAAGAGTTTATCACCACCAAGCCGGCAATGCAAGAAATTCTAAAGGGACTGGTGTAAAAAAAGGAACAAAAAAGCTCAGAAAAAAAACAGCCTCACACACAAAAAAAGAAATGGCTACAAACAAGTACCTTTCAATAATAACTTTAAACTTAAATGGACTAAATGCTCCAACCAAAAGACATCGAGTGGCTGAATGGATAAAAAAAACATGACCCATACATTTGTTGTCTACAAGAGACCCTCCTCAGAAGAAGGGACTCACACGGACTGAAAGTGAAGGGATGGAAAAATATCTTTCGGGCAAATGGAAATGAAAAGAAAGCTGGGGTAGCAATACTTATATCGGACAAAATAGACCTCAAAGTGAAGGCCATAACAAGAGATAAGGAAGGCCACTTCATAATACTAAACGGATCAATACATCAAGAAGACATAACCCTGGTAAACATATATGCACCCAATGCAGGAGCACCCAAATACATAAAAAAAAAAACAAACTCCTGGAAGATATCAAAGGAGAGATCGACAACAATGCAATCATAGAGGGGGACTTTAATACACCACTGACATCACTGGATAAATCCTCTAGGCAAAAAATCAGCAAAGAAACAGCCATCCTAAATGACTCACTAAATCAGATGGACTTGACATCTTCAGAACGCTTTACCCCACAGCCAAGGAATATACATTCTACTCAAGTGCTCTTAAGACACATTCAAAAATAGACCACATATTGGGTCACAAACAAAGTCTCCCCAAATTCAAGAAGATTGAAATCATACCAAGCATCTTCTCAGACCACGATGGCATAATATTAGAAATAATCTACAATAAAAACAACCCAAAATACTCAAACACTTGGAAGCTGAAGAGCATGTTATTAAATATTGATTGGGTTACCAATGAGATCAAAGAAGAAATTAAAAACATCCTGGAAACTAATGACAATGAAAACACAACAATCCAAAACCTATGGGACACGTAGAAAGCAATCCTGAGAGGGAAGTTTATAGCTCTACAGGCCTATCTCAAAAAAAACAAGAAAAAATGGTAGTAAATCATCTAACTCTACATCTCAAAGAATTAGAAAGAGAGCAACAACAAAAAAACACAGAGTGAGCAGAAGGAAGGATATAATAAAGATTAGCACAGAAATAAATGACATAGAGACCAAAAAAATAATACAGAAAATCAATGAAACCAAGAGCTGGTTCTTCGAAAGGATAAACAAGATTGACAAACCTCTAGCCAGGCTCACCAAGAAGCAGAAAGAGAGGACCCAAATAAACAAAATCAGAAACGATAGGGGTAAAATAACGACAGACCCCACAGAAATACAAATGATTGTTAAAAAATACTGTGAACAGCTCTACTCCAAAAAACTAGACAACCTGGAGGAAATGGATAAATTCCTAGAAAAATACAACATTCCAAAACTCAATCAGGAAGAATCTAAAAATCACAACAGGCCAATAACTATGGAAGAAATTGAAGCAGTCATCAAAAAGCTTCCAGCAAACAAAAGCCCAGGACCGGATGGCCTCACAGGGGAATTTTACCAAAGATTCAAGGAAGTACTAAAACCTATCCTCCTCAGACTACTACAAAAAATTCAGGAGGAAGGAACACTTCCCAGCTCATTCTGTGAATCCAGCATCACCCTAATACCAAAACCAGGTAAAGACAACACAATGAAAGAGAATTAAAGGCCAATACCCTCATGAACATAGACGCGAAAATCCTCAACACATTCTTAGCAATCGGATCCAGCAGTACATCAGAAAGATCATACACCATGACCAAGTAGGATTTATCCCAGGGATGCAAGGATGGTACAATATCCGCAAGTCAATAAACGTGATACATCACATAAACAAATTGAAAGAAGAAAAACACATGGTCCAATCAATTGATGCAGAAAAAGCATTTGACAAAACCCAACACCCATTTTTGATAAAAACTCTCAGCAAGGTGGGAGTAGAAGGATCATACCTCTACATAATAAAAGCCATATATGACAGGCCCACAGCCAACATCATACTCAATGGACAAAAACTAACACCATTTCCCCTAAGAACAGGAACAAGACAGGGATGCTCGCTCTCACAACTCCTGTTCAACGAAGTACTGGAAGTATTAGCCATTGCAATTAGACAAGAAGAAGAAATAAAAGGCAACCAAATTGGAAAAGAGGAAGTAAAACTGTCCTTATTTGCAGGCGACATGATATTATACATACAAAACCCTAGAGATTCCATCAAAAAACTAAAAGACTTAATACATGAATTTGGCAATGTAGCAGGATACAAAATTAACCCCAAGAGATCTGACGCATTTCTATACATCAATAGTCAACTTTCAGAAAGAGAGATTACAAAAACAATCCCATTTACCATCACACCAAAAATATTAAGCTACCTAGGAATAAACTTAAGAGGTAAAAGGCCTCTACTCACAAAACTACAGGACATTGAAAAAAGAGATAGAGGAAGACAGAAACTGATGGAAGAACATACCTTGTTCATGGACTGGTAGAAGCAACATCATTAAAATGTCCACACATCCCAAAGCAATCTATAAATTCAATGCACTTCCCATTAAAATACCAACGTCATACTTTACAGATCTAGAACGAACTCTCCAAAAATTCTTCCATAATAAAAAAAGGACCCCGAATAACTGCAGCAATCCTGAGAAAGAACAAAGTAGTTGGGATCTCAATACCAGATATTAAGCTGTATTACAAAGCCGCTATTCTCAAAACTGCCTGGTATGGGCACAAGAACAGACATATAGATCAATGGAATAGAATAGAGAGCCCAGAATTCGACCCGAACAAATATGCTCAATTAATATATGACAAAGGAGGCAAGAACATACAATGGAGTCAAGATAGTCTCTTCAATAAGTTGTGCTGGGAAAATTGGACTGACATATGCAGGAAAATGAAACTACACCACCAACTTACACCATACACAAAAATAAACTCAAAATGGATAATGGACTTAAATGTACGACGGGAAACCATAAAAATTCCAGAAGAATCCAAAGGCAACAAAATCTCAGACATATGCCGAAGCAATTTCTTCACTCATACAGCACCTAGGGCACTTGAAACTAAAGAGAAAATGAACAAATGGGACTCCATCAAAATAAAAAGCTTCTGCACAGCAAAAGAAACCATCAACAAAACAATGAGAAAACCCACTGCGTGGGAAAACATATTTGCCAATGTCATATCAGATAAGGGCCTAATCTCCAAACTTTATAGGGAACTCATACAACTTAACAAAAGGAAGATAAACAATCCAATCAAAAAATGCACAAAGGTTCTAAATAGACACCTTTCAAAAGAGGACATTCAGAAAGCCAAGAGACATATGAAAACATGCTCAAAGTCACTAATCATCTGATAAATGCAAATCAAAACAACAATGAGGTACCATCTCACACCTGTCAGATTGGCTATCACCAACAAATCAACAAATGATAAGTGCTGGAGAGGAGGTGGAGAAAAATGAACAGTCGTGCACTGCTGGTGGGTTGCAGACTGGTGCAACCACTATGGAAGGCAGTATGGAGCTTCCTCAAAAAACTACAAATGGAACTGCCATTTGACCCTGTGATCCCACTTCTATGAATATATCCCAAGAAACCAGAAACACAAATCAGAAAGGATATATGCACCCATATCTTCATAGAAGCACAATTCACCATAGCTAAGATCTGGATACAGCCTAAGTGCCCATCAGTAGATGAATAGATTAGAAAACTGTGATACATCTACACGATGGAATACTATGCTGCTGTAGAAAAGAAGGAACTCACCATTTGCAACAGAATGGATGGAAGGGGAAAGCATTATGCTAAGTGAAATAAGCCAGTCAATGAAAGAAAAATACCACATGATCTCACTGATTCATGGAAAATAAAGACCATTATAAATTATGAACAATAATATGTCAAACTGCAGCGGGAAGGCCGGGAAGGGTTGGGGGGCAGAAGGGAAAGGGGTAAGAGATCAACCAAAGGACTGGTATGCATGCATACAAACATAACCAACAGACATAAGACACAGGGGGGGAAGTGGAGGCCAGGGGATTGTCAAGGACGGAGAAACAAAAAGGACACATATGTAATACTCTTTGTAATACTTTACGCAATAAAATTTAAAAAAAAGACAGTCTCTTCAATAAATGATGAAAATCAGACAGAAACATGCAAGAAAATGAAACTAGACCACCACCTTACACCATACACAAAAATAAACTCAAAGTGGATAAAGGACTTGAACGTTAGTTGGGAATCTATATGAAGAAATCTCAGAAGACTGCACAGGCAGCAAATTATCAGACATATGTCTTGGCATCTCTTTACTGACACAGCTCTGAGGGCAATGCACACAAAGGAGAAATTAAACAAATGGTCCACATCAAAATAAAAATCTTCTGCACGGCAAACTAAATCCTGAACAAAACAACAAGAAAGCCCACTGCATAGGAGAACATACTTGCCAATGGTATCTCTAATAAGTGTTGAATTCCAAATTTGACAGGGAACTCACAAAAATTAACAATAGGAAGATAAACAATCCAATCAAAACATGGGCAAAGGACTTAAATGGACATTTTTTTGAAAGGGGACCTACATAAGGCCAAGAGACATAGGGAAAAATGCTCAAAGGCAATAACAGTCCAAGAGATGTGAATCAAAATGAGAGAAGCACCAATCCACCACTGTCAGAATAGCTGTCAGAAAAAAATAAAAAATAAAAAACCACAAGTGCTGGAGATGATGCAGAGAAAAAGCAGCCAGGCAGCTGCAGTGAACAGGAGGCTATCTTGCTCCAGTGAAGGAGGAAGCCATGGTTCCCTGCCTGCCACTGCTGGAAAGTGAGCTTGCACTCTAAGCAACTATGTTGCAATTATAGACACTAAACAAATCCCATGCTTTCAGCCAGCCAGCAGAGCTGGACTTGCAACAGAGTTTCGATAACAGAACCCAAACAAACACAGATACCTGCTTTCAGCAGCCGAGGCCTCAGAGCTGGGGCTGACCCTCACAGCTAAAGCCAGCCCTCAGTTCCAGTGACAGCCATAGAAGATAAATAAATCCCAGAATAAAAAAAATAAAAAAGGAGAGGTTGGGAGCTTCAGTCACCCACCTGCTGAAAAGAGCCCTCAGCCCCTCACCCAGACTGGCCAGGCACCTGAGTGGGGACCCTGACCATAAAGGCGGTGTGACCAGCTGCAAACAGCTATCATCCCCTCATCCAGGCTGGCCAGGCACCCAAGCGGGACCCCCACCCTGATCCAGGACACCCTTCAGGGCAATCCAGCCGGCCCCCACCTGTGCACCAGGCCTATATCCTATATACTAAGAGGGTAATATGCCTCCCAGCACCAGGATCAGCAGAGCCACGAGGCCTCCGGAACCCGGGATCAGTGGAGCCATGAGGCCTCCTGGCACCGGGATCAGCAGAGCCTGCTAGCACCAGGATCAGCAGAGCAGCAAATGCTCACTGCCCCTGTGTCTAGCACAGCTGAAAGGCCTCCCAGCACCAGGATCAGTGGAGCAGCAAGACCTCACTACCCCTGTGTCAAGCGGAGCTTCAAGGCCTCCCAGCACTAGGATCAGTGGAACCTCCAGGCCTCCTGGCCCCTGAAGCAGCATGACAGGGGGCAGCGCCCAAACCCACTGATCACCCTGTGGCTCTGTGTAGGACAGGGTGCTGCACCCCAACCACCCCATGGGCCCTGCTCTGTTTGTGACGGGGTGGAGCCACAACCTCCTCCTTGGCCCTGCCCTGAGTGTGACAGGGGCGGCGCCCCAACTCCCCGATCCGCCCTGCTCTGTGTGTGACAGGGACAGTGCCCCAACTCTCCTATCTGCCCTACTCTATGCATGACAGCAGGGAGCACCCCAACACCCTGATCGGCCGTGCTCTGTGTGTGACAGGGTACGGAGCCCCAACCCCCATGATGGGCCCTGCTCTGAGCGTGACAGCAGGTGTTGCTGCAACCTCCCCATCAACCCTGCCTTGAGTGTGACAGGGGGTGGTGCCCCAACCTTCCAATCAGCCCTAACCTGAGCCTGACTGGGGATGTCATCCCAACCTCCCAATTCGCCCTGCTCTGTGCATGACAGGGGCAGCACCCAACACCCAATCAGCCCTGCTCTAATCACAACCAGGGGCTGTACATAGGAATTGGGCCTGCCCTCTGCCAGGCAGGAGCAAGCCAAAGCGAGCATGTCATTATCTCCTGAGGGATCCCAGACTATGAGAGGGGACAAGTGGGGCTGAGGGACACCCCCCCAACCAGTGCACAAATTTTTGTGCACTGGGCCTCTCTCTCTCTCTCTCTCTCTCTCTCTCTATATATATATATATATATATATATATATATATATATATATATATATATATATATGTATATATATATATATATATATATATATATATATATATATATGTATATATATATATATATACACACAGACACACACACACACATAGGCAGACACACACACACACACACACACACACACACACACACACACACATATATATATACTAGAGGCCCGGTGCACAAAAATTTGTGCACTCAATGGGGAGAGGGGTTCTCTCATGCCAGCCTGTGCCCTCTCGCAGTCTGGGACCTCTCAGGACATAATGACCTGCTGGCTTAGGCCTGCTCCTGGGTGGCAGAGGGCAGGCCTAATCCCTAGGTGCAGCCCTTGGTCGGGTTCAGAGCAGGGCAGATTAGGGAGTTGGGGCGCCGCCCCCTGTCATGCACAGAGCAGGGTGGATCAGAAAGTTGCAATGCCACCCTCAGGCACACTCAAGGCATGGTCGATGGGGAGGTTGCGGCGCCACCCCCTGTCATGCACAGAGCAGGGCCAATCAGGTGATTGGGGCGCTGCCCCTTGTCAAGCACAGAGAAGGGTCCATCAGGTGGTTTGGGGCTCCCCCCTGTCCCTCATAGAGTAGGGCCGATAGGGAGGTTGAGGCGCCGCCCCCTGTCCACACAGAGCCTCAGGGCGATCAGGGGGTTTGGGCGCTGCCCCCTGTCACACTGATCCCGGTGCCGGGAGACCTCGAGGCTCTGCTGATCCCAGTGCTGGGAGGCATATTACCCTTTTACTATATAGAATAGAGGCCTGGTGCACTGGTGGGGGCTGGCTGGTTTGCCCTGAAGGGTGTCCGGGATCAGGGTGGTGGTCCCCACTGGGGTGCCAGGCCAGTCTGGATGAGGGGATGATGGCTGTTTGCAGCTGGTTCCACACCCTTCAGAGTGGGGGTCCCCACTGGGGTGCCTGGCTAGTCTGGGTGAGGGGCTGAGGGCTGTTTTCAGGCTGGGACTGAAGCTCCCTACTGGTCCTCCTTTTTTTTTTTTTTTTTTTTTTTTTATTCTGAGCCACTTTTAGCTCTGAGGCTCCAGCTCTTAGGCCTCCACTCTTGAAAGCAGGTGTCTAGTTTGTTTGGGTTCTATAGTCGAAACTCTGCATCAACTCCAGCTCTGAGATCCCAGCCGGCTGAAAGCTGGTTTCTGGGGTTTTGTTTAGCTTCTATACGTTACAATGTTTCTTAAACTGCAAGCTCAGAGGCCGCAAGGCGGGCGGGGAATGTTGCAGTCCTCTGGCACGGAAGCAAGCAAGACTCATGTTCAGTTTAAGCTGCCTCGCTGCCGGCAGCCATCTTGGCTGGAAGTTAATTTCCATATCACCCTGATTAGCTAATGGGAAGGGTAGCAGTCGTACGCCAATTACCATATTTCTCTTTTATTAGATAGGATATGCACACACATTTACATACATAAGTATATATATATATATATATATATATATATATATATATATGTATATGTACATGTGTGTGTATATATAGATATAGATATAGATATAGATATATAGATATATATATACATATCTATATGTATCTCTCAGAGAGGGCTAATGAACTTTGATATTCAGCAAGGCTGAAAATCAGCATTATATTACCCTGCAGTTGGCAAAATGGCTGAAGGAAATCTCCTAACCTGATAACCCTTTTAATATTTAACATACTTGACTGCTGACATGCCTGTTTGCTTTGCTAAAGGGCACATATGAGAAGCCTAAAGCCAAGTCAATAAAAGCTGATGGGTGCAGGGTTTGAGAGAGCTTCTCCGCTAGAAAGAAAGGTCTCTGCCTGGCTCCCCCATGTCTTCTAAATTTCTATTTGTTGTCTAGTGTACTCATTTGTGTTCAGCTCCTTTTCCAGATCCTGAATCCTTGCAGCATTCTGGCGCCCAATGTGGGGCATCTGGAGAAGAAATTTCACCAGAGTGAAAAATGAAGACATTTCACCAGAAAGCTGAGAAGTGCACTGAAAAGGTGGGGAAAATTCTCTGTGCACAAAGCCCATGCCAGCTTTGGAAATTGTGAAACATAACGTGGGTGGAAAATCGTTCATTACTGCCAGGCTATAATGAGGGAAAGTTTGATTATAAAGCAAAATAAATAAATAAATAAATAAATAAATAATTGTAAACATTTACTTGTATGCTCAAGGATAAAGAAATTAAAATATCAAAAGGTACTCTCTGAAATCAGGCTCAAGGAAAAATGTAACATTGCCATCTTGAACTATGTGGGCTCTTGTTCGCACTGCATTATGCCTAATTCGTATTGGGGATCAAAAGTCTGTAATACCTAAGCCCTGGGTCCTCCACCTCTAGTGTGGAAAGGCACAGCAGCTAGAGAAAATGGGGCTAACAGTCATTTTACAAAAGGACTCTTTAATGCTTTGTCTGAAAATTACCATATGACACCTTGGGGCAGGCAGATTTTAGGTAAAATAACTTTAGAGGACAGCCAATGCCTTGAAGAGCAGAATAAGATCCATGAAAACTACTCTGATTCATTAAGCCTTGTCTCTATGTTATGGGCGCATGTCAGTTGATTATTATTAATCTGTTTTGGTTGTTTATTGTTAGTCTATTAAGCATGCCTTCAATTTAATTTAATAAGAAAAGAAACAGTAGATGGACAGGCCATTACTAAATATCTAAAACACCTCCCAACCCATTAATTACTAGTCTTTTGGTGATCCTGTAAAATGTATGCCCACTCTCGAGAGTGTTATTAAAAGTCTCATTTTATTTCCCAGACCGTCATTTGAAATTTGGATAGATGAGACATTCCTCACAATTTAAGGGATATCTCTGGGATTTCTGTACCCATGAAGAGAAAAACACTAGCTTAAGAGAAGTCGCACCCAACCCGATTTTGGGTGGCCTCTTGGACTGACCCCCATCTCTTCACAGATGCTATAGTACAAACCCAAGACTGTTTTTCTTTATAAGATGGTGAAAATGACACAAGGAAAATATACAGGCTGTGTTTAAGCAATAAGATTAGTGTTTCCATAAGAAGGGGCAGTTCTTAAATAATAATGGACCATATTCCAAGGTTAGCATTAAAGCCAATGAAAACCAGTAAGTTTTCTCTGCTGCAAAATTTGCCAAAGTGAAACGCCCTTAGATGGTGATAACTGGCTTTTGGAATCTCAAAATTGTTAAAAGTTAAATAGATAGATATAACTAAAATGAAGGCTTTGTGACAAAGGTTTTCAGTAATAATCTAATCTAATAAAAGAGGAACATGGTAATTGGTGTCCGACCGCTACCGTTTTCATTGTCTAATCAGGGTGATATGGAAATTAACTGCCAACTAAGATGGCAGTGAACCGCCATCAAAGATGGCAGTTAATTTGCATATGTAGGCACAATTCAGGGAGGCGAAAGGGAAAGCAGGAAGAAGCCCCCTGTCACTGTCAGTGATCGGAAACCCAGGGGGGTGCTAAGAGCCCTGCCCCCCAGCCATGGTTGGAGAATTGGGCACCTTTGCCAACCTGGCCAGTGATTGCAGGAAGTAGGGTTGGAGCCAGCGATGGGTTCTGGGCACAGGCAAATTTGGCAGTCCCAGCCGCTAGGGGTCCCTTGCCAGGGCCTAAAGCAGAGCCGACAATCGTGGGGAGATGGGGATCCCCTGCCCAGATCTAATGCCTCAGCCAGAGGCATTAGGCCTGGGCAGTGGCAGAGCAGGAGATCGTGGGGAGCTCAGGGTCCCCTGCCCAGGCCTAATGCCCCGGCCAGAGGTATTAGGCCTGGGCAGGGGCAGAGAGGGAGATCGTAGGGAGTTGGGGGTCCCCTGCCCAGGCCTACTGCCTTGGCCAGAGGCGTTAGGCCTGGGCAGAAATGGAGCCTGCAAACCTGGGGAGCTTGGGGTCCCCTCCCAAGGCCATTGGCCAGAGGCGTTAGGCCTGGGCAGGAGCAAAGCGGGAGACTGTGGGGAGCTCGGGGTCCCATGAGGCATTAGGCATGGGCAGGGGCAGAGCAGGAGATCGTGGGGAGCTGGGGGTCCCCTGCCCAGGCCTACTGCCTTGGGCCAGAGGCCTCAGGCCTGGGCAAGAGGCCGATCTGGTGATTGGTGATCAGAGGGTGATGAGGGTCAACTCCTCTGGCCGAGGCATCAGGCCTGGGCGCGGGGTTGAGCCAGCAATTGAAGGGGGCTGGAGGTCCTCTACCCAGGCCTGATGCCTGGGTCAGAGGCATCAGGCCTGGGTGGGGGGTGGAGCCGGTGATTGGGGGGATATGAGGGTCCGCTTGACTAGGCCTGAAGCCTGGCTCAGAGGCGTCAGGCTCGGGCGGGGTGTGGAGCAAGCGATCAGAGGGAGATGTGGGTCCCCTGCCCAGGCATGATTCCTGGCCAGAGGCCTCAGGCCTTGGCGGGGGCCAGAGCCAGTGATCGGGGGGAGATGTGGGTCACCTGTCGAAGCCTGACACCTCTGGCAGAGGTGTCAGGCCTGGGCAAGGGGCCGATCCTGCAATTAGATGGTGATGGGGGTCAACGTCTGAGGGCTCCCAGTATGTGAGAGGGGGCAGGCTGGGCTGTGAGACAGTATCCCCCCTCGCCCCAGTGCATGAATTTTGTGCACCGGGCCCATAGTTATAAATAAATATATTGATGGTGAGGGTGCAGTCCCTGAGGAGAGGGCGGACTGCACTCTCTGTTGGAGGAAAGGGCCAGTGGATCTTCTCCCTGGAAAAGCAGAGAACCTGGAAAAGCACTCTCTGAAGGAAAAATGTGGTGGTTTTAAAATTCCAATGGCTACAGGCCTTCTTCCTTTCTCCCCCTACTTCTTTGGCAACCTCATATGTCTAAACATACTTTTCCAAAGTATTTGTTAACTTAAAAAATTGAAGTTGCTTACATTAAGTAAAAAAACTTATTAAAAATCTAAGGGTTTTGAAATAACAAAATTTTGCAATATTTATTTGTGTTTGACTTGAATGAAAAAACAAAGGACAGATTTGAATCTATTAATTAAATAAGTCTTTGTTAATTTTATTGGAAATATATCCATAAAAATGTGAAGGTATTACTAAACTAAGAAATGCTAAGTATTTAACTTACCACCTAAAATTTAAGGCTTTCAAGAGTTAAAAGTTCAAATTAAATTGGGAGAAATTATGTGCTCGTAATGATACAATGCATAAAGTTTAGAAATTCATTATCAAGAAAAATAATTCATGTGATTTCTCTGGAAAAACTTAGTACAAAATATATTGTAGTCCTTATGTGTACTATGTGTGGTAAAATGTCAACCTAGGATATAATATTTTATAGGACTGATTAAAAAAGAGGATTAATTCTATGGTCTGAACCAAATTTTTAATATAAAACCAGTTTAAATTTTATTGATCTATTTTAGCATAATTACAACAAACGTATAATGTAATGTTTGGGTTACTCATATTTGTGATAGTCTTTCCATGTTAAATTTCAAGACTTTAACCAAGAGACAGCTTTGAAACTTTTCAAGTGCCCTGGAATAATTCAAGGGTTTACTCTCTTCTTAAAAGAAATATTTTAGGAAAGGAAATATTTTCAAACCAAATTACCCCGATCTAATATACTTGAAATCACTTGAAGCTTCATCAAATAAAAAATAATAACTGTGTTCTCTTTACATGCACGTATTTTAAATGTTATAAAAGTTTCACCCTCTAAGGGAGGGCAGGACAAAGTTGCTGAATACTTCTTAAGCAACATCAGATTATTCAGCAGCAGAATTTTAAGATGGGAGACCTGAAAGCCAGATCTTTAGATAGGCCCGGGGGTAGTGCAACATCTGGACTTCATAGGTCAAATGTATAAGTTTACTTACTTTGCTTTCTCAATAAAGATGCGTACTTTAGTCACTAAATAAATTAGCTTTTTACAATATAATCATGGTCTCATATAAACTCAGTTATACGAGAAGCAGATATTTTATTAGCAATTGGTTCTAACACAATCCAGAGTAAAATTTCTGTACCTATGCAAATGAGCAACAGCCAAAAGAATGCTGTTCAAAAGTAAATTTTAAGCTCAATAAAAAGGAGAAATTTTTAAATCTCTTCTGCTACTATTTACAAGGAAAACAAAAAGTTATTATTGGAGCATTAAATCTCACCATTAATAAGACACCATAGAAAAAAGGGAGTTACTTTTACTTAATCTGTATGCATTGCACAATTGGCCAGCATACTTCTTATTGGTATTTCTTAAAAGGAACCAAGTTTGTAGCTCTATTTAAAAGAAAAAAAAATGTTTTTAAAAGAAACTCCCTAAATGTGGCCTAGAAATTACTCTGGGAGAAAAAACAGGAGCAGATTCCCTTCAAAGATCTAGAAAACTGTAATTAAAAATAAATGTATTAGGCCTCATAAAGAAAAGTAAACCATTTGCATTTTGCCTCCGTAAACAACGCTTATGTCAATATACTCAAAGACTGATAGCAAAAACCCTATTAGTGTCATTTACTGTCCCCACCCAATGACAAAGTTAGGAAATAAGCCTTATTTTTGACTGATTTAAATTAGCAAATGAAAATCAAAGAATATTCAGGGGAACTTAGTTGGAATAGGCAGAAACCTATTCCTGGAGAAGTCACTGTTTTTACTGGTAGTTCATCTCATGGTAAAGCTGCTTATAATGCAAAGAATTCGGACCAAGTCATGCAGACCAGTCATACTTCTGTGCAAAGAATCGAATTAGAAACGATCAAGGCTGACTTGCAGGATTTCCAAAAGCCTCTTCATATTATCTCTGATCTGCCTATGCTGCTGGCTTGGTAAACAGAACTGCAACGACTCAATTTAAATGGCTGTGACCGATGCCTATCTATACTATTTGAACAAGTCCTGGTCCTTTAACAAAAGGAAATGCATAGGCCTATCAATTAGTTATTTTATTAAACAGGCCACAGAATCTCATCAACTTTTACATCAGCCTGCCAAAATATTGTACAGCAGACAAAACAGATTATCAAGAAATGTCCCCCTTGCATGTTATATCTGCTACAAGGGCCTCTAAATCCCAACTTGAAAAACAAAAGTGGGGGAATAGTGAAGAAATCTCCTGTAAGTAGACTACACTAAGCCTTAATTACTTTAAAATTTTCCCTTGTAATGCTGATGGCAAGACACCCATAGAAATACACTGGTGTCAGAATAAGCCAAACCAAAATGGTCTGGTTAAATGGAAAGATACCGAGTCTGGTTTATAGAAGGGTCCCTTTATTAACCTTTGGTCGAGGATATACTTGTGTGTTTCCATAAAACTCCTCCAAGCCTGGATGGTTCCTGCAACATGAATCTGAGGGAGGAACTGACCAGACTACTGCAACCACAGATAGCAGAGGCCCCAAGTAAAACGCTGAGGAGTCAGAGGATAAACATCCAGAGATAGGGGATGGTGAAGACGCCTTGCCATGCTAGCACTCATCATCGGTGCATTGGTGCAGGTTGCCCATGACAAAGCCAAAAAAAATCAGACCTACATTGTCATTTCTCACCATTTGTCCACCATCCAGAACTCGGACATCATTGCTGTCATGTCACAAGCTAACAGTGACTGGGGAAGGGATCCATAAAAAACTAATGGCCCCAAAAGAAGCCTGCTATGAATGAATTCCTTAAATACCTGACAATAATATTTAGAAGGACAAGAAAGAACTCAATCCTTGTCGTCGAATCTCCCTATGTTTCCTTTTTAGAGTAACCACTATTGTCTTTCTTTCTTGTTCTTCTATGTTTGCTTCCAGTCTGAAGATGCAGAATGAAAAGTCTTAAAAGGATCTGAGCCCATCTAATGGCAGACACCTTTCTAAACTAATTAAGAAAGCAAAAAGGGTGAAATGTCGGGCGAGCAAAGACCAACAGTAGTGAACATATCAAAGCGAGAATCCTACAGCAGGCGAATGGACTTTGATATTCAGCATGGCGGAAAATCAGCATTTTGCTACCCTGCTGTTGGCAAAATGGCTGTAAGCAACCTCCTACCATGATAATACTTTTATTGTTTACCAAACTTTACCATCGATATGCCTGTATGCTTTGCTAAAGGGCAAATGTGTATTAAAGTAAATAAAAACTGATGGGTCCTGGGTTTCAGAGAGCCTCTTTACTAGAGAGAAATGTCTTCACCTGGCTCCCCCATGCCTTCTAAATATGTAATTGTTGTCTAGTGTATTCATTTCAGTTCATACACTTTTGCAGTTCCTGAATCTTTGCTGCAAAAGGTTGCTGCAGGGAAGGTGGGGGAAGGTGGGGTTAGAGAGATCAACTAAAGGACTTGAGGCATGCATATGAGCCTGACTAATGGACACTGACACCAGTGGGGGTGATGACATGAGGAGGAGGTAGGAGGGACAAATGGGGGATAAGGTCACATATGTAATACCTTAATCAATACAGAAAAAATAGCCCTAGCTGGTTAGGCACTGTGGATAGATTATTGGCCTCCAGACTGAAGGGTCCCAGGTTCGATTCCAGCCAAAGACACATGCCTGGGTTGTGGGCTTGGTCCCAAGTGTGAGGCGTGCAGGTGGCAGAGAATCAATGATTCTCATGCATCATTGATGTTGCAATCTCTCTCCCTCTCCCTTTCTCACTGAAGTCAATAAAAAATATTTCAAAAAATAAAAAATAAACAGATGAATAAAATAGAGCCAGAGTAAAAAATATATGTTATAGAATATAATAAAAGGAATCCTATTATTTTCAGATATTTAATAATTCCTACAACTTTTGTGATAAAATAGGTTTGCACTGTTTTGGTAATATTATATTTAATATTTTTTCCTTAACATATTAATGTTTATTGCATGTAACACTATATTATAACAGACTAATATGCAAATTGTCCCTTCAAACAGGAGTTTGACCAGGAGATCCACCATGGGGTGGGTCAGTCTGGCTAGCATCCCGGGCTGCACCCTGCAGGCAACCCCACACTGTTCTGTCCACGGCCCCCCTCCACCCCCTCAATGATTGAGGACCCGCCAGCCAGTAATATGCCCACAGCCCCTTCCCCTCGCCTTCATCTTCCCCCATCTGATCCCCCACTCGATCTGGGTCGAGCCAGCCGGCCAAACACCTGTATCCCCTCCCCCTGGCCAACCCGGCGATTGGGGTGTGCAGGATGGACACAACCCATGCATGAATTGTACACTGGGTCTCCAGTATTATTATATTTAAAATTGTTTTTCTTGGAATATTATTGCTTATTGCATGTAAAATTATTACATTTAAAATAGTTTTTCTAGAAATATTAACATTTATTGAATGTAACATTATGACACTAAAACCATTTTTCTTAAAATATTAAAAAAGTAAACATAAAAAAGAGGGACACTGTATCAACATGGATTAAAAGGAATGCATTCCTCACTCTGGTGTTATCTACTTCTTACCTCACTAATCAGAAGATGAAGAATTATTCCTAACAATGAAACAATAAGATAGTGTTGAGTACAGACTCCCATCCACTACTCACTTTCCACATGGCTTCCAGAAATTAAAGTGTAGCATTCCTTTTAAAACAGCTCATTACTCTAATCCATGAGAGACTGTACCATTTACCTTGACTTCCCATCCCAGTAATGCTTTGCCTTGGATCAGAATGGGCAGGTCTTGTAGGTGGAGGATCCCAACTTCTTGAAGATGGAGTTCTTTTCAGCGGAAGGGAATCCACCCTGCCGTCACTTCTGTGAAGATTAATTGTATGTCCGCCATCCTCTGTGTCATAAATAACATCATTCTACTTGAGTAGGGTCAACATTTGTTAAATGGTCAAGTCTGGTTATTGTGTATAAATATTTACTAAACAGGATCATGGTCATAAGCATGCTGGTTAGCACAAAATGATAAAATTCTATCTTCACATGTCTTCAGTACAGTGCTCAGAGTTATTGAAAATCAGTTTGGATAACTGAGAAAGAACTGAAGCAGAATTATATATACGTGCCAATAAAACAAAACTAAACACACACACACACACACACACACACACACACACACACACCGGAATTTGAATGCAGAGAATCCAGATATACTAAGTGAAAGAAGTTATTTAAAAGATACAAGAAAACAGTCTCAACTAGTCTTCAAACTAATTTCATCTCAATAAAAGCTTTGAAAACATGTAATCTCATAGTTAAAAATTAAAATATAAAAAGTCAACACATAATGCATTACAAAAAAGTGTTATTTCACGAATGTTATATAATTCCTACAGTTCATTTATAAAATAACTCTTTGATCAGAATACTACACTCTATTCTAATAGTATTTAAAGAAAACATGTTGAATAATACATAATTAACAATCACTGTTTTCATTTTCAAATAGCAAAGAGGCTTATCTTCCAATTCTGTAATTCGTCATGGGAAAGAAGAACTATGAGCATCCTCATATGTGGCCAAATATGAACTGGCAAACTCTTCTCAGTATCACCCAGATGGTAAAAACAGGAACATTCACCTTTATCTTGCACAAGCCCTGCAATAACACTTTAGGAAATTTCCCGTGAAATGTCACACACCTAATTATCACAAATGGACACTAATTCTTTGAAATTAGGAAAACTGGTTAATATGAAATCAACTTTTCCTGCTACAGATATATTGAAATGAATATACTTTCCTTTCATAGTCAGTCAAATAAGTAAATAGATAAATTAATTAAAAGACAGCTCCCTGAAAATAGCTCGTCAACATTTTTATTCATGTTTCATATTCCTCATATACAAGAAAGAAGGAAAGAAAGACCAATAAACTTTGTGAATCATTGGTTTTTAGCCTTTTCCTGAGTCAGAGACCCCTTTGTGAATCTATTTAATACCATAGACATTTCTCTTATGTAGTTTCCAAATGGAAAGTTTTCTACATCAAACGTAAGTACAAGATCATCTTATCAAATTAATAATAGAGATTATTATTTTACACAGTACAGGGTTGCACATTCCTATACTCAAAACTAGTATTTCAAATCCAATTCTAAATAATGAAGTGTGTGTCCTTGACGTTTATATAGTTAGACCAACTTTTATTTCAGTGGGAATTTTCCAAGGTGAACTGATGTCCTTTTTTGAGACGAAAGAAGGGTACTTTCAGAACAAATTCTTAGTAGTTCAATAAGTATGAATCTTCACTTTAAACCTACATGACTTCCTGTTCCCAAAGTGTAACGTTCTAACATAAGATCAATAGAACTGAGTTCTTCAGAGAACAGTTGAAGTGACTAGAGGCAAACAGTAATGCTAAAATAGACTGAATTTAGCTTGAGGTTTAAATCCTATCCCTGTAAGGTCATTAGGAGTGTTTCACACATTACATATTGCATTCATTATTAGAAGTGCTATACCTCTTTAGCAATTACACATCATCTTGATTATCAGTATACATTCTCAATCTAATGAACGGTATCATTTCTTTTGCTTTGAATGATATGAATGAAATTGAGGTGTATCTCTTCATTCAATGTTACTGTTTTCACATAAATAATGGTTTCATGCTAATATCTTTTTTAAATTTTTTAAAAACATTTGAGTTACTGACAGTAACTTTATGAATTTAAAGTTATTGAATTTATGGAAGTTAATATGATCACATAGGCACTCTTTATTGAATTTATGGAAGTTAATATGATCACATAGGCTTCAGGTACACAAGTCTATGATACCTCATTTGCATATTGTATTATGTGTTTACCTAAGTCAGATCTCCTACCATCCCTAGATTTTGAAACATTACCTAAGTGTTTTACACCTGAGGGTCCTTTTGCTTCTCTTACTTCCTCCTCTTCCACTTCTCAGACTTCTCACATCACCTCTATTTCTTGATGGAAGTGGTGCCCCTTGCCCCCCCCCCCACTTTGAAAAGATGGTTTCTTGGTGTAGTCTACTTTAGTTGTTTTTCCACCCACAGACCAAAATGAGTACACATAATATCAATACTACATAACATTTAACCTGAACAAATGAGCAACTGATTGAAACCTACTTATTATTGCAACTAAAATCAAGATCTACCTCAAATTCTTCTCCCAAACCAAGTGTTTCCTTCAAAAATGACAGAGTCTTTTTCATGGTAAGTTTATGAAACACTTCATTATTAACAATATTCCATTGAAGTATTCAACACAGAACCATATATGTTGGTTAAATAAAATTCCTCCAAAGACCCCTAGTAATAAGGACTAAAATGTATGTTGGTTAATAAAAGTCCTCCAAAGACCCCTAGTAATAAGGACGAAAATGTCTCACATTCCAGGGGAAAGCACATAAATTCCATTCTTGTTTTTTAGTAGGCTTATTCTTGGTTATCTGGAGAGAGGGATAGAGAGATGGAAACATAGATGAAAGAGAAATATTTTGATCAGCGGCTTCCTTAAATGGCTCCTACTGGCAAACCAGCCAGCACCCTGGGCATGTGTCCTGACCCGGTATAGATGATGAGACATCTTGGTTCACAATTCTATCCTCAACCATTGAGCAATGTGGCAATGTGGATTACTTTTTAGAATGTGTCTGTTACTTCATTTATGTTTTGACACATCCATTTCATGTTTTCCAGTGCACCCGGCTTACATAAATTATTTATTTTTTAAAACAAACAATCATTCATTCAAAATGATTAGGTACTTTATTCCTCCTCTACCGCTTCTCAGGTTTCTTACTTTTACTATTTCTTCAGTTAAAATGACAGAAAACAATGTCCAGCATGAATGCAACTCTGTATACATAGTTCTGATTTGTTTCTCCATTCTATTTTTAATCGGCTCTTTGCACAATCTTTAGTATTTTTATGTTACTACACTGTTTGATGTTAAATATGGTTCTAAGAAAACAAACCATCTTGAAGGGGAGAGCTGCTATGACTAGGAACCCAGCCTCACCTCTACCCAGATGGGCCTCACACATCACCTGAGAGCCACTCTGGCCAAAGACCTTTTTACGGCAGCAGCAGACCCACGGACACCGGGACCCCAGCCCCCCACCACTGCCATTGCCTCCTGTGAGTCTTGGAGTGTACAATTGAATTGCGGATCCACTCTGTGGCCATTGGCCCATCACACCCTGGCACCTGGGTTCTGACATGATAGCTAAAATGGGGAGACAAACAAACAACACCCAAAGGACAGAAAAGGAGGAATTGCCAGAAGAGGAACTCAATTAAATGGAGACATACAATGTGTTCGAAAAGGAATTCAGAATAAGGGTCATAAAGTTCATACACCAGATGCATGGGAAATCCACAACTTACATAAGAATCAAGGACAAATGAAAAAAATTGATAATAGCTACAATAAAAAATACGATGGAAGGTTTCAATAGTAGACTAGAAGTAGCAAAGAATTGAATCAGCGATTTAGGAGACAGGGCAGAGTAACACACCCTGAACAACACAATCTGAACAGCAACTTGAGAGAAAAAATAGAAAGCAGGTGGATATCCTAAGGGAGATTGGGGATAACATGAAACAAATAACATGTGTATAATAAGGGTGTCAGAAGGACAAGATGAGGAACAAGGATTAGGAAACCTATTAGAAGAAATAATCACAAAACCTTCCTGATCTTGGGAAGAAAAAGTCACACAAGCACAGACAGTCCCAAAAAAGATGAAACCAATAAGACCTATACCAAGACACATTGTAATTATAATGGCAAACAATAATGACACAAACAGAACCTTAAAGGCTGCAAGAGAGAGACAGAGAGGCACCTACAAAGGTTCTCCTGTTAGATTATCAAATGATTTTTAACAGAAACACATCAGGCCAGAAGGGAATGAAAGGAAATATACAAAGTGATGCAAAACAAGGGACCAAATCCAGGAATACTTATCCAGCAAGGCAATCATTCAAGACTATAGGGGGAATTCAGTGTCTTTACAGAAAAAAAAAATCTAAGGGAGTGTTTCACTACTAAACCATCAATGCAAGAAATGCTGAAGGGACTGTTGTAAAAAGAAGGAATAGAAGAGACAGAAGAAACACAGGCATAAAGAAAAAAGTGGCAACATATCAGTACCTATCAAAATAACCTTAAACCTAAATGGACTAAACACTCCATTCAAAAGATATATAATGGCCAAAATTATAATAAAACAAGACCCATATATATGCTGTCTATGAGAGACCCACCTCAGAATAAGGACTCACATGGACTGAAAGTGGAAGGAGAGAAATACTTTTCAGGCAAAGAAGGGGAAAAAAACTAGGGGATCAATAATTATATTTGAAGAAATAAATCTCAAGAATCCAAGATGGCGATGGAATAGGCATACACGTCCCAGGGCACGTCCCGGAGCAAATGGAGTGAGCAGCTGAAACTAATAACACCCACCCGGAATTGGCAAAGTACACTCAGGTGGTCAGACAGTTTACAGCCAGGAAGGGCAGAGTTCCTCTGGTAAGGTAAAAACCAGGGATCTGGGCAGGAAAGTTTGCCACACCTCTGAGCCCAGAAAGGGTATAAGCACCCCTATGTTCATAGCAGCACAATTCACCATAGCTAAGACCTGGAAACAGTCTAAGTGCCCATCAGCAGATGAATGGATTAGAAAACGGTGGTATATCTACATGATGGAATACTATGCTGTTGTAAAAAAGAAGGAATTCTTGCCATTTGCAGCAGCATGGATGGAACTGGAGAGCATTATGCTAAGTGACATAAGCCAGTCAATGAAGGAAAAATACCACATGATCTCATTCATTTATGGATAATAAAGACCATTATAAACTTATGAACAAAAATAGATACAGAGGCAGAGCAGCTTCAAACAGACTGTCAAACTACAGTGGGAAGGCCGGGGAGGGTTGTGGGGCAGGCGGGGAGAGTAAGAGATCACCCGAAAGACTTGTATGCATGCATATAAGCATAACCAATGGACATAAGACACTGGGAGTTAGGGGAGGCCAGGGGATAGTCAGGGCGGGGAAGAAAGAGGAGACATATGTAATACCCTTTGTAATACTTTAAGCAATAAAACAATTTAGAAAAGAGAGAAAAAAGAAATCTCAAAGTAAAGGTCATAAAAAAGAGATAAGACCGATTGCTATGATGTGCTCTGACACCCAGGGAGTAGACTCTCAATGCAAGAGCTGCCCTTGGGGATCAGTGAGCTCCCACAGGGCAGCGCCATTCAGCTGGATCCTGTGCTGACGACTGGCAAGGGGAGCAGCAGTGGCAGGAATCTCTCCCACCTCCACAGAGGCGCTAAGCATGTTTGGCAACTGGGATTAAGCCTAAGCCATCATTCGGACATCCCCTGAGGTCTCCCAGGCTGCCAGAGGGTGAGGGATTCTGCCAAGTGTACAAAGTTCATTCACTGGGCCTCTTATATTGCTAATAAACTACAATAAGATATAACAAAATTCAAATACTTGGAGGATAAATAGTCTTTTATTAAATAAATGGAGGCCCAGGGTATGAATTCCTGTATGGAAGCAGTCTGGTTGGCCTCCGCAGATGGGGGCACATGGGGCCAGGCCTGCAGCGGTTAGTGGCCATTGGCGGTTAACCAGAAGGCCATGCCTCCAATCTGGGCGTTAGCGCATATAGGGGGTGGGGCTGACCAGGGGAAAGGCTGTGAGTGGTTTTCTTATCAGTCCTGCCCCGAATGGGGGATTGGGGGCAGATGGGAAGCAAGGCTGGTCAGGGATATGGCCGATTGGGGCCCAGATAAGGCTGGTTGGCTGCCGCAATGCAAGTCATAGCCACCAGCTATTCTGGTCATTCTGCCATTCCGGTCACAGGGCTTTTATGTACAAAGATAGATAACTGGGTTACCGAAGAGGTTAAAGAAGAAATTAAAATCATCCTGGAAGTAAATGAAAATTAAAAATAAAAGTCCAAAATCTATGGGACACACTGAAAGAGTCCTTAGAGGGAACTTCATAGCATTACAGGCCTAACTCAAAGAACAAGAAAAACAGTTAACAAATTATCTAACCCGCACAACTTAAAAAGTTAGACAGAGCAACAAGCAAAGCCCAAACTGAGCAGCAGGAAGGAAATAATGAAGATCACAGCAGAAATAAATGACATAGAGACCAAAAACCGCACAAAAGATTAATAAAGACATGAGCTATTTCTTTGAAAGGATAAACCAGATTGACTAAGCTCTAGCTAGGCTCACCAACAGGACCCCAGTAAACAAAATCAGAAACGAAAGAGGCAAAATAGCAAAAGACCCCACAGATATAAAAAGGATTGTAAATAAATACTATGGACAACTCTACTCCAACAAACTGATCAACCCTGAAGAAATGGACATATTCCTAGAAAAATACAATCTTCCTAAACTCAGTTAGGAAGAATAAAACATAGGACCACACCAATAACTACTCAGGAAATTCAAGCAGTCACAAAAATAACTTGCAGCAAACAAAAGCCTGGGCGAGACGGCTTCACAGGGACTTTTACCAAGTGTTCAAAGAAAAACTAAAACCTTCTTCCTCAGACTATTCCATAAAATTCAAAGGAAGTACCATTTCCCAACACTTCCTATGAAGCCAGCATTACTCTAATCCCAAAGCCAGATAGAGAAAACACAAAGAAAGAAAAATGCAGGCCAATATATCTCTGATGACCATAGATGTTACAATCCTCAACAGAACTCTAACAAATGCGATGCAACATTACATTGAAATGAGCATACACCATGCCAAAGCGGATATATTCTGGGGAAGTAGGAAGAGTCAACATCCAGAAATCAATAAGTGTGATGCATCACATAAACAAATTGAGAGAGATTAATATCCATTGGTGCAGGAAAAGCATTTGACAAAATCCAACACCCAATTTTGATAAAAACTCTAAGCAAACTGGGCATAGAGGGATCATACCTCATCATTAAAAAAGCCTTATGTGACAAAACTACAGACAACATCATACTCAATGGGCAAAAACAATTACTCTAAGAAGAGGAACAAGACAGGGATGCCCACTCTCACCACTTCTGTTCGACAGAGTACTGGTAGTGCTAGGCAATGCAGTCAGACATGAAGAAGTCAAACAAGGCATGCTAAGTGGAAAAGAGGAAGTAAAACTGTCATAATTCGCAGATGGCATGGTATTGTACATAGAAATACCTAAAGACTCCACCAAAAAAAACTAGGAGATTTAATAAATGAATTTGGCAATGTAGCAGGGTACAAAATTAACACCCAGAATTCTATGGCTTTTTGATACATGGATAATGAACTCAGAAATAGAAACAAACAAACAAAAATGCCATTTAGCAGTGCAACAAAAATTTAAGAAACCTAGGAATAAACTTAACTAAGGAGGTAAAAACCTGTTCTTGGAAAACTACAGGAAATTGAAAAAAAGTGATAGAGGAAGACTAAAGCAAATAGAAGAACATACCATATTCATGGTTTGGTACAATCAACATCATTAAAATGTTCATAGTACCCAAAGCAATGTACAGTTTTAATGTATTAACCATTAAAATGTCAATGGCGTATCTCACAGACCTAGAAGAAAGTTTCCAAAAACTCCTATGAATTTAAGAAAAGACCCCAAATAGTTACAGCAATCTGGACAAAGAAGAACAAATTTGGAGGGATCACAATACCAGATATCAAGCTATACTACAAGCCACCATTCTCAGAACTGCGTCTTACTGGAACTAAAACAGACAAAAAGACCAATGGGACAGAACAGAGAACATAGAAGTCGACCGTAACCATTATGCTCAATTAATATTTGACAAAGGGAGGAAAAAGCATATAATGGAGTCATACAGTCTCTTCAATAATTGGTGTTGGAACCTGGATGGCAGTCAGGCCTAGGCAGGGCTGGGTAGGTGGGGCGGCGCGGGGCGGGGCGGGGCGCGGAGGGGCGGGGCGCGGCGGGGCGGCTGCGCACTGGGCTAGGACTCTGCTGGCACAGGCACTGCACTGGAGACTCTTGCCCTTCCCGCGGGGTCTGGGGCCTCCCAGCAGGGCCCCATGGAGGACCTTAGCCTGGACAGCTGCAGAGAGGAGGACGCGGCGCCAGGCGCCAAGGGGTGGCCCGAACCCCAGGCGAGGGTGCACTTCCGCGTGACAAGGTTCATCATGGAGGCAGGTGTCAAGCTAGGGATGCAGTCCATTCCCCTCGCCACCGCCTGTGCCATTTACCATAAGTTCTTCTGCGAGATCAACCTGGACGCCTATGACCCCTACTTGGTCGCCATGTCTGCCCTTTACTTGGCTGGCAAAGTGGAAGAACAGCCCCTGCGAACCCGTGACATCATCAACGTGTCCAACAGGTACTTCCACCCAGGCAGCGAGCCCTTGGAGATGGACTCCGTAGTCGGGGTGATCCAGGACAGCATTGTGCAGTGCGAGCTCCTTGTGCTGCGGGTACTGCGCTTCCAAGTCTCCTTTCAGCACCCACACAGGTACCTGCTCCACTACCTGATTTCTCTCAAGAACTGGCTGAATCCTTACAGCTGGCAACGGACCCCCATCTCCGTCACTGCCTGGGCCCTGCTGCGGGACAGCTACCGCGGGGGGCTGTGCTTCCGGTTCCAGGCTCAGCACATAGCGGTGGCGGTGCTCCACCTGGCCCTGCAGGTCTATGGGGTCCAGGTGCCCGCTGAGGCCATGGCCGAGAAGCCATGGTGGCAGGTGTTTAGTGGCGACCTTACCAAGCCAATCATTGATAACATTGTGTCTGATCTCACTCGCATTTATACCATGGACACAGAGATCCCCAAAGACAAGCCTGGGACACTCGGCTGCCAGGGGACAGCGCCACCATATCGCCCTTAGGGCCGGTCCCCAGAGCACTGGCAGGGAGGACTGGTTTTGTGCTGCTGGAGAAAGGCTGGTGAAGGCGATGACATGCAGCCACTTTGATTCTCAGGCTTTGACTCTCCCTGGCAGCCAAGGTCCAGATGGGAATGGGCGCTGCACCTCCCGCGGGCAGGAGGGTGCCGCGGGCAGGAGGGTGCCGCGGGCAGCTCTGAGGCCTCCGGGTCTGCTTTTGTCCTTTGAAAGGACGCAGACTACAGCCGAGGTTTGGGATCAGTGGAAGGAAAATCAAAGAACGGATGGGACTGTGCCCCAGGGGATTTTTTTAAAGGCCAGATTTAGAGAAAGTATGACTCAATTAACATAGAGGAAATTTTATTTTGTTTCATTGAAGATATTACAAAGCCAAAATAAAAACATAATAATTATTGGTGTTGGACTTTTAGCACAGATACATGCAAAAAAAAAATTAGTCTAGACCACCAACTGACACCATACACAAGTATAAATTGGGAATGAATAAAGGACTTAAAAGTAAGTGGGTAACCATGAAAATCTTAGAAGAAGCAAAATATCAGGCATCTGTCTCAGCAATACCTTTACTGATACAGCTCCTAGGGCAATGGAAACTGAGGAGAAAAGAAACAAATGGGACGACATCAAATTAAAACACTTCTGCAGAGAAGAAGCGGCCAACAAATACAACAACAACAACAACAACAACAACAAAACAAGGAAGTCCACTGCCTGGGAGAAGATATTTGCCAATGTTATATCAGATAAGGACCTATTCTGCAAAATTCATACTGAACTCATCCTCTAAACAAAAGGAAGATCAACATTCCAATAAAAAACTGGGCACCACCACCACGAAGGCCCCCTCTGACTTATGGTGGCCCAGTTCCTGTGATGATTATTACAGCCACACAGGAGATGGGTATGATGGGGGCACGGCAATTACTGCAACAGCCGATGGGACACCCCTGTAAGAGGTCCTGAGTGTGGTGCTGGTGGCGATCACAGGATACACCATGTATGCAAGAGAGAGTGAATCATGCAGTACAGTAGCTCACCTGATTGGGCACTCGGGGAGTCAGAGGGGAAGCCCCAGTGACAGAAGAATTAGACACTGAAAATAAAAATGATAAGGTACAGACAATATTTTATTGTAAGGAATTTGGCTTCTGTTATTTAAGAATGACAAAAAGCAAATGGTAGGTTTGGGGAAAGCATCAAGAATTGTAGGTACCATTATGAAGTTTCAGGATTGGAGGCAAGGTTTGAATTGTACAAGGTTGCTTCCTAAGTGCTGATTTAAATTACAATATACTTAAATGTTTAAATTTTACATATTGTATTGTTAACATATTCAGAATATAAGCACAACCAACAGACCAACAGAGGGAAGACACTGGGAGTGGGTGACAAGAACAAGAGACTAGAGATAGAGGAAGCCGGAGGGAAGGTCAGTAGAGAAAAAGAAAGAGACATATATAATACTTTTTGTAAAACCTTAAACACTAACATTACAAAAAATTTTCAGAAGAAAGTGTTCTGCAACATGGGATTTCTTGTCTGATTTTACAACAAACACAGAAAAGCAGTCTGTTTGGATGGTGAGTTATATTCATGGCCCTAAATTTCCCAGGGTGTCTATGACCATATGTGCATAAAGTCTTTGAAGTGAACTGCATACAAAATGAAGCACTGTGTTATTTCGTCATGGCATGCTGCCCTGTTTTCCAGTTAGGGAGGGTAAACAAATGAGGTATTCTCCTTGGAAAACCTAAATAGATAAACGGATTGAAGAACCTCTGACAAGGCTGCAAAACAAGGATTCCTCCAGCTCTGTGGCCCACACTTTGCCCCCTAAGATACTGATAAGGAGCAGGCCAATCCCACTGGCCCCAGGAGGAAGAGGAGACCTTGGGGAAATGGGAGATGGTGGTGAGCAGCAACAGGGCAATGTGGCGTGGCAGCACAGCAGCCTAGACCTCAGCATGAGGAAGATTCACAGACACCTGTGGAAAGGAGTATAGGAAGAACATGTCATGGCAGCCCCTGTTGAGGGGCAGGTGGAAAGGCCTGAATGTGCTGTGGGTGGCCTAGAGGGAGGGTTCAGAGGAGTGGCTCAAGGAATCTGCTTTGACTCTGAGTCACAGTGGACATGCACACTCCCTCCTCCTGCCTAAGCCCCCCTGCCTGAGCTGGAATTGCACTGCCCTTGTTGTACTGGTAGTTCCTGTCTCAGCCACACACCCTGCGGCCCTGCTGTTACAGGCTGTTTCCCTCCCAGCATCCAGGTGTCCCTGTGAGAGAAAAATATTGGCCCAGGAACCTGGCAGCACACCAGGGGAGAGCCCAGGCAGCCCCTCCTCACCTGTCCTGTCCGCTCACTAGGGGCCATCATCCTCTCATAGTACTTCAGGGGATTGAGCCACAGGTCCTTGCTGATGATCTGGTAGGGCAAACAGACCTGGGTTAGGAGAACACAGGGACCCAGATAGAATCCCAAGCAGCAGGCGGACACAGGAAGCTGTATGCTGGCATGGCCAGCGACATCCCACCTCAGCAATCCTGCCAGATGCTGTCACACTGTGGTCAGAGAACCAGTAGAAGAAGCTGGCGCTGCTTTCCTGGAGCCTGTGGCTGTAGACTTCTCATTCACAATGCTGGTACCACTGAATGGGAGTGGCACGGGACAACCTGTATCCTGCAGGAGAGGGGTATGTGAAGCTGGGTACATCGCCTTCCATCCCTGCCCACCACCAGCTGCAGCCCATGCAGGGAGCCTCCTCTTACCTGTGAGGGTGATGAGATACTCCTTCACAATCACATGGTTGCGGAAGTAGGGGTTGCTGCGGAAGTACAGGCTAATGGTGCAGCAACCCCAGGGATGCCTGACTTCCCTCACCTGCAGATGGAAAGTGGATACAGGGAGTGAAATCGCAGCCCAGTGCTGCCGCCTGTAGCTGTTTTCAGGGACAGGCCATTTCCCCACCTGCCCTCCACTACTCCTTGGACCAGGTGCACTTACCTTCAAATCAATCACATGGCCGAGCATATTTTCATCTTGGATGCTGATCAGGGCCGACAACTCTGGGTGGTTGACAA
The DNA here is from genome assembly GCF_964212035.1 of Myotis nattereri. Taxonomy (NCBI): domain Eukaryota; kingdom Metazoa; phylum Chordata; class Mammalia; order Chiroptera; family Vespertilionidae; genus Myotis; species Myotis nattereri. The sequence continues at coordinate 28,111,044 of NC_138094.1, read as the reverse complement.
ACTGCTTTGGGTCAAGGAGCCTGCAACCTGGGAGCTGGGCATGGACCAGCTAGAAAGAGCAGCCTGGCCTGGCCTCTCCTTCCCTTAAGGCCACTCCTTCTCCATCAAGGGCAGAAAGGGGCACAGCACCACTCTGTTTCCTGACAGACCCTGATGCCCACCAGATTGTTTTGTGCTGAGGGCTTGACAGGCTACACATCACACATTCCTGCTTCTGACTGAGGAACTGGACATAGAGACGGCCTGTAAGGCAGCGTTAGTTAGTCCCAGAACAGCCCGTGCAACACAGCCCTGTCTGTGGGCATCAGGCCCTGGTGTATGCGTGCCTCTGCCTTGGAGCTCTGCCCCTGAACCCCCTGGTAATGCTTCTATGGTGCCTGTACAAGACAGAGGGTGTCTCCAGGATCCTGGGCCAGACCAGGGCGCACTGCCCCTAGCTTGTCCTCAATGTTCTTTTCTAGGGGAACCATCCCCGCTTACACCGTTCTCCTGCACTGTCCCATGCTCCTTGTGATCCTGCTCCTCTACCCTCAAGGATACAGCTGTGAGCCAGAACCCAGGGATGCGCCGGATATTGAGGCTTCTCCGTTTGAAATAGGGCTTGAGCATCTGCTGAGTCCTGCACCTGAGCCGAGAGAAGGCCCTGCTGGCTTGCTCGTTCATGGGCTCCATCTCCAATTGAAGGGCCTGGAGCACCTCCAGAGGGGACCAGGTTAACTTGGCCCTGGGCCCTGACTGGGACTGCTCCTGCTGCACTGGCTCCTCTTCTTCTGGCTTTGCTTTGGCCTTGGACTGAGGCTCCACCTCTCCCACCTGTTCCACTGCCTCCATGGTGCACTTCCCCTCCCCCTGCAGGACAAACTGCTCCCCTGCAATTAATTGCTCCTCCATACACCCCTCCTCCTGGTGGTCACTTCCTTGCGGGTCACCTGGAGCCTGTGCCTCCAGCCTCAGCTCTTCACTGACCACCTCCTCCTGCCTCCCCCTGCAGATCTGGGAAAACCTCCTCACCTGCCCACTTGGCCTGCCATGGCACCAACTGCAGAAGGCCCTCTGTCCACAGGATAAACTGAGCCTGTGCCTGGAACTCCTCCCCCAGGCCCTCCTTGTCTTCCCCTTGCTCCTCACTCTGGGTTCCCTGCTGCACCTCACTCTCCTCTCCCTGCACACACTGCTCTGCAGCCACCCAGTCCTCCCCTCTCCCGCACTCAAGATCAAGCCCAACATCCTGGCCTGTGTCCAACCTCAGCTCCAGGGTCTCAGCCTCCCCCACCTGCATGAAGTCCTCCCACTCCAGCCCCAAAGCTGCCCTCTGAACTTCCTGTGCCCTTGTGTCCTGGGTATCACCACTTCCCTGCACCGAGGTGAAGCTAAAAGCCTCCTGGATCATCCTGCTTGCCCTGTCCTTCCTAGTGTAATGGCCCTGGGAGCCCTGTGAATCCTCAGGCGCCCTGCAGCTGAAGGCCCCCTAGTGGAACTGAGAGGAAGCACGCTGCCCCCAGGAGCCCCTCAGTCTCCCAACACAGCCTGACTCTGGATGCCCCCTGGCTCTGAGACTGGTGCTGTGAAGGAGCAGGTGGTGCAGAGCCTGCTGAGTCCAGGCAAGGTGCTTGCTCACTGGTGCATGCAACCAGGCCTGGTGTGCTGACTGGGTGCACACTGGGCTCATGCACAGGCGCTGGTCATGTGAACATGTGGTACAGAAGGCACCTGGCCAGGCCCAGCCTGCTGTTTCTGGGTGGGCTCCTCAAAAGCCTCCTCCAATCACGGACGGGGCAGTGGGTGTCACCCTGCGCAACCCCGCCCCTCACTCAAAGCTCTGGTGTAGGTAGAGGGTAACTCCGAGGTATCCTATTATCACTTCATTAGCCAGAAAACGGAGATTTTGAAAGCTTAGAATCTTGACCTGACTGAAAAGAAGGAAGAAATGGTGGAACTTGAAAATGACTTCAGGTTTTCTCACTGTGCTGAATGAAGTCAAACACTGCTGCAGTGAAATATTTTACCCGTTGTTCTCCCCGCATGAACTACAATAATAATGTGCTTTGTGTTGACATTTACTGCTGAGTTGCTGACAATTACCTGGAAGAGAAGTTAAGGGGATTCAATGGGTTGGAAAAAGTTGAGCTAAATCAGAAAGCAGGTCTAATTAAGCAAGTTTATTCTCTATCTATCTAAAGACACACACACACACACACACACACACACACACACACACACACATTTATATGGCTAAGGTGACTCATGCATGTGCCATACGTTTGAAGCTCTTGCTGGCGCCAATTGCATGCATGTGTTTCAAATCATCCTTGTCAACCTGAATTTGGTTGACACTGCTATTATAGAGAAAGGGCAAATAGCAGTACTAAAATATTTCTTCTAATTAATCTCCTTTCAATGGGCACAAATCCATGCACCTGGCCACTGGTATTCTAATTCTGGCAAGATATCATCCGTGACTACTAATATTCTATTGGGCCAGGACATGCCAAATTGGTCACACATATCTATATATATAAAAGCATAAGCGACATTATGAGTGGTTGGTACAATGCACACCGACCACCAGGACGCAGACGCTCAACACAGGAGCTTCCCCCAGGTGGTCAAGGCTCTCCCACAGCGAGAGCATCACTCAGCCAGAAGGCGGGCTAATGGCTGGAAAGTGCAGCTGTGACAGCAAGAGCCTGTGCTGCCTATGTGCCTATTTGACAAGGCTACGAAGCAGTGGTGGCAGGTGGAGTGGGGCTTGGATGAGCGGGAACAGAGCACCTGGCTCCACCTTGGGCTCCTGCCCTGCTGCCTGCCGTTTCATGCATTGCTACATCCCTCAGGAGGTGTCAGACCTAACCTGGCAGTCCCACATCTCCCAAGGGGTCCCAGATTGCGTGAGGGTGCAGACCAGGCTGTGGGATGCCACCGGTGCTTGAATTTCGTTCACCGGGCTTCTAGTCATTTTATTATTTATCACCGATTTAGCATGGTTCTCTTCTAATGCTGAATAATTTAAAGGTATAACCTGAATTTTGGTAATGATGGCCATTCAGATTTTACTGCTCTTTAGCGGTATTATTTAATGGCTTATATGAAGGGCACTAATCTCCCTCAAAATATGAGCAATATTACATGTCCCACAAACAGTACTATGCTTCAGTGCTAATTCTTTCCAATAATGCCCCAAAGGGAGCCTTTCACTAATTTTCTTTGCTCACTAGCTCATCCAAAATTGAAATGGGAAGGCTGCTTGTCTATATTCAAGTGCAGAGGCATATTCTTCTTAACTACACTGATGCTATCAATACTTTCAATTTTACAACATAATTTATAGTGAGGGTCTCTATGTTAGACTTGAAAACATCTCTTTACTAATATGAATAAGTCACTTTTACCTTATTTCTTCACAACTATGTGCACGATCTGATGTAGCAACTTTCAATGCCTGACTCTTTCAAGTGTCCCTTTCCACCCTTCTTTTCATTAAAAACAGACCATCTGAATCCACACTGAACACTTTTCAGCCTGCTGTGATAATTCAGACATTCCTTGGGTTACGTTGGTCTCGAAGTACATAAGTTTTGTGGTTACGTTGCCATTCCCCATTTATTTATTAAAAAAAAAAGTTTGATATTTCTACGTATGTACATATGTGCTTTATATTTTCTTATTATTCATTTACCACAAGAAAGGTCAGCAATTGTTATCTTTCTTCTAATTTTTTTTTAACTGTTGCACACCATTACTGCTGTGTATGTGTGCTCCATGTGAGTGACATATGTGCTTATGTAGGTGGGTTCTGACTTACGCGAATATTGCATTACATCCCACTGCAGGAACGCGTCAACAATGTAAGGCGAGGAACTACTGTACTTGTATCCTATTGATTAAGATGTAGTTATTTGGTCTCCATATTTCTTCAATACGTATATGATTGTTGGAAGTACAAATTATATCTTTATATATTAATGTGTTAATTAGAATTTTCACTCAATAAAAATAAATGCCTTGTCCTTACAAAAAGATCTGGCCTTATAATTGAATGGCCTAATACATATTAGAGTAGGGCACGACTACCAAAGTTTCTCAGAAGAATATGGGTTGAAATGAAGAGTATATCCTGCCTACCCCTACTTGAAACAAGAGCCTTAGTTGAGCTCCATCATGATCCAAACAGAAACAGAAACAGTAAGAGACATGGCAGGTTTCTGTTACTATATGCCTACTGAGCATGCCTCAGTGCACATTTCCTGATGGTGCTATTGATCAGAATGTGCACTCACAGGACATTAGGGCCTTCATGCACAACTCCATCCTGAAACCACATGAAAAGGAGCGTATTGGACAAGAATGGTAGCAGGGACTTTACAATGCAGAGGGATTCTGAAGAAGATTGAAAAAGGTGGCAGAACCCTAGCCAGTTTGGAACAGTGGACAGATCACCGACCTTCATACTGAAGGGCCCCAGTTTCGATTCAGGTCAAGGGCACTTGCCTGAGTGTGGGCTCAATCTCCAGTCTGGGGCTTGCAGGAGGGAGCTGATCAAAGAATCGCTCTCATGACTGATGTTTCTAACTCTCACTTGCTCTATGTTTCTCTCTGAGATAAATAAAAATATATTTAAAAGAATGGTGGCGGAATAAGTGGATGCTACAGGGACATGCTCCCAGGAACAAACTGATATTCCAACTAAAATACAGAACAACTTCCTGAATAATAAATGGAAAACTCACAGGAGAGAACCCTGACACCGAGGACCGAAGGTGGAGGCCACTTAGACACTGGTAGGAGGAGAGGAGGCTTGAAGGGGCGAGCATGACACCCACAGAAAGCAACTGAAGTCTCAGAGAGATATCTCAGCTGTGGAGGACTGCCACTGAGAACTCTGGGTCTAATCCCCAAGCTGGGCCTCCTAGCAGAGAGCACCAGAACTGAGGAGGGTACCCATATAACCTGTGGATGTGAATAGCAGCAGGGCACTGTCTGCCAGGGAGAGACAGCTAGAAATTCAGGTATCCTCTTAAAGAGCCAGCGCAAAAATTTCCCTGTGAGGCCACACACCTTATGCCCTGGCAAAGGGAGGGTGAAGTGGACTGGAGCTGTGAAAGAAAAAGCCAGAAGTGGGGAGTCAAGGGTTCCAGCACAGAAGACAGACACTTCAAGTTTCCTGGGAGGAGTCATTTCCTCATGCAGCAGAGAAAATCTTTCCCATGCAGACATTTGCCTTTCCTGGAGGAGAGACAATTAACACACACTACTGGGAAACACCTTGCCCTGAGGACACTTAAGAGATTATAAATAACAATTAACCTACACACAGAGGCAACTGCCCCACCCTGTTGAAACAAACTCTTGCTATAACCTGAGGACCATTGCCTTGGAGGCAAGTTAAGTTGGAATCCTATCAGTCTATAGACATAGGAGGTCTCTGGAGGCTTTGAGTCTTTGCATGACCTACTTAGTCAGAAACATCCTGTAACAATATTCTGCACTAGAGACTGATAGGCAGACAGGTCTACCTAACTTGTCACCACAAAACCACACAGAAAGCCAGAAAGAGGAAATAAATGAAAAATCCTCAAATGAGAGAACTGGAGAATTCTCCAGATTGAGAGAGAGATGAAGCACAGAGAAGACATTTATCTGAATCTGATTTCAGAGTTATGAAGGTAAAAGAGCTCAACAGCATATAAGAAGATATAGTGACTACGAAAAGAAGATATAAAATGACATAATACAAATAAAGAACACATTAGAAGAAATAGGCAGATATTAGGGAAAGCTGAGGATCCAATCACTGATTTAGAACAGAGTTAAAAATATCACCCAATAAAAAAAAGACAGAAAAATTAAAATTTAAAACAAACAAACAAACAAACAGGAGGGCCACTTACATAACAGTATTAGAATAGCCAGTATGCCAAAAGAGGCAGGAGGGAAGAAAGGCATAGAGAAGGTCTTTGAAGAAACAATGGCAGAACACTTACCTAACCTGGTAAAGGAAAATCCCACACAAGATCAAGAGCCAAAGAGAACCCCAAAGAAGAAGTACCCTAACAAACCCGTGACCAGACACATCATAATTAAAATGCCAAAAATTAAAGACAAAGAGAGAATCTTCAAGGCAGTAAGATAAAAGAAAACTGTTAGCTAAGAAAGAGTTCCCAGAAGGCTGACTCCTGATCTCTCATCAGAAAGTCTACAGGCCAGAAGAAGATGGCATGAAGTACTCAAGTTAATGGAAAGCAAGGATCTGAGACCAAGATTACTATATCTGGCAATTCTTTCATTCAAAATAGACGGTCAAATACAGAGCTTCCTAGACAGAAAAAGGCTGAAGGAGTACATCATCTCCAAGCCAGCTTTACAAGAAATGCTACAGAGATTGCTGTAATGAGAACGAGAAACAGAGAAAGAAACTTAGCCACACAGAAACGAAATGGAAAGAAAGAAATAAATACCTATGAATAATAACCCTAAATGTAAATAGGTCAATGCTCCAATCTAAAGGTGTAGTGGAGCAAAATGGATACAGAAACATGATGCAAGTATATGCTGTCTACAGGAGAACCATCTCAAAACAAAAGACACACACAGGATGAGAGTGAAGGAATGGGAAAAATTTCCATGCAAATGGAAAAGAAAAAAAAGGCCGAAGTAACAATACGCATACCAGAAAAAATAGACTTTAAAATAAAGGCCATCACAAGAGACATAAAGGTCACTGCATGATACTGAAGGGACCAACCAACAAGACGATATAACCCTAGTAATCATATATTCAGCCAACATAGGAGCACCTCAATATATATATCTCAAACAAACAAACAAAAAATCAAAACTAACAAAAATTCTAGAAGACTTTAACAGAGAGTGTGACAAAAGGAAAGTCACAGTAAGGGACTTTTATCACCCCTCTGACATCACTGGATAGATCTTCCATATGAAAAAATAACAAGGATGCAGAGCCTCTAAAGGACACACTGGATCCATTAGATTTAATTGACATTTTAGAATAGCGGTTCTCAACCTGTGGGTTGCGACCCCTTTGTGGGTCAAATGGCCCTTTCACAGGAGCCGCCTAAATGAAGAGTGTCCCACAATTCATGCAAGAAGTAATTTTGATAGAAAACAAGGTTTATAATTAAAAACTGTACATTTTTATTGATTCATAAAGAAAGTAAAAGAACTGTACTTGGAAAACTACAGGACATTGAAATGGAGATAAAGATATCAACCAATGGATTCATATACCATGTTGATGGGTTGGTAGTCTTAACTTCATTAACATGTCCATACTACCCAAAGCAATCTATAGATTTATTGTAATCTCCATTAATATACCAACAGAATATTGCACAGACACAAAAAAATCCTCGAAAAAATTCAAATGGAGTAAAAATAGTCTGAGCAATCCTGAGGAAGAAGAAAAAAGTTGGCGGGCTCACAATACCAGATATTAAGCTATATTATAAAGCCACCATTCTCAAAACTGCCTGCTACTGGCACTAGAAAAGACATATACTCCACTGAAACAGAACAGAGAACCCAGAAGTGGACCCAAGTCATTAAGCTCTATTATTAATTTACAAAGGAGGTAAGAGCATACAATGGAGTCAAGACAGTCTCTTCAATAAATGTTAGGAAAATTAGAAAGATACATGCAAAATAATGAAACTAGACCTCCACCTTACACCATTCACAAAAATAAACTCAGAATGGATCTACTTAAACATCAGATGAGAATCTATAAAAAAAAAAAAAAACTTATAAGATTGCCTATGTAGCAATATATCAGATATTTCTTCGCAGTATCTTTATTGATACAGCTCCAAAGGCAATGCACACAGAGGGGAAAATAAACAAGTGGACTACGTTAAAATAAAAACCTGCACAGCAAACAAAATCCTGAAGAAAACAACCAGAAAGCCCACTGCATAGGGAGAACATATTTGCCAATGGTATCTCGGATAAGTGTTGAATCTCCAAAGTTTTCAGGGAACTCAAAAAATTAACAATAGGAAGATAAACAATCCAATCAAAACATGGGCAAAGGACCTAAATTAACACTTTTTAAAAGGAGACCTATAAAAGGCCAAGAGACATACGAAAAATGCTCAAAGGCACGAACAGTCCAAGAGATGCAAATCAAAATGACAATGAGGTACCATCCACACCTGTCAGAATAGCTGTCAGAGAAAAATCAACAAACCACAAGTGCTGGTTAGGATGCAGAGAAAAAGCAACCCTTGTGCACTGCCGGTGGGAATGCAGACTGCTGCAACCACTGGGGAAAACCATACAGAGATTTCTTAAAAAATTAAAAATGGAGCTGCCCTTTGACCCAGTGTTCTCTCTTCTAGGTATATATCCCAAGAAATGAGAAAGGCCAATCAGGAAAGATATATGCAACTGTATGTTCATACCAGCCCAATTTACAATAGCTAAGATTTGGAAACTGTCTAAATGCCCATTAGCAGATGCACGGATGAGTAAACTGTGGAACATCTATACAATGGAATACTCTACTGCTGTAACAAAGAATGAACTCTTATAATTTGAAACAGCATGGATGGACTTGGAGAGCATTACACTAAGCAAATTAAGCCAGTCAGAGGACGATAAATATCACATTATCTCACTCATTTGTGGAATATAATGAACAACATTAGCTGATGAACAAGACATCCAGACACAAAGAAGCATTGATCACACTGTCAAACCTCAGAGTAAAGTGCTTGAGGCAAAGACCAACAGTAGTATGTGTGTGTGTATATGTGTGTGTGTATGTATATGTGTGTGTGTGTGTGTGTGTGTGTGTGTGTGTGTGTGTATGTATGGAGGGCTAATGAACTTTGACATGAACTTTGATATTCAGCAGGGCTGAAAATCAGCATTATATTACACGGCTGTTGGCAAAATGGCTGAAGGCAATCTTGCTAACCTGATGATTAAACTTTACTACTGATATGCCTGTCTGCTTTGCTAAAGGGCATATGTGAGAAACCTACAGCCAAGTAAATGAAAGCTGATGGGTGCTGCATTTCAGAGAGCCTCTCCCCAAGAGAAAAAGGTCTCCGCCTGGCTCCCCAATGCCTTCTAAATTTATATTTGTTGTCTAATGTATTCATTTGTGTGCAGCTCCTTTCCCAGATCCTGAATCATTGCAGCAAAAGGTTGCAACATTCTGGCGCCCAATGTGGGACATCTGGAGAAGAAGTCTCACCAGAGCAAAAAAAGAAGACTGTCAAGGGCATGTACCTTGGATGCGGGGACATACCCAGTGGGGACTGTGCAGGAGGCAGCTGATTGATGTTTCTCCCTCATTGATGTTTCTAACTCTCTATCGCTCTCCCTTCCTCTCTGTTAAAAATCAATAAAAATATCTTAAAAAAAAAAAACACAAAAAAACTCATTCAAGCATTAAATCTCACCATTAATAAGACACGATAAGGCCAGCACCGGTTTGGCTCAGTGGATAGAGCGTCGGCCTGCGGACTGAGGGGTCCCGGGTTCGATTCCGGTCAAGGGCATGTACCTTGGTTGCGGGCACATCCCCAGTAGGGGGCGTGCAGGAGGCAGCTGATCGATGTTTCTCTCTCATCGATGTTTCTAACTCTCTATCCCTCTCCCTTCCTCTCTGTCAAAAATCAATAAAATATATTAAAAAAAAAAAAAAATAAGACACGATAAGTAAAAAGATAGTTTTATTTAATCTGTATGCATTACAGCATTGGCCAGCATATCTCTCTCCAATTGGTATTTCCGAAAAGAAACCAAGTTTGTAGCACTATTTAAAAGAAAGAAAAAGGCTTTTAAAAGAAACTCCATAACTGTGGCCTAGAAATTTCTCTGGAAGAAGAAACGGAAGGAGATTCCCTTCAAATATCTAGAAAACTGCATATAAAAATAAATGTATCAGGCCTCAAAAAGAAAACAATTTGCATTATGCTTTCCTAAAAAAAATATTATGTCAATATACTCAAAGACTGATAGCAGAAATCCAATTACTGTCATTCACTGTCCCCACCCAATGAGAAAGGAAGATAGGAAATAAGCCTTGTTTTAGACTGATTTAAATTAGCAAATGGAAATAAAAGAATATTCAGGGGAACATAGTTGGAATAGGCAGAAACCTATTCCTGGAGAAGTCACTGTTTTTACTGATAGTTCATCTCATGGTAAAGCTGCTTATACTGCAATGAATTCAGACCAAGTCATGCAGACCAGTCATACTTCTGTGCAAAGAATTGAATTAGAAATGACCAAGGCTGACTCGCAGGATTTCCAAAAGCCTCTTCATATTCTCTCTTTATCTGCTTATGCTGCTGGCTTGGTAAACAGAACTGCAACTACTCAATTTAAATGGCTCAGCGACCAAAGCCTTTCTATACTATTTGAACAAGTCCTGGTCCTTTAACAAAAGGAAATGAATATGCCTGTCAGTTAGTTATTTTATTAAACAAGTCACAGAATTTCACAAGCTTTTACATCAGCCTGCCAAAATATTGTACAGCCGGCAAAACAGATTATGAAGAAATGCCCTCCTTGCATGTTACATCTACTACAAGGGCTCTAAAATCCCAACTTGGAAAACAAAAGTGGCGGAATAGTGAAGACATCTCTTGTAAGTAGATCACACCAAGCCTTAATTACTTTAAATTTTACCCTTGTAATGCTGATGGCAAGACACCCATAGAATTACACTGGTGTCAGAATAAGCCAAAGAAAAATGGTCTGGTTAAATGGAAAGGTACCGAGTCTGGTTTAAGGAAGGGTCCCTTTATTAATCTTTGGTCAAGGATATGCTTGTGTATTTCCAGAAAACTCCTCCAAGCCTGTGTGGATTCCTGCAACATGAATCTGAGAGAGGAACTGACCAGACTACTCCAACCACAGACAGCAGTGCCCCAAGCAACATGCTGAGGAGACAGAGGAGAAACATCTAGAGATGGGGGATGGTGACCACGCCTTGCCACGCTAGCAGTCATCAGCTGTGCCTAGGTGCCGGTGGCTCTTGACAAAGCCCAAAGAGGTCAGACCTGCATTGTCATTTCTCACCGTTTGCCCACCATCCAAAACTCGAACATCATTGCTGTCATGTCACAAGGGAACAGTGACTGGAAAGGGACCCATAAAGAACTGATAGCCCAAAAAGAAGCCTACTATGGACAAATTCCTTAAATACCTGAAAACGATATTTAAAAGGACATGAAAGAACTCAATCCTTTTCATTGAATCTCCTTACATTTGCTTTTTAGAATAACCAATATTGTCTCTCTTTCTTGTTCTTCTATGTTTTCTTCCAGTCTGAAGAAGCAGAATCACAAGTCTTAAAAGAATCTGAGCCCAGAAGATGGCATACACCTTTCTAAATTACTTAAGAAAACAAAAAGGGGGAAATTGTGGGGTGAAGACCAAAAGTAGTTAACATATCAATGGGAGAAGTCCCACAGAAGGCGAATGGACTTTGATGTTCAGCATGGCAGAAAATCAGCATTTTGTTATCCTGTTGTGGGAAAAATGGCTGAAGGCAACCTCCTAACATGAAAATTCTTCTATTGTTTACCAAACTTTACCATTGATATGCCTGTTTGCTTTGCTAAAGGACAAATGTGTATTCAAGTAAATAAAAGCTGTTTTGTCCTGGGCTTCAGAGTGCCTCTCCATTAGAGAAAAAAGCCCACAGTACACAAAAAGAAAGAGATAATAAAGGTAAGGTCAGAACAGAAATAAATGACGTAGGGATGAAAAAAAAAATAATACAAAAGATCAATGAAACCAAGAGCTGGTTCTTGGAAAGAATAAAAAACATTGATGAACCTCTAGTCAGGCTCAGCAAGAAACTAAGAGAGAGCACCCAAATAAACAAAAACAGAAATGAGAGAGGTGAAGTAACAAACGACCCCACAGATATACAAAGGATTATAAAAAATTACAATGAACAACTCTACTACAACAAACTGGACAAGATCAATAAAATGGACACATTCCTACAAAAAGACAAGCTTTCAAAACTCAATCAGGTAGAAGCAAAAATCCTGAACAGACCGATAAATACTGATAAAATTGACACAGTAATCAAAAAGCTTCCAAAAAACAAAAGCTCTAGACCAGATGGCTTCACAGGGGAGTTTTACCAAACATTCAAAGAAGAAGGAAAACCAAACTTTCTCACACTATTTCAAATACTTCAAGAGGACGGCATACTTCCAAGCTCTTTTTAAGAAGCCAGCATTACCATAATCGCAAAGCCAGAAAAAGACACTACAAAGAAAGTGACTTACAGGCCAATATTCCAGATGAACATTAATGCTGCAATCCTCAACTAAATTCAGCAAACTGGATTCAGCATTGCATTAGAAAGATCATACACCATGACCAAGTGGGATTTATTCCAGGGATGCAAGGATGGTACAAAATCTGCAAATCAATGAACATGAAACATCACATAAACTATTTGAGGGAGAAAAACCACACAATCATATCAATTGGTGCAGAAAAGGCATGTGACCAAGTGCAACAGCCTTTTCTGATAAAAACACTCAGCGAAGTAGGAATAGCAGAATCATCCTTCCACATAATAAAAGCCTTATATGACAAACATACAGCCAACAACATACTCAAAGTGCAAAACAAAAACCATTTCCCTCTAGGACAGGAACAAGACAGGGACGCCCACTTTCATCACGCCTGTTCAACACAGTACTGGAAGTCCTAGTCAGTGCGATCACACAAGAAAAAGAAATAAATGGTTCCCAAATTGGAAAAGAAGAAGTAAATTGTCATTATTTGCAGATGACGTGATACTGTACATAGAAAACCACAAACACTCCTTCAAAAATTTAATAAACTTAGTAAATGAATTTGGCAATGTAGCAGACTGCAAAATTAACGCCAAGAAATATATGGCATTTTTACACACCAATAGTGAACTTACAGAAAAGAAGATTGAAAAAAGAATCCTATGTATCATCCCACCAAAAAAATTAAGACACCTAGGAATAAATTTAGCTAAGGACGTAAAAGACCTACACTCAGAAAAGAAGATGTTGAAAAAAGAGATAGAGGAAGACATAAACAGATGGAACGACATACCTTGTTCATGGATTGGTAGAAACAACCTCATTAAAATGGCTATACTACCCAAAGCAATCTATACCTTCAATGCAATCCGCATTAAAACACCAACAGCATATTTCACAGACCTAGAAGTAACTCTCCAAAAATCCATCTGTAATGAAAAAAAAGACCCTGAGCCCAAACAGGTTTGGCTCAGTGGATAGAGCGTCGGCCTCCAGACTGAAAGGTGCCTGGTTCGATTCCGATCAAGGGCATGTACCTTGGTTGGGGGCACATATCAAGTAGGGGGTGTGCAGGAGGAGGCTGATCTATGTTTCTCTCTCATTGATGTTTCTAACTCTCTATCCCTCTCCTTTACTCTCTGTAAAAAATCAATAAAATATATTTAAAAAACAAACAAACCCCAAATAGCTGCAGCGATCCTGAGAAAAAAGAACAAAGTAGGAGGTATCTCAGTACCAGATATCAAGCTGTTTTACAAAGCCACTGTTCTCAAAACTGCCTGACACTGGCACAAGAATAGACATATAGGCCAATGCAATAAAACAGAGAACCCAGAAACCAATCCAAACCAATAAGCTGAATTAATATTTGACAAAGGAGGCCAAAACATACAATGGAGTTAAGACAGTCTCTTCAATAAATGGTGCTGGGAAATTTGGTCAGACACATGCAGAAAATGAAACTAGGCCACCAACTTACACCATGCACAATAATAAGGTCAAAATGGATAATGACTTAAACAGAAAGCTGGAAACCAGAAAAATATATAGAGGAATCCATAGGCAGCAGAATCTCAGATATATGCTGAAGCAATCTCTTCACCAACGCAGCTCCTGGGGGAATGGAAAATAAAGTTAAAGTAAACAAATGGGACGACATCAAAATAAAAGGCTTCTTCATAGCAAAAGAAACCATCAACAAGACAACAACAAAGCCCACTGCATGGGAGAACATATTTGCCAATGTTCTCTCTGATAAGGGTTTCATCTCCAACATTTACAGGGAACTCATACAACTTAACAAAAGGAAGATAAACAACCCAATCACAAAAATGGGCAACGGACCTAAATAGATACTTTTCCAGAGAGTACAAAAGGAAGGCCAAGAGACACATGAAAACATGCTCAGAGTCACTGATCACCCAAGAGATGCAAATCAAAAGGACAAGGAGGTACTACTTCACAGCTGTCAGAATGGCTATCACCAACATATCAACAAAGGGCGAGTGCTGGTGAGGATGGGGAGAAAGAGGAACCCTCCTTCACTGCTGGTGTGAATGCAGACTGGTGCAGCCACTATGGAGAAGAGTATGGAGTTTCCTCAAAAAACTAAAAACGGAACTCCCATTTGACCCAGTGATCCCACTTCTAGGAATATATCCCAGGAACCTAGAATTACCAATCTGAAAGGATACATGTACCTCTATGTTCACTGCAGCACAATTTACAATAGCTAAGATTTGGAAACAGCCTAAGTGCTGGTCAGCAGATGAGTGGGTTAAAAAGCCGTGGTACATCTACACACTGCATAGTACACTGCCACAAAAAAGGAAGGGGCACTGACCATTTGCAACAGCATGGATGGAGCTGGACAGCATTATGCTAAGCAAAGCTAGTCAGTCAGTCAGTCCGAGAAAGAGAAATATCACATGACCTCACTCATCTGTGGATTATAATGAACAACATAAACCAATGAACAAAAACAGATCCAGAGACAGAGAAGCATGGATCAGACCATCACCCTCAGAGGGAAGGTAGGGGAGGGTGGGGCTAAGGGGGAGAGATCAACCAAAGGACTTGTATGCATGCCTATAAGCCTAGCCAATGGAAGCAGACACCAGGGGGTGAGCGTGAGGGCATGCTTGCGGGGTGGGGGTGGGGGTGTGGAGGTAGTGGGGGATAAGAACACATATGTAATACCTTAATCAGTAATAGGAATGAAAAGGAACCCAGGAACATATCATCAGGTGAGAATTCACACACTCACACTCACGCACACTCAGGCACCCGCACACTCACACCAGGAGAGGGCTCTGCCGCTCTCAGTGGAAGTCACCTCTTATCTCCCAGCCTGACCACCGCTTTCTCACCAGCTGAACCAGAGGACAATGATGAGTGATGGCCCTGGTGCTCTGCGGAAAGCGACCTCTCCCTCCCGGACACTTCCCACCGTCCAGCAGCCACTTTTGTGCGCCCTCTCTGTCCCCACGCCCTGAGCAGGGCTGGGCTGGCCTGAGAGCCCACAGACTTGAGGACCCAGATCCCGGGGGAGTTGGCGCCGGGGCCTGTGGGGGCCCCCTTGGTCAACTGCAAACTCGGCCAGCTGAGGTCACCCAATAAAGGCCGACGCCAGAGTTCCATGAATTGTTGCGTGTAAGTCCCCTCAGCGAGCTCCCACTCTGGCGCAGCAAGCTGAAGGCCTCACGCCAGCGAGCCAGGTTTGGACCTCAGGCCTTCACTCCAACCAGGTGGGAACTCATTTCCAGATGGAAAAAGCCGACTGGGGCGGGGCTGCGCGTTGCCAGTGACTAGAGCAAGTTCACCCCTGGAGACAGCAAGTTCACCCCCGGAGACAGCAAGAACCCAGAGTGTGCTCTTACCTTTTCCACAGGCCTTGCTCCTCACCACGTGGACTCCTGCACAGCAGCGAGGCTGGCAGGAAGGAAGAGGTGGGGGGCTGTGCCTGGCAAGCTTCCTGGGACTGTGCCCTGGTTCCTGCCAGGGCGAAATCTCGCGGGATCACTAGATCAGGAACAAACCAAGAACAGGGGGCAGAAGGGGGGGCGTGTTTTAACAGGCCCAGAGAAGGTGGGACAGGGGCGCCTGTGCCACACCCACCAGGCTGCAAGGGGTGGCAGAGGGTGGGGGACTGTCAGGGGGACCCTGTGCTTCCAGGCATGAGGGTGGGGGCGGTCGCGGAAGTGGAGGAAGAAACAGGAGGCTGCGACCCCCAGCTAACCTCCCACTCGCCACCCCTGGTCTGTGTTTCTGGGGACCCCTTTCCCTCTGTGGTTGTGGCTGCCACTTACCTACCTTGTTCCCTGGGCCAGGCTTGGCGCCCCACTCCCACCCCACCGCAGCCCTCTGTCTAGAAAAGAGCGCCCTGCCCTGGGCTAGCCCACTGTCCCTACTGTCTGGATGGGGACATTTTAGTAACCCCCGGGGCAGAGGAGAGCTGGCCAGATGCAATTACATTGTCTCTCTCCACAGGTGCCCTCCTCAGTCTACCCCTGGGGTTTGGGTCATCAGAGCTCTTTGACAAGCCCCGAATCCAGCCTTTGCTCTGCTCACCTCCCCTAAGCCTTCAGGTGATGGCAGCCTCCCTGCATTCCTGCCCCCTCAGGAAGGGGTTCTCCTCTCACCAACAAATCCCTTTGGCAAAGTCACACCTGGGCCTGAAAGCAGACGAGTGGGCAGGGGGCTCCTGAGGAGGAGCAGGCCAACAAAGCTGAGGAGAGGTGGGGAGGCACCAGCCACAGCCTGGTGCTCAGGCTCTGGCAGAGCTGCCCCTTAGCTGAACCTTAACCCAGGTTTCTCCTCTCAGGTGACGCCTCCAGGGCACACAGGGGGCCTGGCATGCTCAGTCTGGCAGGTTTTGCTGCCTGCTTTTCCATAGTCTCTTTAGGAGACAAAAGTCAGGCTTGTGAGGAGAGAGGGATAGGGTAAGAGCAAAGCTGAGGCCCAGCCCTGTCATCCAAGCTGGCCTGAGGCATCTCCTGGGTGTCCTTGGAAATCAGCTTCTCTTAGTGAGGAAGGGCTTGTAATAAGAATAGAGCCGCAGTTGTTTAATCATTACTTACAAACTATAAATACGAGGCCCTGGGACACTGGAGGATGAAACAGGCTCTACTGAAAACATAGGCTGCCTCCATGGCCCATTACTCAGAAAAGAATTGCATTTTGGGAAGAGACCAGGCACAGGACCTGCTTTGATTTGGCAGCTGTTCTGCACCCTGACCCCCTCCTGGGGTCTTCCTCAGGAGGGCTGACCATTCCAATCTCATCCCAGGAAGGGGCTGAGCTGTTCCTAAAGTCTTGGAAGATTAGCCACCTTGTGGTCAGCCTTTGAGCTCCTGAAGGGCAGATAGTAGGCCCTCCCCTCCCCTTTGCATGTGACACTTGCAGCTGGCAGCTACAGGTAGCTATCTTCTCCCCAAGAGGCTGAGAGCCGAATTTCCAGGGTGAGCGACTGCTCTCCCCATACTGACCGCATCCTTGGATAAATACTCATTGTGTGGTTCAACCCTCTCTCTGCTTAACTTGGCTCAAGGAGTGACAGGCAGCCTCAGACACATTGTGCTGCCTTTCTCTTCCCCACTCAGACTTGGGGAATATTCAGACTCTGCAAACTGTGAGACCTTATCTGAGAGGGAGAGTGGGCAGAGGACACTGTGTCCCTGTCATGCAGGTGACCCTGCATCTCTTCACCATAGGCTGTGGGGAGGTCGTGGGGGCAGAGCGTAACAGCAGGGTGGTGAGGCTGGCTTCTTGTGTGTCCCTACCCTGCCATTCCTCCAGACGTTCCCCATGCCTATGAACGAGCAGAGTTTAAGGTTTCCAGCTACATAGATGGAGGAATGTGGACAAATGAGGCGACTGCTCTCAGCCCCAGTGGATCTGGGATTGTCACCTAGAGCAGAGCAGATAAAAAGCAGAAACAAACAAACAAACAAACAAGAACCAACTCTATTATTTTATACTAGAGGCCCGGTGCACAAAAATTTGTTCACTTAGGGGTGAGGGGGATCCCTCAGTCCGGCCTGTGCCCTCTTGCAGTCTGGGACCCCTCGGGCGATAATGACCTGCTGTCTTAGGCCTGCTCCCGGGTGGCAGAGGGCAGGCCCAATCCCTAGGTGCAGCCCCTGGTCAGGCTCAGAGCAGGGCCGACTGGGGAGTTGGGGTGCCGCCTCCTGTCATGCACAGAGCAGGGCCTATTGGGGAGTTGGTGCGCCGCCCCCTGTCATGCACAGAGCTGCAGGGCGATCAGGGGTTTGGTCACTCCCCCTGTCACGCTGATCCCGGTGCTGGGAGGTCTCCTTGCTCCACTGACCCCGGGGCCAGGACCCCTCTCGCTCCGCTGATCCCGGGGTCCTGAGGCCTCACGGCTCCGCTGATCCCAGGGGCTGGGAGGCCTCTCAGCTCTGCTGATAACCTGGATAGGGAGGCCTCTTGGCTCCGCTGATAACCTGGACAGGGAGGCCTCTCAGCTCAGCTAATCCCAGGGGCCGGTAGGTCTATCAGCTCAGCTGATAACCTGGACAGGGAGGCCTATTGGCTCTGCTAATCCCAGGGGCAAGGACGCCTCTCACCTCCACTGATAACCTGTACAGGGAGGCCTCTCGGCTCCACTGATCCCCGGGTCCTGAAGCCTCTTGCTCTGCTGATCCTGGTGTCCTGAGACCTCTCGGCTCCGCTGATCCCTGGGCCGGAGGCCTATCGGCTCCGCTGATCCTGGTGCCAGGAGGCCTCTCGGCTCCGCTGATCCCTGGGTCCTGAGTCCTCTTGGCTCCGCTGATCCCCGGGTCCTGAGGCCTCGGGACTCCGCTCATCCCGGGGTCCTGAGGCCTCTCAGCTCCGCTGATCCCGGGTTCCTGATTCCTCTTGGCTCCACTTATCCCCGGCCAGGAGGCCTGTCTGCTCCACTGTTCCCAGGGCCCTGTGGCCTCTCTGCCCTGCCGCTTCAGGGCTGTATGGCTTCGCTCAGCTTGCAGCCTTAGTATGCAAATTAACCGCCATCCTTTAGCCTCTATAATTAAAACATTGTATCTTTTGGAGTTGTTGCTTCAGGAGCTCAGAGCCCCCCAGCTGCAGATGGGGAACCTTCGCATCCTCATGCTGGGGCAAGCAAGCCTCCCTGTTCCCATCAACTGCCTGGCTGCCGGCGGCCATGTTGGCTGCCAGTTAATTTGCATATCTCGCTGATTAGCAAATGGGAAGGGTAGCGGTCGTACGCCAATTACCATGTTTCTCTTTTATTAGTGTAGATTGGAACTACATATTCAGCCTAGCTCTCCCACCTCTTTCCTAGATGCATTTGGCAATTATTTGTCCTGGCGGGGTCTCCCCCATGGCCTGGGCTCTACTCCCTTCTTTCTCCTCAGGACACACGTGACCGTTCCCAAGGCAAGTTCATGTGGGTGCCTGCACTGACGCCTCTCCCTCTCCTCCAGGTTCACCTGAGTCATCCCCCTCTTTTCCTCTGCATTTCCCCCTCTTCTCCAGGCCCTGGGCCCAGCCATCCTGGACCCAGCCTCTGCCCTGTCCAGCTGTGGGCCTACGAGGTGTGCTGGGTGAGCTGAACTGCCACCAATTCCAGTACTGGACACAGCAGCCACTGGAATTTATAACCCTGCCTCCTGGGACCAACAATGTCTGGGAACGGCTCCCACACTCCTGATTGATGGTGACAGGGGAGGAGGGGTATCTAGCTAATAGACATGTGCTGAAGCCCTCTTGTTTACCATGTTTCACTCCAATCAGGCAAAGGCAACAACCTTCTGAAGAAGGTCTCTCCCTCTCTCTCTTTTGGCCAGGAGGGTGCTGGGGTGCCCAAAGGTGCTCTCTGACACTTTGGCTACTTAATAAACAGCTGAAAATCAATATCCCCAAAAGAAGCTTCAGGGTGGCAGAAACTTGGTTTCCTTTATTTCTTAACCGTTGGCTAAGAGGGTTCAGACTGGTGTCAGTTGGCTAGATAACCCGTGTCTCATGGTTTCTTAATTTTCCTGACACGTGTGTTCTGTTCTTCCTCAACTACCTGCAAATTTCCCATTCTCACTTCTGAAAAATAACGTCCCCCCGTTCTCCTTTGTTCAAAATATATACTACATAGTCCAATCGGCCTGGCTCAGTAGTTGAGCATGGACCTATGAGCCAGGCATCAGCATTCATTTTCCTATCAGGGCACATGACAGTTTTCAGGCTGGATCCCCAGGGTGGTGCCCACGGAAGGCTGAGGATCAATGATTCTCTCTCATAGTTAATGTTCCTACCTCTCTTTCCCACTCCTTCCTCTCTGATATCAATAAAAAACTTGCTTTAAAAACTTTAAAAATGTCATATACCCAATGTTGCTTCAATGTGTTTGTAATTTTATGGCTACGTCAATTCTATGTGAAACCTTCTTGCACATGTACTAACCCCTGATGTTCTCCTGTTTATCTCTGTGTGTTAATTTGTCTATTCGCCTGGCCTAGAAGAACCAAGCAGCCACAAATAAAGGACTTGTATGCATGCATACAAGCAAAACCAATGGACATAAGACACTGGGGGGTAGGGGAGGCCAGGGGATTGTCAAGGGTGGGGGGAAAAATTAGATATATGTAATACTCTTTGTAATACTTTAAGCAACAAAAAAAAAAAGGAAAAAATGTTATTGAGGTATTTTACCTTCAAGTTTTGCACAAAGTCTTCTTAGTTTGATGTCTCTCACAGGCCATCTCACTAAGGATTGAGTGCTAAATTGTATCTTTTTAAATCAGGAATGCTGAGTCTGTATTTGCATTCCCTAACATTTGATAAAATAGATTCATTGACACACTCAAGGTGTTCTAAACAATAACCAAAGTATATGTTACCTTGATAGATTAAAATAAAAACTCAGCTCCTCAAGTGCACTGCATATATTTCAAGGGCTTAATCATCACATGGGGTTGGTGGCTACCGTACTGGACAGGGAGGCCCTGACCATCTGCTATGTGCAGCACAGCAGGTACTACAAGGCTGAGTACCTTGTTTCCAGGGGTGGGGAGGGACTGCTGTTGGTGAAACTGGTCCCAGGGGAGATGTTGCAAGCACTGGTCAAGGGGAGACACTGCAAGGGTAGATGCTGCAGCTCTGTTTGCCTGTGTGGCAGCTGCAGCCACAATTAGGGACACAGCAGGGAACCTTTGTTTGGGCCCCAGTGTCCCCAACCTCAGTCCAGGGCTCACTAAGTTTTGTGCTGAGCAGAGGTCTCTGGGCTCTGCAAACCTCCAAGTGGGGTGTGTGTGGGGGGTGTGGGGTGAGGCTCCGGGCTCCCTAAACTGCTCCTTATATTTGATTTGCACCCATAGATGAGAAAGTGAATCATGCGCAGGTATCATGAATGTTTGTTTACCAGCTGTTGTCAACCTCTCGGTCAGGAACAATGGAACTACATCCTGCATATCAGATATGTACATTACTATTCATAACAGTAGCAAACTTACAGTTATGAAGTAGCAACAAAAATAATCTTATGGTGGGGGGTCACCACAACATGAGGAAATTTATTAAAGGGTCGCAGCATTAGGAATGTTGAGAACACTGGTTTAGACAGTTGTGGAACTTTGGAACAAACCTTGGCTCACACTTATTGGGTCCTGTGGTCTCAGCTCTTCGCCCTGAATAACTCTGCTCAGGGGCCTTGTCTCCATGGGGAGCCCCTCCCAGATTTATTTTTAAACATATATACCAGACACACCCTCTTGGCCAGGTCCCAAGGAGGCAGGACACTCTTTGAGGTCCCACCTTTAAGGGTCTGAAGTGAGGGGGGACAGTGAAGACAGTCCAGGCTCAGAGAAGGCCTCTGAATGAATAGGCATGAACACTTTCCCACCTCCACCGCCAACACAGGACACCCTGCTGAGACCAATAACCCCAGGGGTAGGCTGCCCTGTCCAGCTCTGGGCTCAGGAGGCACTCTGAGAGCCTCTAGCATGGCTGGGTTCCTGTGCTCCTCACCACCCTTGATTCCTGCACAGGCATAGTTTGTTTCTTGGGTGACCAGTTATTTCATTGAGGCTCAACTGGAGCCATGGTCCTGGACTTGCAATCTGTCTGTGCTTTGTCTTCATTTTCAAGTTCATGAACTCTCTCTTCATGACTCAACCTCCCTCAGCATTCAGGTCTCTGAAGCAGAAGCTCCAGAAGAGCCAGTGACACTGGGTGGGGAGGAGTGCGGGTTATAATGAGGTGGCCTAGCCCCAATAAGGCAGGGCCACTGCCTCTCAACTTCTGATGGATCCTGTCAGTTTGTAGCCTTCAGGGATCTCAGACCATTCCTCTGGCTACTGGTTCGGCACTCCAGCCCCTGTGATCATCTCTAGGCTCCAGCTTGGAAGGGGGCTGATGTCATTGTTTAATATCCCATCTGTGGCACTTACCACAGTGCCTCAAGCAACTGGGGGAAATGAGAGCAAACCTGCCTGAGCTCCCAGGATTCCTGCTCACTGAATTCCTGTTTCCCTGTGTCCAGGGACATTTATGTCTCCATGGCTGGAGTTCTCTCTGAACTCCTCTCACCTCTCATCATGGACACGAGGAACCTACTCCAGTTTGGTGGCCCCTTGAAAAGAAGCGTACCACAAGAGACACCACAGATGAGAACTTCCTTTAGGCTCTCTGTCTCCTTTGACACAACAATCAGTCAATATTTCATGAGGACTGAGCTGGGGGAGAGTTGGAGGGACAAATCCTGTGAACTGTACAGAACTGACCCCCCCACGGCCCTACCCGCTGCCCTCGTACCAAGCTTGGCACAGTGTCCTTTCCATCTTGATGAAATATTTCCCAATTGGCTCCTTTGCCCCATCTATCAAAAGATAGCATGGGGCTTTGTCTGGTGAGCAACTTCCTCCTAACTGCATTCACCTAATTTGCCAGGATGAAAGCATGAAGAAAATCATCCACCCACAGGTGTCATGAATGTGGAGTCTATGAGGAACTTCTGAACAAACTTGGGCTTTTGCTTCTGGAGCCTTGTGTACCCGGTTCTTCTCCCTTCCGTATTTTCCCAAACTCAGAGTATAGCCATCAGTCCCAGCTTGAGGAATCTCCTTGCCCCTCCTGGAGCAGAGCCTCACAGGGACCAGGGGGAGCCTCTCCTCTCTCAGGTGGAGTCACACCCTGATCACCTGTCCTTCAATTCTGTAATGCCAGGTAGGTGCTGTGCCCAGTGCCTCCTTAGACATCAAGGAAGGAAAGGGCAGAAAGTTGAGAGGTGCCAATGGATGTCACCCAGGCTCCACAGGGAAAGCATCTTCCTGCCCGTGATGGGAGGGAAGGAATTCCTTAAACAAAGAACCACATGGGAACCAGTGTGGGAATTCATAAGCGACGTCCTAAAATGTCTTTGATTGTAGGAGGAAAATGTCCTCTTTGGTTTATGGTAAGGCATAATTCAATGGGAAGCACTAGTGAAGGCTACAGAAGCTAGACTGTGAGCAAGGTTATACTGATGGATATTTCTAGGTCCTTCCCTTACTTTCTGTGCAGTCCTAAGCAGTGGGAACAGACTCTCAGGTTTCCATTAATATTAAAAGTATTTCAAGAAAAGGACAGCCAGGTCAATTTAAACGCTGTTTAAAAGTTGGTTTGGGGTAGCTCCTGTGTCTGGAACACCTCCATGTGCTACTGTGCAAAACATCCTGAGAACAGCCTCTCAGAGCCCTGTGTGTGTGTGTGTGTGTGTGTGTGTGTGTGTGTGTGTGTGTGTGTATGTGTCACTGTGCAGGACTGGAAGGCTGGTTCCAGAGCCTAGGTAATGAGGCCACAAAGATATCCTGGTGTTAATCCCTGGGATCTGGGAATGTTACCTAATAAGGCAAAAGGGAGTTGGCAGATGGGATGAAGGCTTTGAGATGGGGACTGGGATTGTTAATTGTATGCCTTGGTTTCACAGCCCACAGGACAGGACAGCAGCCCAACCTAAACATGATTTCTGGG
The DNA here is from genome assembly GCF_964212035.1 of Myotis nattereri. Classification (NCBI taxonomy): domain Eukaryota; kingdom Metazoa; phylum Chordata; class Mammalia; order Chiroptera; family Vespertilionidae; genus Myotis; species Myotis nattereri. The sequence goes on along the minus strand of NC_138094.1, from coordinate 28,087,279 downwards.
TGTGTCTCTGAGCTAGTTTCAAGAGAAGTTTAGCATTTGAAGTGGTGGACCCTAAAAGGATATCACCCTCCCTATGTGCACAGCATCAATGCACTGAGAACCTGACTAGAACAAAAGGAGGAACTCACCCCTATACTCATGAATCACTGTAGGGTTGGGACATCACATCCCATCTCACAGGCCTCTGTCCTCACACTGGATCTTAAACCATCAGCTCCTCCGGTTCTCAGGTCCTTAGTCTCAGGCCAAATTAGACCAACAGCTTTCCTGGGCCCCCCAGCTTGCAGATCTTGGGGTTTCTCAGTCTTTGGAATCACACCAGCCAAGTCCTCATATCCTCCTGCTGCTCTGAAGAACCCTGACTAATACAGTGGATTACCAATGTGTGCATGCAGAGTTGGGGACAGAAGATGAGCAGGAGATGGGACCACAGAGCGGATATTGGAGTCATGTTGCTACAGCCATGGAATGCTGGCGACCTAGCAACTGGAGGAGCCAGGAAACAGACTCTCCGTGAAATCTCCACAAGGAACCAGCGCATCTCTCACCTTGACTTCTGCTATTCTAAGCCCCTGGGTCTTCTCAATCCCACAGAGCCTTTGCTTCTTTGTACAATATTTTTCTCCTCACAATTTGAGAAGTCAGTGTGTCTTCACCTGGCACCATGTTTCTCATCCAACCTTGCTATTCGGTGTTTTTAGGTAATGTGTCCTCAGCCTTGAGCCAAGAGCTGCCTCACAAGCAGCACCATGGTGCCTAGTCTATGGTGGGGCATACTAATAAGCCCTGATAATAGCATCTGGGCCACCTGGTGTGGCAGGCAACACCTTCCAGTCTAGAGGAAGTTGATGGACAAAGGGCAATGGGCTCACTGGGAAATAGAAGGGGTCAAGGAACCTGGTACTGAGCTGGAAGGGACAGAAGATGGGAAGGAACTAATCTGGGAATTGCCCCTTCCCCCTCAGCTGCCTTCCCTGAGGAATGCAGTCTTGGGACCCCAGGGGGATGTATAGTCTTAGGACCCTAGGGGCACAAGAGCCTGGATGTGGGGAAGGTACTTGCTGGGCTTTATGCTGTCCTGGGATGAAGTTTGAAGTGCTGCTTCCCTGCAAGCCCATGAGGTCCCCAAACTGTTGTGCCCGATACATCATCTCTTAAAAGAGCTAATACATTCAAGGGCTCTGCTTCAGAATAAAACCACTGCAAAGACAGAGGATGGAGCCATGCAGAGGAGCCATCCTCACTAAGGGGAATAAGAAGGAGTGGAGGGCAATATGCAGTCCCCAGCTCTGCCATTGACACCCAGGAAATGGAGTGCCCGAACCTGTCTCAGTCAAGCTGTCTTTACCTTTGCCCCCACCAAACAAAGGGAAGTCCTAGGATAGCTCATCCAGGAGACACCAGGACTCCCCAAAGAGAAAAGGTAGGTATCCCTTGACTGGCTCCATTACTGCATGCTGTCCTGGGCTCTGTCTGACCTTACTTAGAGTATATGAAAGAGTTTGACTGTTTTGAAAGCATTTACTGATTGAATTTAGGGAGAGAGGGGAGGAGAGAGAAGGATGTGGAGGTTTTGTTCTGATTTCCTAAGCACTCATTATGAATTCCTGTATGTGCACTGCCCAGGCATCAAACACCCAACCTTGCCATACCAGGATGATGCTGTGACCCACTAAGCCACCCAGCCAGGGCAAGAGCTTCATTCTTGGGAAAGCTCTTCTTTCCAGGGTTGCAGGTGTATGTAGACTCCAGGTCAGTATGGAGTGGAATGTGTTGAGGCAGGTGAAGGAAGCAGATTTGCATGGAGGCCCCTCCCTCCTCTGAGGCAGGGGAGTGGATAAGAGAAGTGTGTGGAGCCAGGCTCAGGCTTGGGGTGTCAGAAGGCAGCATTGTTTCTGTAGCTCCACCATGACCTGGCCTCTGCTCCTGCTCACCCTCCTCACTCAGGGCCCAGGTGAGGCCTCTGTGGAAGGGACCATGGGTTCACCTTGGCCTGATTCTTTGCCTCCTCTTCAGGCTCACCAGGTCCCCAGCACTGCACCCACCAGTGAGGGCTTTTGCTGTTTTCAGGGCCCTTGGCCCAGTCTGCCCTGACTCAGCCTCACTCAGTGTCCAGGGCTCTGGGACAGGCAGTCTCCTCCACCTGTGCCAGACACAGCGATGATTTTAGTTGTTATGATCATGTCTCCTGGTAAAAAGAATGACTAGGCATGGCCCTAAACTGCTGGTTTATAAAATCCAAAAATGGCCATCACTGATCCCTTATTTATTCTCTTGCTAAAAATGTGGAAAAAGAGCTACACTGCCCAGGCCTGGGCTGCCATTGCAGGATGGGGCTGATTAGTACTGTTGTTCTTCACATGAGCCATGGCACTACCCACTGCCGGAGTCCATTCATTGTCTTCACTAGCTGAGTTTAGACAGAGACCCCCCAAAAGCTAGTAGCCCTTGAAAGTCCTAGTAAAGGTCAGGGCTTGAAAGTCCTAGCAAAGGTCAGGGCTGTGCACCACCCAGTTAATCTAGGAACCACTCAGTTAATTTAGGTAATAATAGTTGAAGCATCCCCACCTTAGTTCCCTTAATTCCTTAGATACTTATGTAGATCCTTCTTGATTATTGTTAATCAGATACTCCCAGAAATCTATTGATGGGCTAATCAGATACTTTGTCTATTCCTGGAAATTTTCTGCTGATCTGTGTGTCATTGAAACCTCCTTACCCTAAGGGCTACTCCAGATCAATAAAAGATTGGAGCGGCCTGACCAAGGAGGAAGTCCTTCAGGACTTGCCGCCTGGTCCCCCAATATTGCAAAATTATCTCGCGTCTTTTTCTCTCATTTGCTTTGTGGCTCCTCTTTCAGATACCGAACCCTACTCCACGCAGAACGTGGAGGGAGTCTCACTCGACAATCCACAGTGGTGCTTGTTTGTGGGAACGTGAGACCAACACCTGCCCTGGGCTCACAGGCTCCCTCCTTGCTCTGAAGATGCTTCACCACCCCGAGCAGGTGCTCATGCAACATGGCTCTGAGGAAAATTCATCCTCTTTCTGTCCTTCCTCCTCTCACAAAGCATTGAGAGCACAGTTGTTTTCTTCAGATAGTGTTCTCTCTCACACACAATCCCAAAGCAAACTCTCCGTTACTGGCTGGTTGTCTTTACTTGTGTTTTGTGCTTCCAGATGACCACTCATTCAACCTTTCATTGTAACAGCCACAAGGAGGCCCCTCGTGTGCTTATTGGGTAGGTTTCCCACAATCCTCTGGGAAATGCCCACTTTAAATCCCTTAGCCTCTTGAAGGGACAGAACGGAACTTGAAAGAACTAAGCAGAACTAAGCAGAAATGCACCCTACTCCCTCTTCAAGGACGAAGCAGGGACATACTCTTCTCCCTCTCCTCTATCTTGTCTTGCAAGGCTGGGCCCTCAGCCCAAGCCACTCCCCCGCGAGCGTGACCACAAGAATGCTGGTATTGTCCTAACTCTCCCAACCACCCACCTGAGTGGACCAATGAAGCTCCAGAAATGTAGCTACGGTCCTAATAAGGCTACAGTGAAGGACAGCTCCAACCTTCAGAACATGCTGGTCACTTCCTGACCCTTATGCTGTAAAACCCTGACCAATCTCTGTAACTCACGCCACCCCTAAAGCCCACCCCAAATAGCCAGCCCTATATAAACTTTGTTCTCCTGGGACACTCTCTCTCGCCTCACTGCTGTGCCGGATAGAGGCTGGGAGCCAATTCTAGAATTGATCAATAAAGACTCGTTGCTTTTGCATCAGAGGAGGCTCCCTGGTGGTAGATTATTGGGGACCCCGAGCTCTGGGCATAACATTTTGGGGGCGCGTCCGGGATCCCCAAGAAAAACCCACAAGGGACCCCACTCCCAGAGTCTGCTGTCCGCGGTAAGTGTCTATGTGTTATCTGTTCTGTCTTATGCGAGCTCGCTTCTGCAATCTGGCCTGATAAAGATCTAAGTGGACGCACTGGCGGGTCTCGGGCAGGAGGAGACAACAGACGCCTTGCACCTCCATCTGGCGGGGTGTAAAAGCCCCCATCTGTTTTTTTTGTTTTTTTGTGTTTTTTTTTTCTTTTCAGTTTTTCTTCTGCGGGGTCGGAAGGCTGTTCTTAGGTGTCTTTGTTTGTTTGGTGTCTGTGTTCTTTTGTTTGATTTTGTGGACTCACTGGACGGACGCTATGGGACAGACTCAAACTACTCCTTTAAGCATTATGGTTGATCATTTTAAAGAGGTTAAGGGAAGGGATAACAACCTCAGTGCAGAAGTGAAGAAGGGTCAATGGCAGACTTTCTGTTCCAGCGAGTGGCCGGCTCTCAATGCCGGGTGGCCGCTGGAGGGGACGTTCGACCTCCCCACCATTCGCCGGGTCAGGGAAGTCGTAGCTCGGCCGAAGGGGGGTCATCCCAATCAACTCCCTTACATTATTACTTGGCAGGACCTCGTGGAGGACCCTCCCTCCTGGCTCAAGCCCTTCCTGGCTTCACGCCCTCCAGATCCGGCACCCATACTTGCCTTGCAGGATGCAGAAAAGAAGAAGGTGGTTCCCGGCGTAGATGGGAATCCAACTACCAACCAGGCCCAGATAGATGTCTCTTTCCCTTTAACCAGGCCTGAATGGGACTTCAACATGGCTGAAGGTAAGGAGAGGCTCAAAATCTACCGTCAGACTTTGATGGGGGGGGGGGGGTTCTTCGTATGGCTGCTAGGAAGCCTACCAATTTGGCCAAGGTAGGGAACGTACAACAGGAAAGGAATGAATCTCCAGCTGCCTTTCTAGAACGGATCATGGAGGCATATCGCACCTATACCCCCATGGATCCAGAAGCTCCTGAAAATAAGGCGGCTGTGGTCATGAGCTTTATAAACCAGTCAGTCACAGGCATTAGAAAGGAACTGCAGAGGATAGATAGATTAGTGGAAAAGATTTTCGGGACTTGTTGGAGGTGGCTGAAAAGGTGTATAACAACCGAGGATCTCCTGAGGATAGGCAAGCCCGTGCCATGGTGGCTGCCAGTGACAAGCAGACCCGAAACCTGGCCAAGGTTCTGCTGGCCACCACCACGGAGAACCCTGAGGAGCGGACCCGCCACCTTCGCCAGCTTGCCGATGACCAAGAGGGAGGTAAAGGGACCTCCCGGGGCAGGAAGAAGAAGCTGCAACGGAACCAGTGTGCTTACTGCAAAGAGATAGGACACTGGGCCCGGGAATGCCCAAAGAAGGCCGGTAAAAAAGGAAACAAGACAGATCAGGTGGAGGTCTTGGAGCTGGGAGGACTGAGTGATTAGGGGAGTCGGGGTTCGGACCCCCTCCCCGAGCCCAGGGTAACTCTTAGAGTGGAGGGGACGCCTATTAACTTCCTTGTCGACACTGGGGCACAACATTCGGTCCTACGCACACCTCAAGGGAAGCTAGCCAGCAAGAAGTCCTGGGTGCAAGGGGCAACTGGCATAAGCCAGTATTCATGGACTACCCGAAGAACAGTAGATATAGGAACGGGCCGGGTATCCCATTCCTTCATGGTAATACCGGAGTGCCCCTACCCCCTATTAGGACGGGACTTGCTGACCAAGATCGGAGCCCAAATAACTTTCAGACAAGGGGGGCCCCAGGTCACTGATGGCAAAGGCCATCCCATCCAGGTTCTGACTCTGAGACTGGAGGATGAATATCGCCTCCACCAGGGGGCGCCCCCAGGAGAGAACAATATGGACAGATGGCTACAAGAATTCCCCACCGCCTGGGCAGAGACCAGGGGGAGTAGGACTGGCCGCTCACAGGGCCCCAACCCTGGTAGAGTTAAAACCAGGGGAAAGTCCGATAAGAGTCAAACAGTATCCAATGCCCCAGGAGGCCCGGAAGGGGATTCAGCCTCATATCCGAAGACTGCGAAGCCTAGGGATACTGGTTCCATGCCAATCTGCCTGGAACACCCCCCTCCTGCCAGTCAGAAAGCCCCACACGAATGACTACCGACCAGTCCAGGACCTCCGAGAAGTAAATAAAAGAGTTATGGATATACACCCAACCGTTCCTAACCCGTACACTCTCCTAAGCTCTTTAACACCCACTAGAGTGTGGTACACTGTATTGGATTTGAAGGATGCTTTTTTCAGCCTGACGCTCGCGCCTCAAAGCCAACCCCTGTTCGCCTTCGAATGGCACGATCCAGAGGGCGGCTACAGTGGACAATTAACCTGGACGCGGTTACCCCAAGGGTTCAAGAATTCGCCCACCATCTTTGACGAGGCACTGCACGAGGATCTTGGTGAGTACAGGAGAGAACACCCTAGTCTCACCCTCCTTCAGTATGTAGATGACATCCTGGTTGCTGCAGACACTGCCGAGGACTGTGAGCAGGGGACCAAAGACTTGTTGACCACCCTAGGGACCTTAGGGTACCGGGCCTCTGCGAAGAAAGCTCAGATATGCCAAGAAAGGGTGAGTTACCTGGGGTACATACTGGAGGGCGGACAGCGGCGGTTGTCGGACGCTAGGAAGGAGACAGTCCTGAAAATCCCTATTCCCACCACCCGGAGGGAAGTAAGGGAATTCCTAGGATCAGCTGGCTATTGCCGCCTCTGGATCCCAAGTTTTGCAGAGATCGCCAGGCCCCTATATGAAGCTACCAAAGAGGGAAAGGCCTTTGAATGGACTGAGACAGAGGAAATTGCCTTTAATCAGATAAAGAGAGCTCTTTTGGCTGCTCCAGCCCTGGGCCTGCCAGACATTACAAAACCCTTCCGCCTCTTTGTAGATGAGCGCAAGGGAAGAGCAAAAGGGGTTTTAACTCAGGCTTTAGGCCCCTGGAGCCGCCCGGTAGCGTATTTGTCCAAAAAGCTGGACCCCGTAGCCGCCGGCTGGCCACCGTGCCTAAGAATCATTGCAGCAACCGCGCTCTTAGTCAAGGATGCCGACAAATTGACCCTGGGACAGGAAATCTGGATAACAACCCCCCATGCCCTTGAGGGAGTCCTAAAACAGCCTCCTGACCGATGGATGAGCAATGCACGCATGACCCACTATCAGAGCTTATTGCTCAACCCTCCTAGAGTGCGGTTCCATCCCAGCGAGGCTCTCAACCCCACTACCCTGCTGCCTGACCCCGACCTAGATGCCCCGCTGCACGACTGTGCGGGGATCCTGGAGCAGGTACATGGACTTCGGAAGGACTTGACCGACCGGCCCCTCCCTGATGCAGAGGCCACCTGGTTCACGGATGGAAGCAGCTTCGTGCGGGACGGATGCAGGTACGCGGGTGCAGCGGTGGTCACCGACACAGACACTGTGTGCGCAGAAGCACTGCCCCCTGGGACATCAGCCCAGCGAGCAGAACTCATTGCTCTCACCAAGGCACTGACACTGGGGGCGGGGAAGCGGCTCAACATTTACACAGACAGCCGTTATGCATTTGCTGCGGCTCATGTTCACGGGGCGATTTACCAGGAAAGAGGGCTGTTGACAGCAGAAGGACGAACAGTGAAAAACAAACAGGAGATTCTCGACCTGCTTGGGGCCCTATGGCTTCCCACGAAGCTAGCCATTATCCACTGTCAAGGGCACCAGAAGGCAGATGACCCAGTAGCAAAAGGTAATCAAAAAGCTGATCAGGCAGCCAAGGCAGCGGCCTTCACGCCGGTCCCTGCAATGGCCATGCAACTACCAGACCCCGGGGACCCAGTTCTACCAGATCAGCCTAAATACTCTCAGGAAGAGCTGCAGCAGATCAGAAAACTCCCCCTCGCTAAGGAAGTGAAAGGATGGTGGTACACCTCAGATGGGAAACTCATACTACCGGACTGGCTTGGGGTCACAGTATTAGAACGCATGCATCGGTCCACCCACTTGGGAGCCTGGAAGTTAAAGGACTTAATTCAGCATGCCAAAATCAAGATCCACCAACAAGACTCCAAAATCAATCAAATTATAACCTCCTGTAAGACCTGCCAACTCACAAATGCAAGAGCTGGGTCAGGTGGACAAGGAACCAGGCTCAGAGGCACCAAACCAGGAGCAAACTGGGAGGTTGATTTCACTGAAGTCAAACCAGGGGAGTATAGTTATAAATATCTTTTAGTATTCATAGATACCTTTTCTGGCTGGGTAGAGGCATACCCAACTAAGCATGAGACGGCCCAGACGGTGGCCAAGAAGCTGCTGGAAGACATCTTACCCAGGTATGGTTTTCCTGCTATGATAGGCTCCGACAACGGGCCAGCCTTTATTTCGCAGGTAACACAGGCAGTAGCCAAAGTCATAGGGGCGTATTGGAAATTGCATTGTGCTTACAGGCCCCAGAGTTCAGGGCAGGTAGAAAGAATAAATAGAACTCTAAAAGAGACCCTTACCAAATTAACCATGGAGACTGGCGGGGATTGGGTGGCTCTCCTTCCATATGCCCTTTACCAGGTGAGGAACTCTCCTTACACCCTGGGACTCACCCCTTACGAGATCATGATTGGTAGGCCCCCTCCTATCATCCCTAATCTAAAAGCTGAACTTCTTATTGAGTTTGAAAATCAGGAGATATCTTCTTTCCTAAGAGAATTGCAGAGGGTGCATGAGGACATTTGGCCGCGCCTCCGCGCCATCTACGAGGCTGGCCCCACCCCGACGCCTCATCAGTACAAGCCAGGTGACTGGGTGTTCATCAGAAGACACCGCCGGGAGATCCTCAAACCACGCTGGAAAGGCCCCTACATCGTCGTGCTGACTACACCCACCGCTCTCAAGGTAGACGGCATCGCGACTTGGGTCCATCACTCCCACGTTCGCCCAGCTGACCCCTCTGCAATCCAGGAAGACTTCATCACACAATGGAGCATCGACCAAGACCAGCGCAATCCGCTCAAGCTCAAGCTGCGGTGCACTCGACCTACCTGATGTTGGTAACTTTACTCGTGAACACTCCTGCCACCGGGAGCCCTCACACTCCTTATAATATCACCTGGCAGATCATAGACACTAACTCAGGGGTGATCCTTAATCAGATTTCTCAAATCCATCCCAAAGACACCTGGTTCCCTGAACTGCGAGTAGACCTCCTAACTCACCTTCCCAACCCACTCGACACCAGCGATTACTGCCTGGGTGCGGCAATACGCCAGGCTTTTGAGGACTCAAAACCAAGGAGAACCCTCTATTTTTATGTCTTCCCCGGACACTCACAAGCTCAGTCCCGGGGAAATGACCCTTGTGGAAGTGCTGGAGACTACTTCTGTGCTTCCTGGTCATGTGTGTCAACCGGACACATCTGGTGGAAGGCCCCCAAGAAGGGTGACCTAATCACCGTTGGGCGACCGGCTGCTCCACCGTGTCCCCAGAGTGGCCGTGTCTACTGCAACCCCGTGAGCATTCCCTTCACAAAAGAGGGTAGAAAGGCTACAGGATGGGACACCGGAAAGACTTGGGGATTCCGAATCTATTCTTGCAGGGGGGCTTTGCGTAGGGCGGACCCTGGGATGTTGTTCACCCTCCGGGTTCAAAATACCCCCCTTCACTATCATTCCCCTGTGGGAATGGGGCCCAACAAAGTACTAGCTCCTCAACCTCAGCTGACCACTCCCCGGGTATCTACAACTGAAGGAGCATGGGCCCCAGCATCACTGCCTAACACCCTACTCGCACCTACCACGAAGAACCTGACTCTGAGTCATACCCCCCGCCTGAAGTAGACCCACTTATAAGCATGGTTATAGGAGCTTATTATGTTTTAAACGCCTCCAGGCCTGACCTGACCAAATCTTGCTGGCTCTGTCTAGACGTTGAGCCACCGTATTATGAGGGTATCGCGGTTAAGGGTAACTATACAACCGCCACGATTGTCAGCTCCTGCAGGTGGCAGCAAACTGTTGCAAGGCTAACCCTCCAGGCAGTAATGGGGCAGGGGGCCTGCGTAGGCAACGTACCCCCTGAGCAGTTGCATCTCTGCAACGAAACTCTGACTATCCCTGAAGAGGCAGTATACCCTTTGCCTCCCAAGAATGCATGGTGGGCCTGCTCCAGTGGCCTCGCTCCTTGTGTCCACTCCCTGGTCCTTAATTCCCAGAAGGAGGGCTTTTGCGTGCTCGTGCAGTTAATTCCCAAGTTAATATACCATTCAGAGAAAGAGGTCCTTAACAAATTCAGCGCTGCCAATCCCGGAAATAAAAGAGAGCCCATCACAGCCTTAACTATGGCCGCCCTCTTGGGATTGGGACTAGCGGGAGCAGGGACTGGAATATCCTCACTTGTCATACAAGACAAGAATTATGGAGCGCTAAGAGCAGCCGTTGACCTAGACATAGAAAGAATTGAAAAATCTATTACCCATTTACAGGATTCTCTCACCTCCTTATCTGAGGTAGTGCTCCAAAACAGAAGAGGACTAGACTTGCTATTCCTGCAGCAGGGGGGCTTATGTGCAGCTTTGGGAGAGGAATGTTGTTTTTATGTTGACCACTCAGGTGTTGTTAAAGAGTCTATGGCCCTCATAAGGGAAGGATTGCAGAAGCGGAAGTTGGAAAAAGAGCGGTCTCAGTCTTGGTATAAATCCCTGTTTAATTGGTCCCCATGGTTAACCACTCTCATTTCTGCCCTCGCCGGGCCCCTTGTAATCCTCCTAATGTTGCTAACTTTTGGCCCCTGCATTATTAACAAGCTAGTTCAATTTGTCAAGGAACGCATAGGGGTAGTTCAATTAATGGTCTTACAAACTAAATACCGGCCTCTAGCGACAGAGGGAGAGGTAGAAATGCAGTCCGTCTCATGATTGAGCCATGAGTTCCAAGACAAGGGGGGAATGAAGGGACAGAACGGAACTTGAAAGAACTAAGCAGAACTAAGCAGAAATGCACCCTCCTCCCTCTTCAAGGACGAAGCAGGGACATACTCTTCTCCCTCTCCTCTATCTTGTCTTGCAAGGCTGGGCCCTCAGCCCAAGCCGCTCCCCCCACCCCCCGAGAGTAACCAAAAGAATGCTGGTATTGTCCTAACTCTCCCAACCACCCACCTGAGTGGACCAATGAAGCTTCAGAAATGTAGCTACGGTCCTAATAAGGCTACAGTGGAGGACGGCTCCAACCTTCAGAATATGCTGGTCACTTCCTGACCCTTATGCTGTAAAACCCTGACCAATCTCTGTAACTCACGCCACCCCTAAAGCCCACCCCAAATAGCTAGCCCTATATAACCTTTGTTGTCCTGGGACACTCTCTCTCGCCTCACCGCTGTGCCGGATAGAGGCTGGGAGCCAATTCTAGAATTGATCAATAAAGACTCGTTGCTTTTGCATCGGAGGAGGCTCCCTGGTGGTGGATTATTGGGGACCCCGAGCTCTGGGCATAACACTCTCATACCTGTGCAGACCACCTGGATTCAGTTCTCCACAAATGAAGTGGGAATGAGAATAAAGGAAAAAAATTTATTTCCTTCTCTTCCTTCCTCCCTTCCTTCCAATTTGATTTTCTGTCTTTTTATGCTCCCAATACTTCCCAGAACCTAGGAAGTTTTGAGGCTGGGTTTTGAGTGAAAGGTTCTGTGTCCTCTCAGAATCACCTCTGCACTCAGGTATCTAAAGGATGCTTCTAAAAGCAGACCATGGCAGCTTGGATCTTGCAGAATCTGTGGGAGGTGGCCCCATTCCTCAGGGGTCCCCACAGATTTCCGTGATGCTGCAACACATTTCCAGTGATAATCCCAGTTAAAGTGCATCAAACAGTACAAGTACACATAACTATCAGGCCAAGAAGTTCAGGACTGTTGAAGGAAGCTGGGCCAACGTGCCACAAGCCCTGGTGTGTGACCTCATGATCCAAAGGCTGTAAGCCATCTCTGACTTCCAGCCCTGCAGATGTCAGCTCTTAGAAATGACATGGATGATCACCCTACCTGGAAGTTAAGTCTTTGCTATAATTTTCTCCATTTAAGTCACTTGGTGACATTTTCCCAAGTACTGCTTTGTTTACCATCATGCTTTAATCGTCCAAGCTGCAACAGTGACCCATGTAGACCCTCTCCAGTTGTGTCACAGCGCAGTGGGAAAGAGTCCCTGCTAATGAAGACGCGGAGAAGATCCTGAGTCCCAGCCCCACATCTGTGTAAAGCTGGTCAGAAGGGTGAGCCTGCCTGTAGGGTGTGTGTGTGTGTGTGTGTGTGTGTGTGTGTGTGTGAGGGGGCGGGGGGCGAGCAATGTCGCTATGCTGGACACCAGTACGAACCAGAGAGTAATGGCTCTGCTGACCCTCCACCGTGGCATCTGAGATTGGTTGTGGCTCCTGACTGTAACAGCAGGGCCCATAGGTTGCATGTTATTTCGATGTTCATAGGACTGTGGGAGCCCCCACTGGCCCTTCTAGTGTTTCTCCTCAAAGGCGGACCACCATTTCCTTTTAAGAAGGTAGTCACTATTTCATAAGAGGGACTATTACCAGGAGAACCATGACAAGCTGTTGGGTGCTCAGGGTCTCTCTGATGAGACCTTGCTGGAGTAAGAAGCACACTGTTCCCTGGGTATTTGGGGTCTCAGATGGTAGACATGGTCCCTGCATTTCTCAAGTAACACCATTGGACACCTGTTTAATTTTTATTGGATGTGGAAGAAGGGTCATTTTTGATGGAAGGGATTAGAAGTGCTTTAGGTGTCACTATGGCCAATGTACCCATCACTCTTCTCCCATAAGATTCAGTCAGAGACTCAGCACCACAGAGCATGACCTTTCATGTGTCACAGAACCTCCGTGTCAGGTGCCTCTCTCTTTATCATGTACTATTTCCGGATGTTTCATCTTTCTCCCTAGTTGGCATTCTGAAAGGAAATTATTATATTTCTTTGACCTGAAAGTATGGGTTTGGGAATAAATATTAGTGTGTTTAAATGTATTTGTTTAGCTCTATTGGTTATTAACTATTTTTGCAAGTGGTCCTTTTGCCTGCTCTGGCATCCATCATGCTTAGCATGTCTACGTCACGTGTTATCATGTGGGCACACGGGTAGAGGATGGTGTTAAATGAGAGTGGTTACTCCTGCAGCACTGGCCCTGGGTCCCTGTGGTCCTGACAGAACAAGGAGCAATGAACGAGGACAAGGTGCAACTCCATGAAGGTCAGAGGTCTGCTTCCTGCAGGAAGGATGAGGATAACTGGAATGTGCCTAGGGCTTCCCACACTTTTCCCAGGAGATGAGGATTCAGTCTACTTGGCCCACAGGTCCAGCTGATGGATTTAAGAACAGGTCAGGGATTAGTACCATTTCACTCTTATCTCACACCAAAGACATTACTGTGGAAACTGACTTAATGGAGCACATACAGGTTTAGGCACTGACACTGAAGCCATGGTACCACATAGAATATTGTCACCGCCTAACATATCCAATTTACACGGCTCTGCTACATCACAGATGTCTGACCTCCTTTAGCCAAGGTGTCACCACACTTTGCTCTTCAGAATGTTTGTGCTGTGGTATGAACAATAATACAAACTTTGTGCCCTAGCTTTGTGGGAGCATCTTGATCCATAGGACTTCCAGTCATTACCTGAGTACAGTGCCATGTCAATCTGGCAAGGACCACTCGGTTCTGACTTGTCTGTTCTCCAAATCCAACTCTTTCCAGAAGAATACACCCCGCCAACCATCTCTCTGTGCATGAGGCAGATTTTGCCACCAGAAGTCACATGGCTCAGAGGTGAGGATTCCCAGTGGATCATGTAGGGGGTACAGTGAAGAACATGGTGTGCCCCATTTGAGATCCTGCCACACTCTTAGGAGAAGACCTGGGGTTAGGTTTCTTGCCAAGTCACCTCCCTGAATCTCAAACTCAGGATCCCACTTCGTGTTTCCTCTCAGTGCAATCAATCCTACTGAGCTCTCTCCATCATGGGTATTGTGACCTTCAACGTTGTGGGAAGTCATTCTGTCATCCCTTGATCCCATTTTCTTTTCACCCACTTGCCCTCCTGCAATGGATTTTACTCAAAGTCTAATGTCTCCTCAGGCAAGGCAAAGAGCTACCTCAGGAGCACTAACCCTCTGCCAAAACTACCTAGAAACAAGCAAAATGGTCCTAAGGGGAGGGTCTGGTCCACCTCCTGTGGCCGGTGACATCCCATGCGAAAGGAAGTGGGATACAAAGGTAACTGGGCTCAGATGCATGTAGGAGTTATCAAGGGGCCAGGTACTGAGCTGGATTGGACTTGAAAGAGTAAGAGAAGCAGACAGAGCAGAGTCTGCCACCTCCCTCTCAGCTGCCTTCTCTGACTCTCAGGTTGAATCATCTTAGGCCGTCAGGGGGCACCGCTGTCCTCATATGGGGAGGAAGTTTGCTGTGGTTTACCCCTGACCTGTATGAAGTCCTCACTGGTGTTTAACAGGAGATTCTCTTGAGTCTGTGTCTGCCACAGAGGTGTATGCCCTGTGTCTGCTGTGTCCCAACATTTCAAATTCCCAATATTTCTACTTCTGGAAGTGGCAATAACGGGCCCCGAGCATCAGACACTATGCAGATTGGGACAAGGGGGGCATGAGGACTCATTGCAACTGAGAGTGTCAAGGAAATGGCTGAGAAAGAATAAAAGAGTCCAGATTTGTCCATGGTTCTCGAGTACCCAAGCGATTGGATGTTTTCCGAGACAACCTCAGTCACTGTCCGCACTTTCCTCCCAATGTCACATGAGGGAAGTCCTCAATTCCTCAGTCAAGTACCATGTTGATGCCCACAGGAGGAAAGACAAGGACATCTGAGGTTGGATCCAGTCACCAGGTCTCAGTGTGTCCTGAGTAAGAAGAAACACTCAAACTATTCCCATTCTCTCAGGTTGGCTCACCAGATTGTGTTCTTGGTCTTTTCAGGGTCCTTTGTCCTTGTCTGCCCTCAGGGTCCTGTGCCTTGTCTGGCACACCTGGAAAGTAGGTCACCATCTGCTTGCTGGAAGAAGTGATGGCACTGGGTGTTACATTTATGTCTCCTGGTACCGTTTATGTCTCTGACATGGCCCCTAACCTCCTGATTTATGGGGTCACACTGGCCCTCAGGAATCCCTGAGCACTTCTCTAGCCCCAAGTCTGGCAACACAGCCATGCTGACCATGCCTGGGCTGCAGTTGGCGGACGAGGCTGATCATTACTGTTGCTCACACACAAGGAGTGACACTCTTTACACAGTGGAGCCAGCTCATGAGACAGTGGAAACTCAACTGGCCTTGTACTCAAAGGCTCCCTTCGTGCCCTGAAGATGCTTCCACAGCCTTCATTCACAATGGGCTGGAGAAACATTGCAGGAGCCTCTCTCACCATGGCACGCAAACTGTCTCTCTAGCTTATTCTTTTTTTATTTTTATTTTTTTTTAAATTTATTGCTTAAAGTATTACAAAGGGTATTACAGATGTATCCATTTTATCCCCCCGCCCTAGACAGTCCCCTAGCCTCCCCTATCCCCCAATGTCTTATGTCCACTGGTTATGCTTATATGCATGCATACAAGTCCTTTAGTTGATCTTTTACCCCCCTACCTCCTGCCCCCCATCCCTCCCCGGCCTTCCCGCTGCAGTTTGACAATCTGTTTAAGGCAGCTCTGCCTCTGTATCTATTATTGTTCAAAAGCTTATAATGGTCTCTATTATCCATGAATGAGTGAGATCATGTGGTATTTCTCCTTCATTGACTGGCTTATTTCACTTAGCATAATGCTCTCCAGTTCCATCCATGACGTTGCAAATGGTAAGAGTTCCTTCCTTTTTAGAGCAGCATAGTATTCCATCGTGTAGATGTACGACAGTTTTTTAATCCATTCATCTACTGATGGGCATTTAGGCTGTTTCCAGATCTTAGCTATGGTGAATTGTGCTGCTATGAACATAGGGGTGCATATATCCTTTCTGAGTGGTTTTTCTGGTTTCTTGGGATATATTCCTAGGAGTGGGATCACAGGGTCAAATGGGAGTTCCATTTTCCGTTTTTTAAGGAAACTCCATACTGTCTTCCATACTGGCTGCACCAGTCTGCATTCCCACCAGCAGTGCACAGGTGTTCCTTTTTCTCCACATCCTCTCCAGCACTTGTTGTTTGTTGATTTGTTGATGAAAGCCAGTCTGACAGGTGTGAGATGGTACCTCATTGTTGTTTTGATTTGCATCTCTCGGATGATTAGTGACTTTGAGCATGTTTGCATATGTCTCTTGGCTTTCTGAATGTCCTCTTTTGAAAGGTGTCTATTTAGGTCCTTTGCCCATTTTTTGATTGGATTGTTTATCTTCCTTTTGTTGAGTTGTATGAGTTCCCTAAATTTTGGAGATTAGGCCCTTATCAGATATGACATTGGAAAATATGTTTTCCCACACAGTGGGTTTTCTCGTTGTTTTGTTGATGGTTTCTTTTGCTGTGCAGAAGCTTTTTATTTTGATGTAGTCCCATTTGTTCATTTTCTCTTTAGTTTCAAGTGCCCTAGGAGCTGTATCAGTGAAGAAATTGCTTCGGCATATGTCTGAGATTTTGTTGCCTTTGGATTCTTCTAGAATTTTTATGGTTTCCCGTCGTACATTTAAGTCCTTTATCCATTTTGAGTTTATTTTTGTGTATGGTGTAAGTTGGTGGTCTAGTTTCATTTTCTTGCATATATCTGTCCAATTTTCCCAACACCATTTATTGAAGAGACTATCTTGGCTCCATTGTATGTTCTTGCCTCCTTTGTCAAATATTAATTGAGCATATTTGTTCGGGCCGATTTCTGGGCTCTCTATTCTATTCCATTGATCTATATGCCTATTCTTGTGCCAGTACCAGGCAGTTTTGAGAACAGTGGCTTTGTAATACAACTTAATATCTGGTATTGAGATCCCACATACTTTGGTCTTTTTCAGGATTGCTGTAGCTATTCGAGGTCTTTTTTTATTCCAGATGAATTTTTGGAGAGTTCGTTCTAGATCTCTGAAGTATGCCGTTGGTATTTTAATGGGAAGTGCGTTGAATTTATAGATTGCTTTGGGTAGTATGGACATTTTAATGATGTTGATTCTACCAATCCATGAACACGGTATGTTCTTCCATCTGTTTATGTCTTCCTCTATATCTTTTTCAACGTCCTGTAGTTTTCTGAGTAGAGGTCTTTTACCTCTTTAGTTAAGTTTATCCCTAGGTAGCTTAATTTTTTTGGTGCGATGGTAAACGGTATTGTTTTTAGAATTACTCTTTCTGAAAGTTCACTATTGGTGTATAGAAATGCCTCAGATTTCTTGGGGTTAATTTTGTATCCTGCTACATTGCCAAATTCATGTATTAAGTCTAGTAGCTTTTTGATGGAGTCTCTAGGGTTCTGTATGTATAATATCATGTCGTCTGCAAGTAAGGATAGTTTTACTTCCTCTTTTCCAATTTGAATGCCTTTTATTTCTTCTTCTTGCCGAATTGCATGGCTAACACTTCCAGTACTATGTTGAACAGGAGTGGTGAGAGGGGGCATCCCTGTCTTGTTCCTGTTCTTAGGGGAAACGGTGTTAGTTTTTGTCCGTTGAGTATGATGTTGGCTGTGGGCCTGTCATATATGGCTTTTATTATGTTGAGGTATGATCCTTCTACTCCCACCTTGCTGAGAGCTTTTATCAAAAATGGGTGTTGAATTTTGTCAAATGCTTTTTCTGCATCAATTGATTGGACCATGTGGTTTTTTTCTTTCAATTTGTTTATGTGATGTATCACGTTTATTGATTTGCGGATATTGTACCATCCTTGAATCCCTGGAATAAATCCTACTTGGTCATGGTGTATGATCTTTCTGATGTACTGCTGGATCCGATTTGCTAAGATTTTGTTGAGGATTTTGGCATCTATGTTTATGAGGGATATTGGACTGTAATTCGCTTTCATTGTGTTGTCTTTACCTGGTTTTGGTATTAGGGTGATGCTGGCTTCATAGAATGAGCTTGGAAGTGTTCCTTCCTCTTGAATTTTTTGTAGGAGTCTGAGGAGGATAGGTTTTAGTTCTTCCTTGAATGTTTGGTAAAACTCCCCTGTGAAGGCGTCTGGTCCTGGGCTTTTGTTTGCTGGAAGCTTTTTGATGACTGCTTCAATTTCTTCCATAGTTATTGGCCTGTTGAGATTTTTAGATTCTTCCTGATTGAGTTTTGGAATGTTGTATTTTTCTAGGAATTTGTCCATTTCCTCCAGGTTGTCTAGTTTGTTGGAGTAGAGCTGTCCATAGTATTTTTTAACAATCATTTGTATTTCTGTGGGGTCTGTGGTTATTTCGCCTCTATCGTTTCTGATTCTGTTTATATGGGTCCTCTCTCTTTGCTTCTTGGTGAGTCTGGCTAGAGGTTTGTCAATCTTGTTTATCCTTTCAAAGAACCAGCTCTTGGTTTCATTGATTTTCTGTATTGTTTTTTTGGTCTCTATGTCATTTATTTCTGCTCTAATCTTTATTATCTCCTTCCTTCTGCTCACTCTGGGTTTTTTTTGTTGTTGTTGTTGCTCTCTTTCTAATTCTTTGAGATGTAGAGTTAGATGATTTACTACCATTTTTTCTTGTTTTTTGAGATAGGCCTGTAGAGCTATAAACTTCCCTCTCAGGACTGCTTTCATTGTGTCCCATAGGTTTTGGACTGTTGTGTTTTCATTGTCATTAGTTTCCAGGATGTTTCGAATTTCTTCTTTGATCTCATTGGTAACCCAATCAATATTTAATAGCATGCTATTCAGCTTCCAGTTGTTTGAGTATTTAGGGTTGTTTTTATTGTAGTTTATTTCTAATATTATGCCATCGTGGTCTGTGAAGACGCTTTTTATGATTTCAATCTTCTTGAATTTGGGGATACTTTGCTTGTGACCCAATATATGGTCTCCTTTTTGAATATGTCTTATGAGCATTTGAGTAGAATGTATATTCCCTGGCTTTGGGGTGAAGTGTTCTGAAGATGTCTGTTAAGTCCATCTGATCTAGTGAGTCATTTAGGATGGCTGTTTCTTTGCTGATTGTTTGTTTAGAGGATTTATCCAGTGTTGTCAGTGGTGTATTAAAGTCCCCGACTATGTTGTATTGTTGTCGATCTCTCCTTTGATATCTTCCAGGAGTTTTTTTATGAATTTGGGTGCTCGTGCATTGGGTGCATATATGTTTAACAGAGTTATATCTTCTTGTTGTATTGATCCCTTTAGTATTATGAAGTGGCCTTCCTTATCTCTTGTTATGGCCTTCACTTCGAGGTCTATTTTGTCTGATATAAGTATTGCTACCCCAGCTTTCTTTTCCTTTCCATTTGCCTGAAAGATATTTTTCCTTTCACTTTAAGTCTGTGTGAGTCCCTTCTAATGACTTGGGTTTCTTGTAGACAGCAGATGTATGGGTCATGTTTTTTTATCCATTCAGCCACTCGATGTCTTTTGTTTGGAGCATTTAGTCCGTTTACGTTTAAAGTTATTATTGAAAGGTACTTGTTTGTAGCCATTTCTGTTTTTTTGTGGCTGTTTTCTTTCTTTTCTTTTTATTTCTTATTTTTATACCAGTCCCTTTAGCATTCCTTGCATTGCTCGCTTGGTGGTGATAAACTCCCTTACGCTTTTTTTGTCTGTGAAGCTTCTTATTTCCCCTTCAAGTTTGAATGATAGCCTTGCTGGATAGAGTATTCTTGGATTCAGACCTTTGCTTTGCATCACTTTGTAAATTTCTGTCCATTCTTTTCTGGCCTGATGTGTTTCTGTTGAGAAATCATTTGACAATCTAATGGGAGATCCCTTGTATGTAACTTTCCGTCTCTCTCTTGCAGCCTGTAAGATTCTCTCTTTGTCCTGAACATTTGCCATGGTAATTATGATGTGTCTTGGTGTGGGTCTTTTCGGGTTCACCTTGTTTGGGACTCTCTGGGCTTGTGTGACTTTTTTCTTCCCCACCTCAGGGAAGTTTTCTGATATTATTTCTTCTAATAGGTTTTCTAATCCTTGTTCATCCTTCTGTTGTTCTGGTACCCCTATTATTCGTATGTTGTTTCGTTTCATGTTGTCCCAAAGCTCCCTTAGGCTCTCCTCCTGTCTTTTAATTTTTTTCTCCAATTGCAGTACATTTTGGGTGTGTTTTGCTTCCTTGTCTTCTAATTCACTAATTCGGTCCTCCGCTTCTCCTAGTCTACTGTTGATACTTTCAATGGAGTTTTTCATTGCAGCTATATCACTCTTCATTTCTTCTTGGGTCTTACTTAAGTTGTTGATTTTTTCATCTGTTTCTTCTAGCTTCTTCCATATGTTATCGATTTTTTCATCTGTTTCTTCTTGCTTCTTGCAGAGGTTGTCGATTTTTTCCTCCATTCAGTTTATGCACTCTAGGACCCTTATTCTGAATTCTTTGTCTGTCATGTTGCATGCCTCTGTATTACTTAGCTGCTTTTCTGGAGAGTCCTCCTTCTCTTTCCTTTGGGGGTTTCTTTGTCTACCCATGTTTGATCTCACTGACATATCTATACGTTGTGTCGTTCAGTGGTTGCTCCCTTGGTGGCAGTGACTCCTTGGTCTGTGGTTGCTCTTCGGGTGGTTGTGGTAGCAGCTGCTCTTCAGTTGGCAGCAGCTCCTCTGGTGGGTGCTGTTCACAGCTGTGGTGGCTCTTCTGGCTGGTGGGGCGAGGTTTCACGTACAGCTGCTGTTCCTCAGCAGAGGGTGTTGGTGCTCAGGAGGTTGCTGTTGCTTGGATCTGCTGCATTGATTTAAAGGCACAAAATACAACACAACAAGGCACCACGTACCAGGCACTATACACAAATATATTCACGATATTAATAACCCCCAAAAAAGGTGACCACCTGAATTAAGAGAATTAGGGGATAAGGAAGAAGGAAGAGATAAAGATAAAAGAGAAAAAAGAAAAGAAAAGAAATGTAGGGACCAAAAAAAGGAGTGCAAAAATGAAATTGGGAAAAAGGAGGGGGGAAAATAAAAGCGAGAAAAGAAAAGAAAAGAAAAAAAAAGAGCGAAAAGAGAGAATGAAGTGGAAGAGGGGAAGAGACTTTTTTATATGAGGAGAATACTCCTATAGAACAGCCATTAATCCCAATAAATTCCAGCAACAGCTCCCTGGAGATGAATGCAAACTAGAAACAACCAATAATATAACGATGAAAATAGAATGGAGAACACTAATCTCAAAATAAAATAAAGAGAAAATAAAATGGCACTTTAAAAAAAATGGTAAAATGGTAGCAGTAATAATACTGGTTAAAAATAAGAAGGTAGTAATTAAAAGGGTAAAATCAGGTGATGGAAAAAAGAAGAAAAAGAAAAAAAAAGAAAAAAAAGAAAAAAAAAAGAAGAAAAAAAAAGAAAAAAAATTGGTTTCTTAGTGAAAAGGTGAAAAAAGAAAAAAAATTGCAGTAGTAAAGGTCCTTCGGTTCTTCTATTCTTCAGTGTGGCTCTCCTTAGACCTGCCAGGTATTCAGGAGAGTGTTGAGTTTCCCTGCGATACACTGTTCCTCTGTGTTGTAAACCACAGTCCTTATTTTAAAGCAAGCCGCATTTGTTTCCCAGACTGCCTTATTTTGTGTTTAGCAAAGAGTCAGTTTGTGGGTCAGACTCTGGGTGGCAGTGTTCTGGGGCTGGCCTCTGAGGCTATAGGGCCTCTCTGTCCAGTGGAAGCTCACTGCCCAGAGCTGGCTGCCCAATAGTTAGTTACTGGCGCTGTGTTGTTGCTGGGATTGAAAATCCCTCCCTCTCTAGCTTATTCTTTTGGGACAGTGACAGTTTCCTCTTTACCTGTGTGTCAGAGTCCCAGAACATGCAACTCTTTCCACCTCAACAACTGCAGCCATGGGGAGAAGAGGGCGAGTATGCATGGGGCCATTTTACCGTTCTCAGGAGAATCTCCACTTTAACTGCTTTCATCTCTACCGCAGAGCAGAGCGCCAGAGATGGATTTTCTTCTATTGTTGCCCACTTCAATTCTGAGTGCCCAGGCTCTCTTGGCAGGATGGCCCTCCTCAGTGGGTGGTCCCTCTCTGGGCCCGTTGCTGAAAGAAGAGCAACTGAGAAAAGGGGACTGTGTTGCTGAGGGACTGAGGAGAGTCAGGTGCTCTCAGTCTTTTGGGATACCTCATTGTGACACCATATCCAAGGAGGCTGAGCAGTAAAGGTCTGGAGTTGCAACTCTGTTTTACGGAGAATGTCCTCTCCCTTAGAGCAATGGACTCCTAATCTGGAGGCGGTTCTCACAATGCCTGTCTCCCTATCACCTGGCCTCTTTCCAAAATGGCTCCTTTTTCCCCACAAGGGAAGAGATACCGGGTGTGTGTGTGCCCTCTTTGCAAGGACCCTCAAGGGGTCTGCGATACGTCGATGAGTTTCTACCTGGCACATATGTATTTCTGCTGTGTATATACAATGCCAAGAACTGTTTGGATGTCTGAATCAGCCTGGCAGAAGCACTGAAAAAACTGCACTGTGACCGATTCTTGCCATTTTTCCAGGATTTCCCCAGTTTTAGCACTGAAAGCGTATATCTTAGCAAGGTCCTCATTCTCAGGGCAATTAGGATAGGTGTTCATGGTGAAGATTAATTTCATGGTCATCTCGAGTGGGCTACGGGGTTCTGGGATTACACATTATATCTGGGTGTATCTGTGAGGGTGTTCCTGGCTGTGACCGACATGTCACTGGCTGACTCAGTTTAGCAGACACATTGCACTCCCGTGAGATTGAGCTCAAACAACCCGCTGAGGATCTGAGAAGAACAAAAGGCCAGGTAAGAAGGATCTGACCCCCCCTGTGTCTCATGGATTGAATGGGGACATCTCATCTCACCTTCTCCTGCCCTCAGACTGAAATTTACATAATCTTCTCCCCTGGTTCTCAGGCCTTTGTAGTGAAATTGAGTGGCAACACCAGCTTTCCTGTCTCTGTAGCTTAGTGGGCAGCTCCTGGGACTTTCCTGCCTCAGTAATCAATAACCATGTGAGAGCCTATTTTATATATCCAGGGTGGAGCAAAAGTAGCTTAACAGTTGTTCATGTGGAAAAGAATACCATGATTAATAAATAATAATACAGGCATAAACTCTGTGTTTCCCATACTCATAGCTGTAAACCTGCCTGTGCCCCATCCGTGTGTTTCTGAGTCAGGACAGACGGAGCCCAATGACAGAGCCGAGGGAATCAAGCCCGCCTTAGGGTGTCCTTACTTTCCTACTGCAGGAGTTACAGTGCTGAAGGCAGAGGATCATAGGACATCCCCCATTGCTGTGTGGGACAAAGGTAACAAGAAGATCACAGGATGGCTGGGGTTAGGGCGATCCAAATCCTGCCCTGCTCAGGGACCTCGGGCAGAGCTGGAGATTGGTAATTCTCCCTCAACCCCTTCTTGATCCCGCTCTGTTGGGAGATGCTTACTGGCACTTCCAGAAAAGGAATTATCCTGACACAATCAACATTGATATAAACAGTAAACATTCTTTGTGTCCCACTTAGGAATGGCTCAGCATGCAGCTAATGAGACTCTACACAGCAAAGGATAACAACGAAAGTACCTTTCCCAACTACAGGCCCTTGCTGACCCCTTGCGGCCTTAGATAGTGCATACCGAGCACCATGCTCTGCTCCTACTCCTGGCATCCCTCCCCAGCTCATGACCAGGGCCCGGGCCCCTCTGATCCAATTCATGATCCTTTAAAGTCCGCCAGAAAGGCTTATGTTGGGCAAAGATGTGTCGCCCATGGTAAAGCCTTTCTTCTTTGAAAGCAAGGATATACCTTCGCACAGACCCCAGTCCATTTTGAGATGTGTCAACAGCACCCTCTCCTTAATGGTTTCCCCACCTTGGTAGGAACACCTTGGAACTTAGAGGGGATGGAAGCCACCTTTGATGCCCAGAGAAGACCTCTGACAGAGCATGGAACTATCGACTCCCCACAGGTCTCTGGGTAATGAGAATCCCATGGAGCTTGGCCTAGAGGTTAGCTCATGTCAGCTATCCACAAACCAGTGAACCATGACGATCAGGGTTGCTACCTTCTGGGTCTAGTTCCACGGCTTCTGGTTTAGCAGTGATGGCAACTAGAAAACGTCACCTGTCTTCTGTGCTGACAAGGGTAGGTGTCTGAGAAAATTGCAATGTCAGTGACTACCCAAGTCAAAGGTATTGAGAAGCTATGGACCGGGAGCTAACATCAGGCCCCTGTCCTCCTGAAGTGTACACAGCCCCTGTCCCCTGAAAACGTATAACATGTCCTTTTTCTTTCCATTTTTTTTTCATGGCAGTTATTTTTTAAAAATCTTTATTGTTGAAAGTATTACATATGTCTGTTTCCTTCCCCCCAGCGACCCTTCCAGGCCACTCCAGCTCCCTTCCCCAGGCCCTGACCACCCCCATTGTCTGCTTCTGTGGGTTGTGCATACATTCACACAAGGTCCTTGGTTGGTTATGTCTCAGCCATCACCCACTCACCCTCCCCTGCCTTCCCTGTGAGTTTCCACAGCCTGTCCATGCTTCCATGTCTCCGCCTCCATGATTTTTAAATCAATGTATTTTGTTCATGAGATTCCAAATAAGAGTGAGATCACACGATACTTGTGTATTTCTGGCTTGCTTATTCCCTGAGCATAATGCTCTATAGGTCCACCCATGCTTAGCAAATGAAAGAGTTCTTCCTTTTTTTCTGCTGAGTAGTATTCCATTGTGTCAATGTACAGCAGTTTCTTTGTCTTATCCACTCACCTGTTGATAGGCACTTAGGTGCTTTCCAAATCTTAGCAATTGTAAATTATGCTGCTATGAATATAGGGGAACGTATATCCTTTCTGATGTGTGTTTTGGGTTTCCTAAAATATATTCCTAGAAGTGAGATGGCAGGGTCATATGGGAGTTCCGTTTTCAATTTTTTTATGGACATGCCATTTTGTTTGTCATTATGGCTGCACCAGTCTGCTTTCCCATCAGCAGTGTGCTAGGGTTCCCTTTCCTCCACAACCTTGCCAGCACTTGTCATTTGTCGATGGTACCCATTCTGACAGGAGTGAGGTGATTCCTCATTGTCCTTTTAATTTGCTCAGTGTCCTTTTGGTTTCTGGTGTGTTGAAGGTGCTCTTTACATATTGACCTTTATACTCTACGTTCATATTTAGGGTTTTGTAGTAGCTAATAATTAGATTTGCCTCATAATTTTTGTTGAGTTCAAAGATCCATTTATTTGACTTGTGAAGAATAATTGATGGTCATTCCCTTTTTGCTACTTTCTAAGCACAACAAAATGTAGTTTGTGTAGACGTTATTCCTCAATTTCTTCTTTCAACAGATATTTACACGTGTGCCTTCTGAGTGCTAAGTACGAGAAACACCATATTTTATTCAGCAATGAGTTTTGTGGTAAAGACAACAGATATTCAAGGAAAAGAAAGTAAGTACTATTATGCACAAGAATGTTGAGAAGGAAAATAAGGGTGGTAATTTAGGCGGAATCAGTGGGGGCACTTGAAAACGCTTTTATTCATAAAAAATCAAGGGAACCAAGGGTATTAGCTAAATCTTGAATGTTGGGGATGTGGCAGAGGTGCGTAGATCTCGAGGGAATATTTTAGACCCAGAATATGTGAATGGCTCTTATGGCTGTCACTTTGTATCAGGGCCCCTGTGTGGCAGAAATTTTATTGGGATTTGTTTACAAAAGTAATACCAAATTTTCCTTCTGAAGTTGTTTATGTGCATCAGTTACTATCCCATCAGTTATGTTTACACAGCCAATTTGACTTTGGGACATCAGCGAATTTAAGCATTTATGATAATGAAAATGCTACATTTTAAAATGTTATATTCATAGACCCATTTAAGTACAAATAGCTGAGTGATGTAAACATACGATAGATTATGTAATGATTCTATTTCATAATAGAAGAGATGAAATCATTTTAAACTGTAAGCAAAGAATGCAATTCAAATGGAGAATTTTTACTTCTGGCATTTTAACCGGAGAAGTAATAAAAATAATACAAACTATAAGTAAAATAACAAATCACTCTGAACGAATGATTCAATACTTTATTTCCAAGCTAGTACACACTTGTTGACCACCTGGGCACACTTTAAAATGAATAAAAGCTGACAATGCAAAAATGAAGAGAGGGCAATGCATTTAATCTCTCATCATATGGGAGACATGTAAAACTTTGCTTATTTCTAGGGGGCATTTGCATAACTTTTAATAATCAATATATATGGCCCACACTTTTTCCTCCACCTGAGTGGTTTCCTGAGTCCCCACCCCATCTAATTAGCAGCTCCAGCCAAGCTGTTTGTAGCAGCTTTTCCATATGCATGGCCTGGCCTGGCTCAGGCTTCAGACTCTCTAACACCTATCAAACAAGCAGCACCTGGCATCAGAAAAAAATGTTAAAAACAACCCAAGATCCAGCACTAGCAGAAATCTGCATTGCTTCATGCTGGGTCTCTCCAGGGCATTTCCAAGCCCAATGAAAATAGCAGCTGGTGGTGGGCACGGTTGGAAGGTGCTGTGCCCAGCTTCACAGACCCCTGTCTTGCAGGATGCAGGGTGTCCCGTGCCTCTCCCATTCAGTGGTACCAGCATTGTGAATGAGAAGCCTCCATGCACAGGCACCAGGACAGGAACCCAAGCTTCTTCTACTGGTTCTCTGACCACAGTGTGGCAGCATCTGGCAGGATTGCTGAGGTGGGATGTTGCTGGCCATGCCAGCATACAGCTTCCTGTGTCCGCCTGCTGCTTGGGATTCTATTCGGGTCCCTGTGCTCTCCTAACCCAGGTCTGTTTGCCCTACCAGATCATCAACAAGGACCTGTGGCTCAATGCCCTGAAGAACTATGAGTGGGCGATGGCCCCCAGTGAGCGGACAGGACGGGTGAGGAGGGGCCGCCTGGGTCTCCCCCGGTGTGCTGCCAGGTTCCTGGGCCATTGCTTTTCTCTCACAGGGACACCTGGATGCTGGGAGGGATACAGCCTGTGACACCAGGGCCTCAGGGTGTGTGCCTGAGACAGGAACTACCAGTACAACAAGGGCAGTGCAATTCCAGCTCAGCCAGGGGGCTTAGGCAGGAGGAGGGAGTGTGCATGTCCACTGTCACTCAGAGTCAAAGCAGATTCCTTGAGCCACTCCTCTGAGCTCTCCCTCTAGGCCGCCCACAGCACCTTCAGGCCTTGCCACCTGGCCCTCAACAGGGGCTGCCATGACATGTTCTTCCTATACTCCTTTCCACAGGTGTCTGCAAATCCTCCTCATGCCGAGGCCTAGGCTGATGCGCTGCCACGCCACATTGCCCTATTGCTGCTCATCACCATCTCCTATTTCCCCAAGGTCTCCTCTTCCTCCTGGGGCCAGTGGGATCGGCCTGCTCCTTATCAGTATCTTAGTGGGCAAAGTGTGGGCCACAGAGCTGGAGGAATCCTTGTTTTGCAGCCTTGTCAGAGGTTCTTCAATCCGTTTATCCATTTAGGTTTTCCAAGGAGAATACCTCATTTGTGTACCCTCCCTAACTGGAAAACAGGGCAGCATGCCCTGAAGCAAAACACAGTGCTTCATTTTGTATACAGTTCACTTCAAAGACTTTATGTACGTATGGTCATAGACACCCTGGGAAATCTGGGCCATGAATATAACTCACCATCCAAGCACATTGCTTTGTATGTTTGTAGTAAAGTCAGACAAATGCAATTTTGTGGGAAACTTTATTCTGAAAATTTTAACACAACAAGTATTCAAATTAAACATTTAAGTATGTTGTAATTAAATTAACACTTATGAAAAAACCTTGAATAATTCAAATTTTGCATTCTCTGCAGAAATTTCATAAAGGGTCGATAATTCTTGCTTCTTCCCCATCCCACAGTTTGCTTTTAGTCATTCTTAAATAACAGAAGACAATGTCTTTACAAATTAAATGTCAACCAAACCTTAGCATTATTTTTTATTTCAGTGTCTACTTCCTTTGTCACAGGGGCTTCCCCTATGACTCCTCCAGAGGAGCCCAATAGTTTAGCTACTGCACTGTATGATTCACTCTCTCCTGCGCAGATGGTGAATCCTATGATCCCCGCCAGCACCACGCTCAGGACCTCTTACAGGGGTGTCCCATCGGCTGTTGCAGTAATTGTTATTCCCCCTCCATCATATCCATCTCGTCTGCGGCTGTAATAATCATCCCAGCGACTCCTTCCACCATAAGTCAGAGGGGCCCTCATGTTGGTGGTGCTCCACCTGAGCTTCCTGGAAAGTCAGTGAACAGATAACAATACTTTCACATCTTAACGAATAATTTTAAGTCAGTATGACATGACCCTAGTAAAGCCTTAAATAGTTGGAAAACCTATGCTTTTATACATACACCTGTGCTAAAAATATGTCAGTATTGCTGAGGCAAGCAAGGGAGCTTACATTTATCTAAAATACAGCTGAAGAATAATGTTTTAACTGAAATAATTGATTATGAATATATGTGAAGGCACATTTTCTGGAAACAGGCTGAAATCCTGACCTTCGTATTATTTCTATGCTTCACACTGTCAAATTCTCCTTCTGAAAAAGAAAAAAGTGAAAAGAACCCCCTGGATGTTGTGCCTAAGTGTGTCGAGCACCAGCCTTTGCACTGCAGGATACCGGGTTTGACTCCAGGTCAAGGGCATGACCCTGATTTTCAGGGTCCATTCCTGTCGCTGGATGGGGATTGTACATGAAGAAATGAAACAAAGTATCTCTCTCACATTGATGTAGAGTTCTCTCAGCCCCACTCCCTCCGTACCACTCTCCCGAGGTCAATGATATATATCCTCAGGTGAGAAAAAAAAAAAAAAGAAAATGTTGTACTTTGTTTCTTTAATAAAGACAATAAATGAGTGTGATCCTTCACCCCTGAAAGAATTGCACTGTTCCAAATGAGCTGCTAACAAAAGAAAACAAGACCTCACAGATAATACAAAACCCATACTGCATATAGTCCTCCCTGTGGCAAATGGAAGTAAAATTAGAGTAAATCACAAGGCGGCCTGTTAAATCCAATCCTGTCACTTACACACAGTCTGTCTGGACACTTACCATAGCTCTCATATGAACCTCTGTAAGAGCCTCCAGTTCGATATTCAGAATAATATCTACCAGGACTGCTGCCACAGCCATCACGATCACTACGTTAAAAAAACACGGTATTAATTTTGTCCAAGTTAACAACTGCAGTGAGCTACTAGATAAAAAGAGAGAAGGCTTTTAAACACCTGTGTCTCCTACAGGAGTGCTCATCTCCAGAACCTGAAAGGCCATGGTCACAGTGTGCACCCTCCCTAGATGGTGGGCCATAATGCTTCCTGACTCGGGAACCTGGATCAGCTCTGCCGGAATAACTGAAGGAAATAAAGCAGAAGTATTTTGAAATCACCTTCTAAGATACAGAACAGGGACACACTCTGACTACACAGATAGGAAAATGCCAATGGGCAGAAGGCTTCAAGAGACATTTCTCCAAAGAAGATACACAAACAGCTAATAAGCTCATGAAAGGATGGGTCATTAGGGAAGTGCCAATCAACTAAAATGAGATACTTTATTCCTAAGTAGGTTCCAATGTTTGAAGAGGAAAACATCAGGAAATGTTGGGGATTTAGAACAACTGGAATCCTGTGCACAAGGAACAGGAAGGTGACAAGGTCTGGCTGCTGTTGGAAATAATGGAAATTAGGACTCTGAATATACTACATGCTACTTAGTCGGTCAATGGTAAATATTTAGTGTTATGATAGATGAATTTCACCTCACCAACAACAGTACCTAGCATATATTAGGTGTCCTTATGTTTTGTTGCCGGTTACCTATAACTAGTAGTGCCATCATAATTTCTTGGAGACAAATGGTAATTTCTCCTGGAAGGGGTTTTCTCTTTGCAAGGAACGCCTGCATAATTCTCTCTCACACATGACAGCGGTCCTGTAAATGACAAATACTTACCTGAGGGTATCACAATAGAGATCAATGTTTTAAGGAAAAAGCAACTATTCAAAGCACCACTTTATTTCCTCTTTCAATGAAAATGTTTACATTTCCTCCAAGACTCCAATAAGCTCATGGTTAAATGCACTGTAGAATGTTATTCTGGAATGTATTATCTTTTGACATCTTGTCCTCCCTCTATATCTTCCTTAATTTCTTAAATTACCATCGGTGGGAAAAACCTGGCCTCTGTCCTATATAATAAAAGGGTAATAGGCAAATTAACTCTATCAGCAGAACAACTGGAAATGACTGATCACTATTACACACGCTGACCACCAGGGAGAAGATGTTCAATGCAGGAGCTGCCCCCCTGGTTGTCAGTGCACTCCCACAGGGGGAGCTCTACTCAGTCACAAGCCAGGCTGATGGGGGCCAGCGCAGTGGTGGTGTTGGGAGCCTCTCCAGCCTTCTTAGCAGTGCTAAGGTCGTCCTACTGCAGCTTACGCCTTCTCCCTGCTGGCAAGTGGACATTCCTGAGGGCTCTCGGGTGGCCAGAAGGATGTCTGACTTCCAGCTGAGGTGGACATGCTAAGCCAGCAGGTGGACAACCCCCGAGGGAGTCCCAGACTGCAAGAGGGTACAAGCTGGGCTGACGGGCCTCCCCGAGTGAACAAATTTTTGTGCACCAGGCCTCTAGTCTACACTAGTAAAGGACAAACTTGCAAATTGACCGTACCTTCACTACACCTAAGCCATGCCCACACGCCAATCAGAGTGACTATATGCAAATTAAACCAACCAATAAGGCAGCTGGCAGCCATGGAGCTGGAGCGAGCAGGAGGCTGGTTGCCCCAGTGATGGAGGAAGCCAAGCTTCCTGCTTGCCATGACCGGATCTGAGCTCCACTCAAGGCAACAAATTTTCAATTATAGAAGATAAATAAATCCTAGATTCCTGCTTTAAGCTGGCCGTGGCCTCGGAGCTGGAGCGAGCAGGAGGCTTGGGCTGCCCCTGCTATGGAGGAAGCCAAGCCTCCCGCCCGCCCTGGCTGGCTCTGAGCTACACTCAAGGCTACAAATTGTCAATTATACTAGGTAAATAAATCCGAGAATATAAAAAAAAACAAAGACAAAAACAAAAAAGAGGAGAGGCTGGGAGCTTCCATCGCCAGGGTCTTGGCCAACCTAAAAGCAGCCCTCAGCCCCTCACCCAGGCTGGCCAAACCTTCATGGGGTTAGGGTATCTACTGGGGTGGGGCTTGACCAGCCTGAAAGAGCCATCAGCCCCTCATCCAGGATGGCCAGGCACTCCAGTGGGCACCCCCACACTGACGGGTGTGTGACCTGCTGCAAACAGCAATCATCCCCTCATCCAGGCAGGCCAGGCAGCCCAGTGGGGACCTCAACCCTGATTCAGGACACCCTTCAGGGCAAACCAGCCGGCCCCCACCCATGCACCAGACTTCTATCCTATATAGTAAAAGGGTACTATGCCTCTCAGCACCGGGATCAGCTGAGCCTCGAGGCCTCCCGGCACCGGGATCAGCGTGACAGGGGGCAGCGCCCAAACCCCCTGATCGCACTGAGGCTCTGTGTGTGACAGGGGGCGGGGCCATAACCTCCCTATCCGCCCTCTCTGTTCGTGACAGGGGAAGGTGCCCCAATTCCCCAATCAGCCCTGCTCTGAGCCCGACCAGGGGCTGCACCTAGGGATTGGGCCTGCCCTCTGCCACCCGGGAGCAGGCCTAAGCCAGCAGGTCGTTATCTCCTGAGGGGTCCCAGACTGCGAGAGGGCACAGGCCGGGCTGAGGGGACCCACCCTCCCCCTCGAGTGCACAAATTTTTGTACACCGGGCCTCTCTCTACATATAAAAGAATGAGTGACTGACTGTATGTCTTTGTGACCATCTGACCCACAGCCAGTATACATGATGTGCACTGGCAATCTACATTTATAAAAGGCAAATATGCTAAGTGTCCATCTGGGTAATGACATCATGTAGCAATGCCCGGCTTCCTCTCCCCAGCAACTCACCTCCTTGCAGTTTCTTCAGTCCTGGAACATGACTTGGTTTAGAGCCAGGTGGGAATATTTTACACTAACCAAATGTCTGTGAAGCATTTTCCCGTGTGTCTTTTGATCCTCACAGAAGTCGTGGAATAGGTAGATGGTAGACTCGGTGGTATCCTATTTTCTCTTCATTAGCCAGAAAACAGAGATTTAGAAAGCTGAGAAACTTGACCTGACTGAAAATAAGGAAGAAATGATGGAACTTGTAAATGACTTCAGGTTTTCTCACTGTCAAGAATATAGTCAAACACTGCTGCAGTTAAATGGTTTACTCTTTGTTCTCCCTGGGTGAGCTACAATAATAACCTGCTTTGTGTTGAAATTTACTGCTGTGTTGCTAACAATTACCTGAAAGAGAAGTGGTGCTGCTTCACTGGGTTGGAAAAAATTTAGCTACCTTAGACAGCAGGTCTAATTAAGCAAGTTTACACCCTCTCGCTCTCTCTCTGTCACTCTAGGTTGACCTGCCCATGTGCGAAACATATGCAGCTCTTGCTGGCGCCAATGGTATGCATGTGTTTCAATTTGTCATGGCCAATCCTGAATTTGGTTGACACTTCTATTATAGAGAAAGGGCAAATAGCGGCATTACAATATTTCTTCTAATTAATTCCTTAGTATTAATTAGTATTTCCTTAGTATTAATTAATTAATTAGGGCCACAAGTATTCTAATAGTGGCAAGATGTCATCTGTGAATAGTAAGGTTTTATTGGGCCAAAAGCCTAAGGGACCATTATGAGTCATTGCTATGATGCACACTGACCAGCAGGTGGCAGATGCTCAACACAGGAGCTTCCCCCTGGTGGTCAGGGAGCTCCCAGAGTGGGACCCTTGCTCAGGCAGAAGCCAGGCTCATACCTGGAGAGTGCAGCTGTGGCAGCAGGAGCCTTCGCTGCCTATGCCACAGTGCTACCAATTGGTGGTGGCAGGTGGAGTGGGGCTTGGATGAGCGGGAACACAGCACCTGGCTCCAGCTTGGGCTCCTGCCCACCTGCCTGCCGTTTTGTGCACTGCTACATCCCTCAGGAGATGTCAGACCTAACCTGGCAGTCCCACATCTCCCAAGGGGTCCCAGAATGTGTGAGGCCGCAGGCCAAGCTGTGGGATGACACCGGTGCTTGAATTTCATTCACCGGGCCTCTAATCATTTCATAATTTATCACCCATTTAGCATGGTTCTCTTCTAATGCTGAATAATTTAAAGGTAGAAACTGAATTTTGGTAATGATGGCCATTGAGATTTAACTGCTCTTTAGCGGTATTATTTAATGGCTTATATGAAGGGCACTAATCTCCTTCAAATATGAGAAATATTACATTCCCATAAATATTACTATGTTCCAGTGCTAATTCTTTGCACTAATGCCACTAAGTGAGCCTTTCACTAATTTTCTTTGCTCACTAGCTCATCCAAAATTGAAATGGGAGGATGCTTGTCTATATTCAAGTGCAGAGGCATATTCTTCTTAACTACACTGATGCTCTCAATACTTTCAATTTTCCAACATAATTTATAGTGTGGGTCTCTATGTTAGATTTTAAAACATCTCTTTACTAATATGAATAAATCACTTTTACCTGATTTCTTCACAACTATGTGCATGCAATGATTTGGAACTTGCAATTCCTGACTCTTTTAAGTGTGCCTTCTCACCCTTGTTTTCATTAAAACACCATCAGAACCCACATTAATCACTTTTCAGTCTGTTAAGAAAATGCAGACCATCCTCGGGTTACATTGGACTCGAAGTACATCATTTTGTGGTTACAGTGCCATCCTCTGAGTATTTATTTTAAAAAACTTCCATCATTTATATGTATTTACATATGTGCTTTATGTTTTTTATTATTTACTAGAGCCAAGGTGCACAAAAATTTGTGCACTGGAGGGGGGCCCCTGAGCCGAGCTAGGCCCCTATCACATACTGGGAGCCCTCAGGGGATGTCCTACTCCCTGCTCCATGCTCCCTTTGGGGAGTGGGCCTAAGCCACAGCCTGGCCTCCCTTTGTGGGCGGCGACCAGGCTGATCAGGCGAAGACATCAGCTCAATCACCCCGCTGTTGCAGCCACTGCCAGTCAACCTCAGCCACCAAGGTGTTTTCATCAACACGGACTCCAGTCCCTTTACTATGAAAAAAATGACAACTTTCTTTAGGCATTCTCAAGATGTGTCTTTCATAGGATATGACATTTCTTTCTTTCTTCCTTTTCTTCCTTCCTTCCTTCCTTCCTTCCTTCCTTCCTTCCTTCTTTCCTTCCTTCCTTCCTTTCTTCCTTCCTTCCTTCCTTCCTTCTCACCTGAGGATATGTTTCCATTGATTTTTCAAGAATGTGGAAGAGAAAGGGAAAGACAGAGAGAAACATCAAAGTGAGAGGAACACTTTGATTGGTTGCTGCCTGCATGAGCCCTGACCTGGGCCCAGGCCAGGGAGGAGCCTGCAACCTATGTACATGCCCTTAGCCAGAATTGAACCAAGACTCAGCAGTGGGCAGGCCAAGGCATTATCCACTCCGCAAAACCAGCAAGGATAGGATATGACATTTCTTACCCCTCCAGCAGTGGACCTTCCTTTTTTCTCCAGGAGTGTGGTAAAAAACCCTACATCACCTATTTTGATTCTTATTACCCAATTTACTAAGAATATTACCAGTGGCATGGAGGGAGCTTAACCAATGAGCAGTCAGAAAAGGTGTTTCCTCTGTAGTTCACACCAATTGCCGGCTTGGTCCCTGCCCAGGCCTAATGCCTGTGGTCCAGTCATTAGCTCTGGGCAGGCGACCACCAACTCCCTCAATCGCCTGCTCAGACCCTGCTCCCCATGATCACTGGCTCTGCCCCTGCTCCCGGCCATGGCCAGCTGCCTCCCTGCTCCCCGAAATTGCTGGCTCTGCACCTGCACAGGGCGAATGCCTCCGGCCGGGGCATTAGGCCTGGGCAGGGGACCCCCAACTCCCCAGGATTGTCAGCTCCACCCCTGCCAAGGCCTAATGCCATGGGCAGGAGACCCCATGCTCCCCTCAATCACAGGCTCTTCCCCTGCTCAGAACTAACGCCTCTAGCAAAGGCATTAGACCTGGGAAGGGACCAATAATACCCCTGCAATTATCGGCTCCAGACCTGCCCAGGCCTAATGCCTCTGACAAAGGCAGTAGGCCTGGGCAGAGGATCCCCAGCTCCCACCATCGCCAACCCCTCTCCTGCTCCCCACCATCGCTGGCTTAACCCCTGCTACCCAACATCCCAGCTCCGCCCTTGCCCAGGCCTAACACTTCTGACCAAGGCATTAGGACTTGGCAGGGGACCTCTCAGCTCTGATTGCAGGCTCCAATAGCCTATAGCGATTGGGCACCTACTTATGCAAATTAACCGCCATCTTTGTTGGTGGTAAATTTGCATATCATGCTGATTAGCCAATGGGAGGTTAAGGGAAGATACTGTCAGTTACCCTGTTTGTCTATTATTAGATAGGTTTTAGCACAAGTAAAGGTCAGGAATCATTATTTTACTTTTAATTTTTTACTTTTATATTTTATTTTATTTTTTTTATTGTTTCACCTCATTACTGCTGTGTATGTGTGCTCCATGTGAGTGATGTAGATGCTTATCTAGGTGGGTTCTGACTTACGGCAAAAAACATTATGACGTGCTGCAGGAATAGATCTTAAATGTAACATGAGGACCTATTGTACTTATATTCTCCTGATAAAGATGTCGTTATTTGGTCTTCATATTTCCTCATTAAGTACATGATTGTTGGAAGCACAAACTATATCTTTATATATCTTTGTGATTCTTAGACTATTAATTCAATAAGAAAGAAAAACTGGGGTAGGGGGGACGCTGTGGAGGTCAAGGGGAGAAAACAAAAAAAAAAAGGACACATCTCTAATACGCTTTGAAGTACTTTAAGGAATAAAAAAAATTAAAAAATGAAAGCCTTATCCTTATAAAAAGATCTGGCCTT
Organism: Myotis nattereri; assembly: GCF_964212035.1. NCBI lineage: Eukaryota > Metazoa > Chordata > Mammalia > Chiroptera > Vespertilionidae > Myotis > Myotis nattereri. Next base: position 28,051,341 of record NC_138094.1, on the reverse strand, counting down.
ATAATTAAATGGCCTAATACATTTTAGAGTAGGGCACCTTTCCAAAGTATTCTCAGAAGAACATGGCTTGAAATCCAGGGTGTATCCTTTAACACCCTATTGGAAAAAAGAGCCTTATTTGGGCTCCATCATGATCCAAACAGAGACAGAAACAGCAAGAGACATGGCAGGTTTCTGTTACTATATTCCTACTGAACATACCTCAATGCACATTTCCTGATGATGCTATTGATCAGAATGTGCACTCACAGGACATTAGGGCCTTCATGCACAACTCCGTCATGAAACCACATGAAAGAGAAGCCTATTGGACAAGAATGTTAGCAGGGACTTTACAATGCAGAGGGATTCTGAAGAAGATTGAAAAATGTGGCAGAACCCTAGCCAATTTGGAACAGTGGACAGATCACTGGCCTTCAGACTGAAGGGCTCAGATTTGATTCAGGTCAAGGGCACTTGCCTGGGTGTGGGCTCAATCTCCAGTCTGGGCTTGCAGGAGGAACTGATCAAAGAATCACTCTCATCACTGATGTTTCTAACTCTCACAAGCTCTCCTTTCCTCTCTGAGATAAGTACAAATATATTTAAAAGAATGGTGGCAGAATCATGGATGATGCAGGGACATGCTGCCAGGAACAAACTGATATTCCAACTAAAATACAGAACAACTTCCTGAATAATCAATGGAAAACTCACAGGAGAGAACCCTGACACCAGAGGACCGAAGGTGGAGGCCACTTAGACACTGGTAGGAGGAGAGGAGGCTTGAAGGGGCGGGTCTGACACCCACAGACAGCAACTGAAGTCTCGGAGAGATATCTCAGCTGTGGAGGACTGCCACTGAGAACTCTGGGTCTAATCCCCAAGCTGTGCCTCCTAGCAGAGAGCACCAGAACTGAGGAGGGTACCCATATAACCTGTGGATGTGAATAGCAGCAGGGCACTGTCGGCCAGGGAGAGACAGCTAGAAATTCAGGTATACCCTTAAAGGGCCAGCACACAAATTTCCCTGTGGAGCCACACACCTTGTGCCCTGGCAAAGGGAGGGTGAAGTGGACTGGAGCTGTGAAGGAAAAAGCCAGAACTGGGGAGTCAAGGGTTCCAGCACAGAAGACAGACACTTCAAGTTTCCTGGGAGGAGTCATTTCCTCATGCAGCAGAGAAAATCTTTCCCATGCAGACATTTGCCTTTCCTGGAGGGGAGACAATTAACACACACTACTGGGAATCACCTTGCCTGGAGGACACTTAAGAGATTATAAATAACAATAAACCTCCACACAGAAGCAACTGCCCCACCCTGTTGAAACAAACTCTTGCTATAACCGAGGGCCCTTGCCTTGGAAGCAAGTTAAGTTGGAATCCTATCAGTCTATAGACAGAGGAGGTCTCTGGAGTCTTTGAGTCTTTGCCTGACCTACTTAGTCAGAAACATCCTTAAACAATGTTCTGCACTAGAGACTGAGAGGCACAGAGGATCTACCTAACTTGTCACCACAAACCCACACAGAAAGCCAGAAAGAGGAAATAAATAAACAACCCCCAAATGAGAGAACTAGAGAATTCTCCAGATATAGAGGGAGATGAAGCACAGAGAAGACATTTATCTGAATCTGACTTCAGGGTTATGAAGGTAAAAGAGCTCAACAGCATGAAAAAAGATATAGTGACTATGAAAAGAAGAACAGTCCTAGATATAAAATGACATAATTCAAACAGGAGGACCACTTACATAACAGTATTAGAATAGCGAGTGTGCCAAAAGAGGCAGGAGGGGAGAAAAGCGTAGAGACGGTCTTTGAAGAAACAATGGCAGAACACTTCCCTAACGTGGTAAAGAAAAATCCCACACAAGGTCAAGAGCCAAAGAGAACCCAAAAGAAGAAGTACCCAAACACGTGCCCAGGCACATCATAATTAAAATGCCAAAAATTAAAGACAAGGAGAGAATCTTCAAGGCAGCAATTAAAAAGAAAACTGTTAGCTACGAAGTCGTCCCCATAAGGATGAGTCCTGATATGTCATCTGAAACTCTACAGGCCAGAGGGATTGGCATGAAGTACTCAAGTTAATGGAAAGAGAGGATCTGAGACCAAGATTACTATATACGGCAATTCTTTCCTTCAAAATAGACAGTCAAATACAGAGCTTCATAGACAGAAAAAGGCTAAAAGAGTAAATTGTCACCAAGCCAGCATTACAAGAAATGCAAAGGGATTGCTGTAATGAGAATGAGAAACAGAGACAGAAACTTAGCCATACAGAAAGAAAATGGAAAAAAATAAATACCTATCAATAATAACTCTAAATATAAATAGGTAAATGCTCCAATCAAAAGGCATAGGGTATCAAAATGGATACAAAAATATGATGCAAGTATATGCTGTATACAGGAGTGCCATCTGAAAACAAAAGACACACAAAGGATTGGAGTGAAGGAATGGGAAAATTTCCATGCAAATGGAAAGAAAAAAAGGCTGGAGTACCAATATTCATATCAGACAAAATAGACTTTTTAATAAAGGCCATCACAAGAGACAGAAAGGTCACTGCATGATACCAAAGGGATCAACCAGCAGAAAATATTACCCTAGGAAACAAATATTCATCCAACATAGGAATATATGTATATCTCCTATCTAATAAAAGAGAAACATGGTAATTAGCATACGACCAGTACTCTTCCCTTTGGCTATCAGCGAGATATGCAAATTAGCTGCCTGCCAAGATGGCGGCCGGCAGCCAGGCAGCTTGAAACTAACATGAGGCTTGCTTGCTTCAGTGACAGAGGACACCAACGTTCCCAGCCTGCCTTGCCGGCCTCTGAGCTTGCAGTTTAAGAAACATTGTAACAAATATAGAAGCTAAACAAAGCCCCAGAAACATGCTTTCAGTGAGCCCGGGATCTCAGAGCTGGAGTTCTATATTGTTTCGATTATAGAACCCAAACAAACCAGATACCTTCTTTCAGCAGCAGAGGCCTCAGAGCTGGAGCCAGAGCTAAAGCTGGCCCAGAATAAAAACAAAAGAATAAAAAAGCATTTGGGAGCTTCAGTCAGCCAGAAAACAGCCCTCAGCCCCTCACCCAGGCTGGCCACGCACCCCAGTGGGGACCCCCACGCTGATCCAGGACTCCCTTCAGGGCAAACCAGCCAGCCCCAACCATGCATCAGGCCTCTATCCTATACAGTAAAACGGTAATATGCCTCCCAGCACCGGGATCAGCAGAGCTGAGAGGGCTCCCGGCACGCACGGGGATGAGCGTGACAGGGGGCAGCACCCAAAACCCCTGATCACCCTGAGGCTCCGTGTGTAACAGGGGATGGGACCTCAACCTCCCTATCTGCTGTGCTCTGTTCATGACAGGGGAGGGCGCCCCAACCCCCTGGTCAGCCCTGCTCGGTGCCTGATGGGGGGAGCTCCCCAACCCCCTGATCGCCCTGCGGCTCTGTGTGTGACAGGGTGCGGCGCCTCAAAACCCTGATCAGCCCTGCTCTGTGTTTGACAGGGTTCTGGGCCCCAACCCTCTCCTCCCCCTCAGGCCCTGCTCTGTGTGTGACGAGGTAGAGCCATAACCTCCCCATCAGCCCTGTCCTGAGTGTGACTGGGGGCGGTGTCCCAACCCCCCAATCGGCCCTACCCTGAGCATGAGTGAGGGTGGCATCGCAACCTCCCAATCTGCCCTGCTTTGTGAATGACAGGAGAAGGCGCCCCAACTCCCCAATCAGCCCTGCTCTGAGCCCGACAAGGGGCTGAACCTAGGGATTGGGCCTGCCCTCTGCAACCCAGGAGTAGGCCTAAGCCAGCAGGTCGTTTTCTCCTGAGGGGTCCCAGACTGCGAGGGGGCACAGACGCGGCTGATGGACCCCCCTTTCCCCACCAAGTGCACAAATTTTTGTGCACCGGTCCTCTAGTATATACATGCCAATTCAAATCTATATGCCAAAATGCTGGACAATGTGGATGAATTAGATGAAGTCAGTAAAAAATGCGAACTACCAAAATTGATTCAGAAAGAATTACTTATACATCTGAAACAAACAAACAAAAATCAAACAAAGAGACTTCCAGGCGACTTTAATGGAGAACCTGAAAACAGGACAGTCATAGTAGCAGACTTTTATCACTCCTATCACTTCACTGGATAGATCTTCCATGTGACAAGACAATGATTCAGAGACTCTAAAGGACACACTGCATCAGATGGATTTAATTGACATTTTAGAACGTTCACCCCAACAGAGCAGAATATACTTTCTTCTCAAGTGCACAGGGGTCATTCCCAAAGATAGACCACATGGTAGGACACATAACAAGTCCCTACAAGTTCAAGAAGATTTAAATCATATCAAGCATCTTCTTGGATCACAGTGGAATGAAATGAGAAATCAACTAGCGTAAAAACACCCAAAAACATTTAAACACTTAGAGGCTAAATAGCATGCTATTAAACAATGAATTTGTTACAATGAGATCAAGAAAATATCAAAGACTTTTTGGAAAAAAAGGAAAATGAACAAATAACAACACAATATCTCTGGGAAACAGCAAAAGCAGTCCTGAGAGGGAACTTCATAGCACTATAGACCTATCTCAGAAAATAACAAAAATCAGCAATAAACTATTTATCCCTACAACTGAAGAATTAGAAAGAAACCAACAAGAAGAGCCCAGAGTAAGTAGCGGAAGGAAAAAATAAAGATTACAGTAGAAAAAATAACAGAGAAAAAAAATTCAATGAAACCAAAAGCTGGTTCCATGAAAGGATAAACAAAATTGATAAACCATTAGCAAGACTCATTAAGAAACAAACACACATGATTCCAATAAGCAAAATCAGAAACAAGAGTGGAGGAGTAAGCACTAGCACCACAGAAATTCAAAGGATTGTAAGAAAATACTATGAACAACTATATGCCAAAATGCTGGACAATGTGGATGAAATAGATGAAGTCAGTAAAAAATGCAAACTACCAAAACTGATTCAGAAAGAATTAAGAAACCTGAATAGGCTCATAACAACTGATGAAATAGAAGCAGTAATCAAAACACTTCCAACCAACAAAAGCTCAGGTCTGGACAGCTTCACAGGGGAGTTCTACCAAACAGTCAGAAAACTACAATCTATACTCCTCAAACTGTTTCAGAAAATCAAAGAGGAAAGAATACTTCCAAACTCTTTGTATGAGGTCAGCATTATTCTAATTCCAAAAGAAGGTAAAGACACTACAAAGAAAAAGAATTACAGGCCACTATAGCTGATGATGACAGATACTAAAATCCTCAACCAAGTATTAGCAAATCACATCCAGCATTATATTAAAGGACCAAATGACATGATCAAGTGGGATATATTCCAGGGATGCAAGGCTGGTATGATATTCACAAATCAATAAATGTGATACAACTCATAAACAAACTGAAGGTTAAAAATCACGTGATCATATTGATAGACACAGAAAAAGAATTGGAAAAAACCCAACCCCCAATTTTGATAAAAAGTCTCAGCAATGTGGTAATAGAGGGAGCATACTCAACATGATAAAGGCCATATATGAGAAACCCACAGCCAACATCATACTCAATAGGCAAAAACTAAAACCATTTCCCATGAAAGAACAGGAACATGACAGTGATGCCAATTTTCACCATTCCTGTTCAACATAGTACTGGAATTGCTACCATAGTGCTCAGACATGAAGAAATAAAAGTCATCCCAACCGGAAAAGCACATAATAAATGAATTTGGTCATGAATCAGGATACAAAATTAACACCCATAAATATATGTATTTTTATTTACCAAGAATGAACTCCCAAAAAGATAAACTAAGAAAAGAATCCCACTTACCATTGCAATAAAGGAATTAAAGAAAAAACTCAATTAAGGAAGTAAAAGAACTGCACTTGGAAAATGACAGAATATTGAAAAGGAGATAAAGTTATCAACCAGTGGACTAATATACCGTGTTGATGGGTTGGCAGAATTAACATTATTAAGATGTCCATACTACCCAAAGCAATTTATAGATTCAATGTAATCTCCATTAATATACCAACAGAATATTTCACAGTCAAAGAACAAACTCTCCAAAAATTCATATGGAGTAAAAATAGCCTCAGCAATCCAGGGAACTACAAAAAAATATGCAAGGCTCACAATACCAGATATTAAGCTATATTATAAAGCCACCATTCTCAAAACTGCCTGCTACTGGCACTAGAAAAGACATATACACCACTGAAACAGAACAGAGAACCCAGAAGTGGACCCACGTCATTACGCTGTATTATTAATTTCCAAAGGAGGCGAGAGCATTCAATGGAGTCAAGACAGTCTCTTTGATTTCTACAAGATGGCGGCGATATAGGCAGACGCGTCCCAGGTCTTGTGCCAGAGCAGATGGAGTAAGCAGCTGAAACTAATAACACCCACCGCGAATTGGCGAAATTACTCAGCTGGTAAGACGGTTTGCAGTAGGGAAGGGCAGAGCTCCCCTGGAAAGGTAAAAGAACCAGGGATCTGGGCAGGAAAGTTTGCCAGACCTCTGAGCCCAGAGGGTCAGAGGGAGACTGCATGGCACTGGGACAGGCACAGCCCCTGACTGGGGAAAAGAGATCCGCGGGATTCCTGGCACAGGGGGATTTGAGATCTGGGTTCTGTGATTACGGAGGACTGAGCCTAGAGGGGGCTGCCTCAACAGCTGAACAGACCATGCAGTGCTGGTAAGAGAGGAGCTTACAGAAATTCAGACTTCCTCATTTCTGTGGCCAGCATTTGTTTGTTTATTTTCACTGAACCCTGTTCATAGGACATTTCAGATACAGACACTCACCTGTGCTGAAGAGAGGGAGAAGGTGCAGATGAGTGGAATCTGGGGAGAGGCTGGGGAGAAAGGGGGCGCCGGGAGAGGTGCCAGCGAATTTAGTTCTGAGACACCCCTGGGACCAGGACTCGGGCAGCCATTCTTTCTGGAGTGTGGGACTCCTCCACCTAGCCCCCAGGCAAGGAGCACCGCCACACCCAGATTAGACCCTGAAGGAGATGAAGGATTAAAATAATCTGATCAGTCCCTGGGCGTTAACAGGGTCTGGCCTATAGAGGGACTTTCAGTCCCAGCAATAACATAGACCAGGGCCACGATTAAAGAACCTGTTCTGGGGAGTTGACCTCCCCAAACCAGTTTTAAGTGCAATAGAGAAAATAAACCCTTGCTACTGGATAGAGAAGCTGTATAGCCTCAGAGGCCAACCCAAAAATACTGCCACCCAGAGGCTGAGCCACAACCTTAATCTCAGCTAAACACAAATTAAGGCAGTCTGAGACACAAATACGGCCTGCTTTAAAATCAGGACTATGGTTTACAACACTGAGGAAGAGTGTATCGCAGGGAAATTCAACACTCTCCTGAATAACTGGCAAGACCAAGGCGAGCCAGAACGAAGAGTTGAAGAACCGAATTACCTTCACTACTGCAATTTTTTTTTTCTTTTTTCACCTTTTAACTAAGAAAGCAATTTTTTCTTCTTTTTCCATCAGCTGATTTTATCCTTTTAATTACCACATTTTTATGTTTAACCAGTATTATTGCTGCTACCACTTTACCATTTTTTTAAAGTGACATTTTATTGTGTCTCTATTTTATTTTGGGATTAGTGTTCTCCATTCTATTTTCATCGTTCCTATAGCATCAATTTTCCCTACCTCAATTTTACCTCTATGCTAAAACCCTCTTCCCCACTTTTCCCTTTTTGTTGTCCTGTTTCTCTTACCCTATTCCTGCTTTAGATTTTCCTGATTCCTTCTTTTTCCCCCTGTCAAAATTTCACCCTAATTATATATCCTATTTCCACTCCACTGCTCTAAATCCTTATACACCTATCCCTTATCTTTCTTCACTATCCAAAATTTTTTCCCTTCTGTTATCTTTCTATGTTTTGTTGCTGTTTGCTTGATTGTTGAGTATTTTGGGTTTTTTTGTTTTTTTTTTTTTTTTTGTGTGTGTGTGTGTGTGTGTGTGTGTGTGTGTGTGTGGTTTAGGACTGGTTGTGAGGTTGTTTTGCTTTTTCGTTTTATTTTTTCTTTTGCTGGCTTTTCCCCTCTCTCCACCCCCGCTCCCCGCCAGTTATTTTTTTGCTTCTGTTTTCCCTTGCCTCTCTTGATATTATTGATTATTTGTAGTTTGCATTCATCTCCAGTGATCTGTTCCTGGAATCTGTTGGGATTAGTGGCGGTTCTATCAGAGTTTTCTCCTCATATAAATAGTCTCTTCCCCTCTTCTAATTCATTCTCTCTTTTCACTCTTTTTATTTCTTTTTTCCGCGTCATTTTCCCCAATTTCATTTTTGAACTCCTTTTTTTTCTTACATTTCTTTTCTTTTCTCTCTTTTGTATTTTTCTCTTCTTTTTCCTTATCCCCTAATCCTCTTAATTTGGGAAGTCACCTTTATTTGGGGTTATCAATATTGTGAATATATTTGTCTTCAGTGCCTGGTACATTGTGGCTTGATTTGTTGCATTATGTGCCCTTAAATCAACGCAGCAGATCCAAGCCGCAGCAGCCTCCTGATCACCATACCCTCTGAGGATCAGCAGCTGTATGTGAAGCCTCCCCCCACCAGCAAGAAGAGCCACCAAAGCTGTGAACAGCACACATAAGAGGAGCTGCAAACTGAGGAAAAGCTGCTATCGCAACCACCCAAGGAGCAACCACAGCCCAAGGAGCCACTGCCACCCAGGGAGCAGCTCATGAATGACTCAACGTCTAGATATGTCAGTCAGATCAAACATGGGTAGACAAAGAAATCCCGAAAGGAAAGAGAAGGAGGATTCGACAGAAAACCAGCTAAGTGATACAGAGGCATGCAACATGAGAGGAAAAGAATTCAGAATAAGGGTCCTAGAGTCCATAAACCGGATGGAGGAAAAAATCAAAAACATATAGAAGAACCAAGAAAAAACAGATCAAAAAATCAACTACTTAAGCAAGAATCAAGAAGTAAAAGATAAAAAATCAACAACTTAAGTAAGACCCAAGAAGAAATGAAGAGTGATATAGCTGCACTAAAAAACACCATTGAAAGTATCAACAGTAGACTAGGAGAAGCGGAGGACCAAATTAGTGAATTAGAAGACAAGGAAGCAAACACACCCAAAGTGTACTGCAATTGGAGAAAAAAAATTAAAAGACAGGAGGAGAGCGTAAGTGAGCTTTGGGACAGCATGAAACGAAACAACATATGGATAATAGGGGTGCCAGAACAACAGAAAGAGGAACAAGGATTAGAAAACCTATTGGAAGAAATAATATCAGAAAACTGCCCTGTGTTGGGGAAGAAAAAAGTCACACAAGCCCAGAGAGTCCCAAACAAGGTGAACCCAAAAAGACTGACACAAGACACATCATAATTATCATGGCAACTGTTCAGGACAAAGAGAGAATCTTACAGGCTGCAAGAGAGAGACGGAAAGTTACATACAAGGGATCTCCCATTAGATTGTCAAATGATTTCTCAACAAAAACACATCAGGCCAGAAAAGAATGGACAGAAATTTACAAAGTGATGCAAAGCAAAGGACTGAATCCAAAAATACTCTATCAAAGGCTATCATGCAAAATTGAAGGGGAAATAGGAAGCTTCACAGACAAAAAAAGGCTACGAGAGTTTATCACCACCAAGCCGGCAATGCAAGAAATTCTAAAGGGACTGGTGTAAAAAAAGGAACAAAAAGCTCAGAAAGAAAACAGCCACACACACAAAAAAAAAATGGCTACAAACATGTACTTTTCAATAATAACTTTAAACTTAAATGGACTAAATGCTCCAACCAAAAGACATCGAGTGGCTGAATGGAAAAAAAAAAAAACATGACCCATACATTTGTTGTCTACAAGAGACCCTCCTCAAAAGAAGGGACTCACACAGACTGAAAGTGAAGGGATGGAAAAATATCTTTCAGGCAAATGGAAAGGAAAAGAAAGCTGGGGTAGCAATACTTATATCGGACAAAATAGACCTCAAAGTGAAGGCCATAACAAGAGATAAGGAAGGCCACTTCATAATACTAAACGGATCAATACATCAAGAAGATATAACCCTGGTAAACATATATGCACCCAATGCAGGAGCACACAAATACATAAAAATAACTCCTGGAAGATATCAAAGGAGAGATCAACAACAATGCAATCATAGAGGGGGACTTTAATAACCACTGACATCACTGGATAAATCCTCTAGGCAAAAAATCAGCAAAGAAACAGCCATCCTAAATGACTCACTAAATCAGATGGACTTAATTGACATCTTCAGAACGCTTCACCCCACAGCCAAGGAATATATATTCTACTCAAGTGCTCTTAAGACACATTCAAAAATAGACCACATATTGGGTCACAAACAAAGTCTCCCCAAATTCAAGAAGATTGAAATCATACCAAGTATCTTCTCAGACCACGATGGCATAATATTAGAAATAAACTACAATAAAAACAACCCAAAATACTCAAACACTTGGAAGCTGAAGAGCATGTTATTAAATATTGATTGGGTTACCAATGAGATCAAAGAAGAAATTCGAAACATCCTGGAAACTAATGACAATGAAAACACAACAATCCAAAACCTATGGGACACATAGAAAGCAATCCTGAGAGGGAAGTTTATAGCTCTACAGGCCTATCTCAAAAAACAAGAAAAAATGGTAGTAAATCATCTAACTCTACATCTCAAAGAATTAGAAAGAGAGCAACAACAACAACAAAAAAAACCCCAGAGTGAGCAGAAGGAAGGAGATAATAAAGATTAGCAAAGAAATAAATGACATAGAGACCAAAAAAATAATAGAGAAAATCAATGAAACCAAGAGCTGGTTCTTCGAAAGGATAAACAAGATTGACAAACCTCTAGCCAGACTCACCAAGAAGCAGAGAGATAGGACCCAAATAAACAAAATCAGAAACGATAGGGGTAAAATAACCACAGACCCCACAGAAATACAAATGATTGTTAAAAAATACTGTGGACAGCTCTACTCCAAAAAAACTAGACAACCTGGAGGAAATGGATAAATTCCTAGAAAAATACAACATTCCAAAACTCAATGAGGAAGAATCTAAAAATCTCAACAGGCCAATAACTATGGAAGAAATTGAAGCAGTCATCAAAAAGCTTCCAGCAAACAAAAGCCCAGGACCAGATGGCCTCACAGGGGAATTTTACCAAACATTCAAGGAAGTACTAAAACCTATCCTCCTCAGACTACTACAAAAAATTCAGGAGGAAGGAACACTTCCAAGCTCATTCTATGAAGCCAGCATCACCCTAATACCAAAACCAGGTAAAGACAACACAATGAAAGAGAATTAAAGGCCAATACCCTCATGACCATAGTCGCGAAAATCCTCCACACAATCTTAGCAATCAGATCCAGCAGTACATCAGAAAGATCATACACCATGACCAAGTAGGATTTATCCCAGGGATGCAAGGCTGGTACAATATCCGCAAGTCAATAAACGTGATACATCACATAAACAAATTGAAAGAAGAAAAACACATGGTCCAATCAATTGATGCAGTAAAAGCATTTGACAAAACCCAACACCCATTTTTGATAAAAACTCTCAGCAAGGTGGGAGTAGAAGGATCATACCTCAACATAATAAAAGCCATATATGACAGGCCCACAGCCAACATCATACTCAATGGACAAAAACTAACACCATTTCCCCTAAGAACAGGAACAAGACAGGGATGCCTGCTCTCACCACTCCTGTTAAACAAAGTACTGGAAGTATTAGCCATTGCAATTAGACAAGAAGAAGAAATAAAAGGCAACCAAATTGGAAAAGAGGAAGTAAAACTGTCCTTATTTGCAGGCGACATGATATTATACATACAAAACCCTAGAGATTCCATCAAAAAACTAAAAGACTTAATACATGAATTTGGCAATGTAGCAGGATACAAAATTAACCCCAAGAGATCTGACGCATTTCTATACATCAATAGTCAACTTTCAGAAAGAGAGATTACAAAAACAATCCCATTTACCATCGCACCAAAAAAATTAAGCTACCAAGGAATAAACTTAAGTAAAGAGGTAAAAGGCCACTACTCCAAAACTACAGGACATTGAAAAAAGAGATAGAGGAAGACATAAACTGATGGAAGAACATACCTTGTTCATGGACTGGTAGAAGCAACATCATTAAAATGTCCACACATCCCAAAGCAATCTATAAATTCAATGCACTTCCCATTAAAATACCAACGGCATACTTTACAGATCTAGAACGAACTCTCCAAAAATTCTTCCATAATAAAAAAAGGACCCCGAATAACTGCAGCAATCCTGAGAAAGAACAAAGTAGGTGGGATCTCAATACCAGATATTAAGCTGTATTACAAAGCCGCTGTTCTCAAAACTGCCTGGTATGGGCACAAGAACAGACATATAGATCAATGGAATAGAATAGAGAGCCCAGAATTCAACTCGAACAAATATGCTCAATTAATATATGACAAAGGAGGCAAGAACATACAATGGAGTCAAGATAGTCTCTTCAATAAGTTGTGCTGGGAAAATTGGACTGACATATGCAGGAAAATGAAACTAGACCACCAACTTACACCATACACAAAAATAAACTCAAAATGGATAAAGGACTTAAATGTACGACGGGAAACCATAAAAATTCCAGAAGAATCCAAAGGCAGCAAAATCTCAGACATATGCCGAAGCAATTTCTTCACTCATACAGCACCTAAGGCACTTGAAACTAAAGAGAAAATGAACAAATGGGACTCCATCAAAATAAAAAGCTTCTGCACAGCAAAAGAAACCATCAATGAAACAACAAGAAAACCCACTGTGTGGGAAAACATATTTTCCAATGTCATATCAGATAAGGGCCTAATCTCCAAACTTTATAGGGAACTCATACAACTAACAAAAGGAAGATAAACAATCCAATCAAAAAATGGGCAAAGGACCTAAATAGACACCTTTCAAAAGAGGACATTCAGAAAGCCAAGAGACATATGAAAACATGCTCAAAGTCACTAATCATCTGATAAATGCAAATCAAAACAACAATGAGGTACCATCTCACACCTGTCAGATTGGCTATCACCAACAAATCAACAAATGACAAGTGCTGGAGAGGAGGTGGAGAAAAATGAACAGTCGTGCACTGCTGGTGGGTTGCAGACTGGTGCAACCACTATGGAAGGCAGTATGGAGCTTCCTCAGAAAACTACAAATGGAACTGCCATTTGACCCTGTGATCCCACTTCTAGGAATATATCCCAAGAAACCAGAAACACCAATCAGAAAGGATATATGCACCCATATGTTCATAGAAGCACAATTCACCATAGCTAAGATCTGGATACAGCCTAAGTGCCCATCAGTAGATGAATAGATTAGAAAACTGTGATACATCTACACGATGGAATACTATGCTGCTGTAGAAAAGAAGGAACTCACCATTTGCAACAGAATGGATGGAAGTGGAAAGCATTATGCTACATGAAATAAGCCAGTCAATGAAAGAAAAATACCACATGATCTCACTGATTCATGGAAAATAAAGACCATTATAAACTTATGAACAATAATAGATACAAGGCAGAGCTGCCTCAAACTGATTGTCAAACTGCAGCGGGAAGGCCGGGAAGGGTTGGGGGGCAGAAAGGAAAGGGGTAAGAGATCAACTAAAGGACTGGTATGCATGCATACAAACATAACCAACAGACATAAGACACAGTGGGGGGAGGGGAAGTGGAGGCCAGGGGATTGTCAAGGACGGAGAAACAAAAAGGACACATATGTAATACTCTTTGTAATCCTTTACGCAATAAACTTTTAAAAAAGACAGTCTCTTCAATAAATGATGAAAATCAGACAGAAACATGCAAGAAAATGAAACTAGACCACCACCTTTCACCATACACAAAAATAAACTCAAAGTGGATAAAGGACTTGAACGTTAGTTGGGAATCTATATGAAGAAATCTCAGAAGACTGCACAGGCAGCAAATTATCAGACATATGTCTTGGCATCTCTTTACTGACACAGCTCTGAGGGCAATGAACACAAAGGAGAAATTAAACAAATGGTCCACATCAAAATAAAAATCTTCTGCACGGCAAACTAAATCCTGAACAAAACAACAAGAAAGCCCACTGCATAGGAGAACATACTTGCCAATGGTATCTCTGATAAGTGTTGAATTCCAAAGTTGACAGGGAACTCACACAAATTAACAATAGGAAGATAAACAATCCAATCAAAACATGGGCAAAGGACTTAAATGGACATTTTTTGAAAGGGGGCCTACATAAGGCCAAGAGACATAGGGAAAAATGCTCAAAGGCAATAACAGTCCAAGAGATGTGAATCAAAATGAGAGAAGCACCAATCCACCACTGTCAGAATAGCTGTCAGAAAAAAATAAAAAATAAAAAACCACAAGTGCTGGAGATGATGCAGAGAAAAAGCAGCCAGGCAGCTGCAGTGAACAGGAGGCTATCTTGCTCCAGTGAAGGAGGAAGCCATGGTTCCCTGCCTGCCACTGCTGGAAAGTGAGCTTGCACTCTAAGCAACTATGTTGCAATTATAGACACTAAACAAACCCCATGCTTTCAGCCAGCCAGCAGATCTGGAGTTGCAACGGAGTTTCGATAACAGAACCCAAACAAACACAGATACCTGCTTTCAGCAGCCGAGGCCTCAGAGCTGGGGCTGACCCTCAGAGCTAAAGCCAGCCCTCAGTTCCAGTGACAGCCATAGAAGATAAATAAATCCCAGAATAAAAAAAATAAAAAAGGAGAGGTTGGGAGCTTCAGTCACCCACCTGCTGAAAAGAGCCCTCAGCCCCTCACCCAGACTGGCCAGGCACCTGAGTGGGGACCCTGACCATAAAGGCGGTGTGACCAGCTGCAAACAGCTATCATCCCCTCATCCAGGCTGGCCAGGCACCCAAGCGGGACCCCCACCCTGATCCAGGACACCCTTCAGGGCAATCCAGCCGGCCCCCACCTGTGTACCAGGCCTATATCCTATATAGTAAGAGGGTAATATGCCTCCCAGCACCAGGATCAGCAGAGCCATGAGGCCTCCGGAACCCGGGATCAGCGGAGCCATGAGGCCTCCAAGCACCTGGATCAGCGGAGCCTGCCAGCACCAGGATCAGCAGAGCAGCAAATGCTCACTGCCCCTGTGTCTAGCACAGCTGAAAGGCCTCCCAGCACCGGGATCAGTGGAGCAGCAAGACCTCACTACCCCTGTGTCAAGCGGAGCTTCAAGGCCTCCCAGCACTAGGATCAGTGGAACCTCCAGGCCTCCTGGCCCCTGGAGCAGCATGACAGGGGGCAGCGCCCAAACCCACTGATCACCCTGCGGCTCTGTGTAGGACAGGGTGCTGCGCCCCAACCACCCCATGGGCCCTACTCTGTTTGTGACGGGGTGGAGCCACAACCTCCTCCTTGGCCCTGCCCTGAGTGTGACAGGGGCGGCGCTCCAACTCCCCGATCCACCTGCTCTGTGTGTGACTGGGACAGTGCCCCAACTCTCCTATCTGCCCTACTCTATGCATGACAGCAGGGAGCACCCCAACACCCTCATCGGCCGTGCTCTGTGTGTGACAGGGTACTGAGCCCCAACCCCCCTGATGGGCCCTGCTCTGTGCGTGACAGCAGGTGTTGCTGCAACCTCCCCATCAACCCTGCCTTGAGTGTGACAGGGGGTGGTGCCCCAACCTTCCAATCAGCCCTAGCCTGAGCCTGACTGGGGATGGCAACCCAACCTCCCAATCCGCCCTGCTCTGTGCATGACAGGGGCAGCACCCAACACCCAATCAGCCCTGCTCTAATCACAACCACGGGCTGCACATAGGAATTGGGCCTGCCCTCTGCCAGGCAGGAGCAAGCCAAAGCGAGCATGTCATTATCTCCTGAGGGATCCCAGACTGTGAGAGGGGACAAGTGGGGCTGACGGACACCCCCCCAACCAGTGCACAAATTTTTGTGCACTGGGCCTCATATATATATATATATATGTATATATATATATATATATATATATATATATATATATATATATATATATATAGGCAGACACACACACACACACACACACACACACACACACACATATAAATATACTAGAGGGGCCCGGTGCACAAAAATTTGTGCACTCAGTGGGGAGAGGGGTTCTCTCATGCCAGCCTGTGCCCTCTCGCAGTCTGGGACATCTCAGGACATAATGACCTGCTGGCTTAGGCCTGCTCCTGGGTGGCAGAGGGCAGGCCTAATCCCTAGGTGCAGCCCTTGGTCAGGTTCAGAGCAGGGCCGATTAGGGAGTTGGGGCGCCGCCCCCTGTCATGCACAGAGCAGGGCGGATCAGAAAGTTGCAATGCCACCCTCAGGCACACTCAAGGCATGGTCGATGGGGAGGTTGCGGCACCACCCCCTATCATGCACAGAGCAGGGCCAATCAGGTGATTGGGGCGCTGCCCCTTGTCAAGCACAGAGAAGGGTCCATCAGGTGGGTTGGGGCTCCCCTCTGTCACTCATAGAGTAGGGCCGATAGGGAGGTTGAGGCCCCGCCCCCTGTCCACACAGAGCCTCAGGGCGATAAGGGGGTTTGGGCGCTGCCCCCTGTCACACTGATCCCGGTGCCGGGAGGCCTCGAGGCTCTGCTGATCCCAGTGCTGGGAGGCATATTACCCTTTTACTATATAGAATAGAGGCCTGGTGCACTGGTGGGGGCTGGCTGGTTTGTCCTGAAGTGTGTCCTGGATCAGGGTGGCGGTCCCCACTGGGGTGCCAGGACAGTCTCGATGAGGGGATGATGGCTGTTTGCAGCTGGTTACACACCCTTCAGGGTGGGGGTCCCCACTTGGGTGCCTGGCCAGTCTGGGTGAGGGGCTGAGGGCTGTTTTCAGGCTGGGACTGAAGCTCCCAACTGGTCCTTCTTTTTTTTTTCTTTTTTTTTTTTTTATTCTGAGCCACTTTTAGCTCTGAGGCTCCAGCTCTTAGGCCTCCATTCTTGAAAGCAGGTGTCTGGTTTGTTTGGGTTCTATAATCGAAAATCTGCATCAACTCCAGCTCTGAGATCCCAGCCGGCTGAAAGCTGGTTTCTGGGGTTTTGTTTAGCTTCTATACATTACAATGTTTCTTAAACTGCAAGCTCAGAGGCCGCAAGGCAGGCGGGGAATGTTGCAGTCCTCTGGCACGGAAGCAAGCAAGACTCATGTTCAGTTTAAGCTGCCTTGCCTGCCGGCAGCCATCTTGGCTGGAAGTTAATTTGCATATCACCCTGATTAGCTAATGGGAAGGGTAGCAGTCGTACGCCAATTACCATGTTTCTCTTTTATTAGATAGGATATGCACACACACATACATATATATATATATATATATATATATATATATATATATGTGTGTGTGTATATATATATATATATGTATATGTACATGTGTTTGTATATATAGATATAGATATAGATATAGATATATAGATATATATATACATATCTATATGTATCTCTCAGAGAGGGCTAATGAACTTTGATATTCAGCAAGGCTGAAAATCAGCATTATATTACCCTGCAGTTGGCAAAATGGCTGAAGGAAATCTCCTAACCTGATAACCCTTTTAATATTTAACATACTTGACTGCTGACATGCCTGTTTGCTTTGCTAAAGGGCATATATGAGAAACCTAAAGCCAAGTCAATAAAAGCTGATGGGTGCAGGGTTTGAGAGAGCTTCTCCGCTAGAAAGAAAGGTCTCTGCCTGGCTCCCCCATGTCTTCTAAATTTCTATTTGTTGTCTAGTGTACTCATTTGTGTTCAGCTCCTTTTCCAGATCCTGAATCCTTGCAGCATTCTGGCGCCCAATGTGGGGCATCTGGAGAAGAAATTTCACCAGAGTGAAAAATGAAGACATTTCACCAGAAAGCTGAGAAGTGCACTGAAAAGGTGGGGAAAATTCTCTGTGCACAAAGCCCATGTCAGCTTTGGAAATTGTGAAACTTAAAGTGGGCGGAAAATCGTTCATTACTGCCAGGCTATAATGAGGGAAAGTTTGATTATAAAGCAAAATAAATAAATAAATAAATAAATAAATAAATAAATAATTGTAAACATTTACTTGTATGCTCAAGGATAAAGAAATTAAAATATCAAAAGGTACTCTCTGAAATCAGGCTCAAGGAAAAATGTAACATTGCCATCTTGAACTATGTGGGCTCTTGTTCGCACTGCATTATGCCTAATTCGTATTGGGGATCAAAAGTCTGTAATACCTAAGCCCTGGGTCCTCCACCTCTAGTGTGGAAAGGCACAGCAGCTAGAGAAAATGGGGTTAACAGTCATTTTACAAAAGGACCCTTTAATGCTTTGTCTGAAAATTACCATATGACACCTTGGGACAGGCAGATTTTAGGTAAAATAACTTTGGAAGACAGCCAATGCCATGAAGAGCAGAATAAGATCCATGGAAACTACTCTGATTCATTAAGCTTTGTCTCTATGTTACGGGGGCATGTCAGTTGATTATTATTAATCTGTTTTGGTTGTTTATTGTTAGTCTATTAAGCATGCCTTCAATTTAATTTAATAAGAAAAGAAACAGTAGATGGACAGGCCATTACTAAATATCTAAAACACCTCCCAACCCATTAATTACTAGTCTTTTGGTGATCCTGTAAAATGTATGCCCACTCTCGAGAGTGTTATTAAAAGTCTCATTTTATTTCCCAGACCGTCATTTGAAATTTGGATAGATGAGACATTCCTCACAATTTAAGGGATATCTCTGGGATTTCTGTACCCATGAAGAGAAAAACACTAGCTTAAGAAAAGTCGCACCCCACCCGATTTTGGGTGGCCTCCTGGACTGACCCCCATCTCTTCACAGATGCTATAGTACAAACCCAAGACTGTTTTTCTTTATAAGATGGTGAAAATGACACAAGGAAAATATACAGGCTGTGTTTAAGCAATAAGATTAGTGTTTCCATAAGAAGGGGCAGTTCTTAAATAATAATGGACCATATTCCAAGGTTAACATTAATGCCAATGAAAGCCAGTAAGTTTTCTCTGCTGCAAAATTTGCCAAAGTGAAACGCCCTCAGATGGTGATAACTGGCTTTTGGAATCTCAAAATTGTTAAAAGTTAAGTAGATAGATATAACTAAAATGAAGACTTTGTGACAAAGCTTTTCAGTAATAATCTAATAAAAGAGAAACATGGTAATTGGTGTCCGACCGCTACCGTTTTCATTGTCTAATCAGGGCGATATGCAAATTAACTGCCAACTAAGATGGCAGTGAACCGCCATCAAAGATGGCGGTTAATTTGCATATGTAGGCACAATGCAGGGAGGCGAAAGGGAAAGCATGAAGAAGCCCCCTGTCACTGACAGTGATCGGAAACCCAGGGGGGAGCTAAGAGCCCTGCACCCCATCCATGGTCGGAGAATTGGGCACCTTTGCCACCCTGGCCAGTGATAGCGGGAAGTAGGGTTGGAGCCAGCGATGGGAGCTGGGCACGGGCAAAGCCGGTAGTCCCAGCAGCTAGGGGTCCCTTGCCTGGGCCTAAAGCAGAGCCCGCGATCACGGGGCCGCTGCCGCTGCCGCTGCGGGTACCCGCTACCCAGGCCGGACGCCTTGGCCAGAGGCGTTATCCTGGGCAGGTTCAGAGCCTGCAATCGTGGGGAGCTGGGGATCCCCTGCCCAGACGTAATGCCTCAGCCAGAGGCGTTAGGCCTGGGCAGGGGCAGAGCGGGAGATCGTGGGGAGCTCGGGGTCCCCTGACCAGGCCTACTGCCTTGGCCAGAGGCGTTAGGCCTGGGCAGGGATGGAGCCTGCAAACCTGGGGAGCTGGGGGTCCACTCCCCAGACCTAACGCCTTGGCCAGAGGCGTTAGGTCTGGGCAGGTGCAAAGCGGGAGACCGTGGGGAGCTCGGGGTCCCATGAGGCATTAGGCATGGGCAGGGGCAGAGCAGGAGATCGTGGGGAGCTGGGGGTCCCCTGCCCAGGCCTACTGCCTTGGGCCAGAGGCGTTAGGCCTGGGCAGGGGCAGAGTCACCTGCAACTGCGGGGAGCTGGGGGGCCCTGCCCAAACCTGACACCTCTGCCAGAGGCCTCAGGCCTGGGCAAGGGGCCGATCTGGTGATTTGTGATCAGAGGGTGATGAGGGTCAACTAGTCTGGCCGAGGCATCAGGCCTGGGTAGGGGATGGAGCCAGCAATTGGAGGGGGTTGGGGGCCCTCTGCCCAGGCCTGATGCCTGGGCCAGAGGCATCAGGCCTGGGTGGGGGGTGGAGCCAGTGATTGGGGTATATGAGGGTCCCCTTGCCTAGGCCTGAAGCCTGGGTCAGAGGCGTCAGGCTTGGGCGGGGGGTGGAGCAAGCGATCAGAGGGAGATGGGGGTCCCCTGCCCAGGCATAATTCCTGGCCAGAGGCCTCAGGCCTGGGCGGGGGCCAGAGCCAGTGATCAGGGGGAGATGTGGGTCCCTTGTCCAAGCCTGACACCTCTGGCGGAGGTGTCAGGCCTGGGCAAGGGGCCGATCCTGTGATTGGAGGGTGATGGGGGTCAACGTCTGAGGGCTCCCAGTATGTGAGAGGGGGCAGGCTGGGCTGAGAGACACTATCCCCCCTCACCCCAGTGCATGAATTTCGTGCACCGGGCCCATAGTTATAAATAAATATATTGATGGTGAGGGTGCAGTCCCTGAGGAGAGGGCGGACTGCACTCTCTGTTGGAGGAAAGGGCCAGTGGATCTTCTCCCTGGAAAAGCAGAGAACCTGGAAAAGCACTCTCAGATGTTATCTCTGAAGGAAAAATGTGGTGGTTTTAAAATTCCAATGGCTACAGGCCTTCTTCCTTTCTCCCCCTACTTCTTTGGCAACCTCATATGTCTAAACATACTTTTCCAAAGTCTTTGGTAACTTAAAAAATTGGAGTTGCTTACATTAAGTAAAAAAACTTATTAAAACTCTAAAGGTTTTGAAATAACAAAATTTTGCAATATTTATTTGAGTTTGACTCGAATGAAAAAACAAAGGACAGATTTGAATCTATTAATTAAATAAGTCTTTGTTAATTTTATTGGAAATATATCCATAAAAATGTGAAGGTATTACTAAACTAAGAAATGCTAAGTATTTAACTTACCACCTAAAATTTAAGGCTTCCAAGAGTTAAAAGTTCAAATTAAATTGGGAGAAATTATGTGCTCATAATGATACAATGCATAAAGTTTAGAAATTCATTATCAAGAAAAATATTTCATGTGATTTCTCTGGAAAAACTTAGTAGTACAAAGTATATTGTAGTCCTTATGTGTACTATGTGTGGTAAAATGTCAACCTAGGATATAATATTTTATTGGACTGATTAAAAAAGAGGATTAATTCTATGGTCTGAACCAAATTTTTAATAAAAAAACCAGTTTAAATTTTATTGATCTATTTTAGCATAATTACAACAAACGTATAATGTAATGTTTGGGTTACTCATATTTGTGATAGTCTTTCCATGTTAAATTTCAAGACTTTAACCAAGAGATAGCTTTGAAACTTTTCAAGTGCCCTGGAATAATTCAAGGGTTTACTCTCTTCTTAAAAGAAATATTTTAGGAAAAGAAATATTTTCAAACCAAATTACCCCGATCTAATATACTTGAAATCACTTGAAGCTTCATCAAATAAAAATTAATAGCTGTGTTCTCCTTACATGCATGTATTTTAAATGTTATAAAAGTTTCACCCTCTAAGGGAGGGCAGGACAAAGTTTCTGAATACTTCTTAAGCAACATCAGATTATTCAGCAGCAGAATTTTAAGATGGGAGACCTGACAGCCAGATCTTTAGATAGGCCCGGGGGTAGTGCAACATCTGGACTTCATAGGTCAAATGTATAAGTTTACTTACTTTGCTTTCTCAATAAAGATGCGTACTTTAGTCACTAAATAAATTAGCTTTTTACAATATAATCATGGTCTCATATAAACTCAGTTATACGAGAAGCAGATATTTTATTAGCAATTGGTTCTAACACAGTCCAGAGTAAAATTTCTGTACCTATGCAAATGAGCAATAGCCAAAAGAATGCTGTTCAAAAGTAAATTTTAAGCTCAAAAAAAGGAGAAATTTTTAAATCTCTTCTGCTACTATTTACAAGGAAAACAAAAAGTTATTATTGGAGCATTAAATCTCACCATTAATAAGACACCATAGAAAAAAAGGAGTTACTTTGACTTAATCTGTATGCATTGCACAATTGGCCAGCATACCTCTTATTGGTATTTCTTAAAAGGAACCAAGTTTGTAGCTCTATTTAAAAGAAAAAAAAATGTTTTTAAAAGAAACTCCCTAAATGTGGCCTAGAAATTACTCTGGGAGAAAAAACAGGAGCAGATTCCCTTCAAAGATCTAGAAAACTGTAATTAAAAATAAATGTATTAGGCCTCATAAAGAAAAGTAAACCATTTGCATTTTGCCTCCGTAAACAACGCTTATGTCAATATACTCAAAGACTGATAGCAAAAACCCTATTAGTGTCATTTACTGTCCCCACCCAATGACAAAGTTAGGAAATAAGCCTTATTTTTGACTGATTTAAATTAGCAAATGAAAATAAAAGAATATTCAGGGGAACTTAGTTGGAATAGGCAGAAACCTATTCCTGGAGCAGTCACTGTTTTCACTGATAGTTCATCTCATGGTAAAGCTGCTTATAATGCAAAGAATTCAGACCAAGTCATTCAGAGCAGTCATACTTCTGTGCAAAGAATCGAATTAGAAACGATCAAGGCTGACTTGCAGGATTTCCAAAAGCCTCTTCATATTATCTCTGATCTGCCTATGCTGCTGGCTTGGTAAACAGAACTGCAACTACTCAATTTAAATGGCTGTGACCGATGCCTATCTATACTATTTGAACAAGTCCTGGTCCTTTAACAAAAGGAAATGCATAGGCCTATCAATTAGTTATTTTATTAAACAGGCCACAGAATCTCATCAACTTTTACATCAGCCTGCCAAAATATTGTACAGCAGGCAAAACAGATTATCAAGAAATGTCCCCCTTGCATGTTATATCTGCTACAAGGGCCTCTAAATCCCAACTTGAAAAACAAAAGTGGGGGAATAGTGAAGAAATCTCCTGTAAGTAGACTGCACCAAGCCTTAATTACTTTAAAATTTTTCCTTGTAATGCTGATGGCAAGACACCCATAGAATTACACTGGTGTCAGAATAAGCCAAACCAAAATGGTCTGGTTAAATGGAAAGATACCGAGTCTGGTTTATAGAAGGGTCCCTTTATTAAACTCTGGTCGAGGATATACTTGTGTGTTTCCATAAAACTCCTCCAAGCCTGGATGGTTCCTGCAACATGAATTTGAGGGAGGAACTGACCAGTCTACTGCAACCACAGATAGCAGAGGCCCCAAGCAAAACGCTGAGGAGTCAGAGGAGAAACATCCAGAGATAGGGGATGGTGAAGACGCCTTGCCATGCTAGCACTCATCATCGGTGCATTGGTGCAGGTTGCCCATGACAAAGCCAAAAAAATTCAGACCTACATTGTCATTTCTCACCATTTGTCCACCATCCAGAACTCGAACATCATTGCTGTCATGTCACAAGCTAACAGTGACTGGGAAAGGGATCCATAAAAAACTAATGGCCCCAAAAGAAGCCTGCTATGAATGAATTCCTTAAATACCTGACAATAATATTTAGAAGGACATGAAAGAACTCAATCCTTGTCGTCGAATCTCCCTACGTTTCCTTTTTAGAGTAACCGCTATTGTCTTTCTTTCTTGTTCTTCTATGTTTGCTTCCAGTCTGAAGATGCAGAATGAAAAGCCTTAAAAGGATCTGAGCCCAGCTAATGGCAGACACCTTTCTAAACTAATTAAGAAAGCAAAAAGGGGGAAATGTCGGCCCAGCAAAGACCAACAGTAGTGAATATATCAAAGCGAGAATCCTACAGCAGGCGAATGGACTTTGATATTCAGCATGGCGGAAAATCAGCATTTTGCTACCCTGCTGTTGGCAAAATGGCTGTAAGCAACCTCCTACCATGATAATACTTTTACTGTTTACCAAACTTTACCATTGATATGCCTGTATGCTTTGCTAAAGGGCAAATGTGTATTAAAGTAAATAAAAACTGATGGGTCCTGGGTTTCAGAGAGCCTCTTTACTAGAGAAATGTCTTCACCTGGCTCCCCCACGCCTTCTAAATATGTAATTGTTGTCTAGTGTATTCATTTCAGTTCATACACTTTTGCAGTTCCTGAATCTTTGCTGCAAAAGGTTGCTGCAGGGAAGGTAGTGGAAGGTGGGGTTAGAGAGATCAACTAAAGGACTTGAGGCATGCATATGAGCCTGACTAATGGACACTGACACCAGTGGGGGTGATGACATGAGGAGGAGGTAGGAGGGACAAATGGGGGATAAGGACACATATGTAATACCTTAATCAATAAAGAAAAAATAGCCCTAGCTGGTTAGGCACTGTGGATAGACTATTGGCCTCCAGACTGAAGGGTCCCAGGTTTGATTCTGGCCAAAGACACATGCCTGGGTTGTGGGCTTTGTCCCCAGTGTGAGGTATGCAGGTGGCAGAGAATCAATGATTCTCACGCATCATTGATGTTGCAATCTCTCTCCCTCTCCCTTTTTCACTGAAATCAATAAAAAGTATTTCAAACAATAAAAGAATAAACAGATGAATAAAATAGAGCCAGAGTAAAAAACATATGTTTTAGAATATAATAAAAGGATTCCTATTATTTTCATATATTTAATAATTCCTACAACTTTTGTGATAAAATAGGTTTGCACTGTTTTGGTAATATTATATTTAATATTTTTTCCTTAACATATTAATGTTTATTGCATGTAACACTATATTATAACAGACTAATATGCAAATTGTCCCTTCAAACAGGAGTTTGACCAGGAGATCCACCATGGGGTGGGACAGTCTGGCTAGCATCCCGGCTGCACCCTGCAGGCAGCCCCACACTGTTCTGTCCACGGCCCCCCTCCACCCCCTCAATGATTGAGGACCCGCCAGCCAGTAATATGCCCACAGCCCCTTCCCCTGGCCTTCATCTTCCTCCATCTGATCCCCCACTCTATCTGGGTCCAGCCAGGCGGCCAAACACCTGTATCCCCTACCCCTGGCCATCCCGGCGATTGGGGTGTGCAGGCCGGACACCACCCATGCATGAATTGTACACTGGGTCTCCAGTATTATTATATTTAAAATTGTTTTTCTTGGAATATTAATGCTTATTGCATGTAAAATTATTACATTTAAAATAGTTTTTCTGGAAATATTAACATTTATTGAATGTAACATTACGACACTAAAACCATTTTTCTTAAAATATTAAAAAAGTAAATATAAAAAAGAGGGACACTGTATCAACATGGATTAAAAGGAATGCATTCTTCACTCTGGTGTTATCTACTTATTACCTCACTAATCAGAAGATGAAGAATTATTCCTAACAATGAAACAATAAGATAGTGTTGAGTACAGATGCCCATCCACTACTCACTTTCCACATGGCTTCCAGAAATTAAAGTGTAGCATTCCTTTTAAAACAGCTCATTACTCTAATCCATGAGAGACTGTACCATTTACCTTGACTTCCCATCCCAGTAATGCTTTGCCTTGGATCAGAATGGGCAGGTCTTGGTGGAGGATCCCAACTTCTTGAAGATGGAGTTCTTTTCAGTGGAAGGGAATCCACCCTGCAGCCACTTCTGTGAAGATTAATTGTATGTCCGCCATCCTCTGTGTTATAAATAACATCATTCTACTTGAGTAGGGTCAACATTTGTTAAATGGTCAAGTCTGGTTATTGTGTATAAATATTTACTAAACAGGATCATGGTCATAAGCATGCTGGTTAGCACAAAATGATAAAATTCTATCTTCACATGTCTTCAGTACAGTGCTCAGAGTTATTGAAAATCAGTTTGGATAACTGAGAAAGAACTGAAGCAGAATTATATATACGTGCCAATAAAACAAAACAAAACACACACACACACACACACACACACACACGGCAATTTGAATGCAGAGAATCCAGATATACTAAGTGAAAGAAGTTATTTAAAAGATACAAGAAAACAGTCTCAACTAGTCATCAAACTAATTTCATCTCAATAAAAGCTTTTAAAACATGCAATGTCATAATTAAAAATTAAAATATAAAAAGTCAAAACATGATGCATTACAAAAAAGTGTTATTTCACAAATGTTATCATATAATTCCTACAGTTCATTTATAAAATAACTCTTTGATCAGAATACTACACTCTATTTTAATAGTATTTAAAGAAAACATGTTGAATAATACATAATTAACAATCACTGTTTTCATTTTCAAATAGCAAAGAGGCTTATCTTCCAATTCTGTAATTCGTCATGGGAAAGAAGAACTATGAGCATCCTCATATGTGGCCAAATATGAACTAGCAAACTCTTCTCAGTATCACCCAGATGGTAAAAACAGGAACATTCACCTTCATCTTGCACAAACCCTGCAATAACACTTAGGAAATTTCCCGTGAAATGTCACACACCTAATTATCACAAATGGACACTAAATCTTTGAAATTAGGAAAACTGGTTAATATGAAACCAACTTTTCCTCCTACAGATATATTGAAATGAATATACTTTCCTTTCATAGTCAGTCAAATAAGTAAATAGATAAATTAATTAATAGACAACTCCCTGAAAATAGCTCGTCAACATGTTTATTCATGTTTCATATTCCTCATATACAAGAAAGAAAGAAGGAAAGAAAGACCAATAAACTTGGTGAATCATTGGTTTTTAGCCTTTTCCTGAGTCAGAGACCCCTTTGTGAATCTATTAAATACCATAGACATTTCTCTTATGTAGTTTCCAAATGGAAAGTTTTCTACATCAAACGTAAGTACAAGATCATCTTATCAAATTAATAATAGAGATTATTATTTTACACAGTACAGGGTTGCACATTCCTATACTCAAAACTAGTATTTCAAATCCAATTCTAAATAATGAAGTGTGTGTCCTTGACGTTTATATAGTTAGACCAACTTTTATTTCAGTGGGAATTTTCCAAGGTGAACTGATGTCCTTTTTTGAGACGAAAGAAGGGTACTTTCAGAACAAATTCTTAGTAGTTCAATAAGTATGAATCTTCACTTTAAACCTACATGACTTCCTGTTCCCAAAGTGTAACATTCTAACATAAGATCAATAGAATTGAGTTCTTCAGAGAACAGTTGAAGTGACTAGAGGCAAACAGTAATGCTAAAATAGACTGAATTTAGCTTGAGGTTTAAATCGTATCCCTGGAAGGTCATTAAGAGTGTTTCACACATTACATATTGCATTCATTATTAGAAGTGCTATACCTCTTTAGCAATTACAAATCATCTTGATCATCAGTATACATTCTTAATCTAATGAACCGTATCATTTCTTTTGCTTTGAATGATATGAATGAAATTGAGTTGTATCTCTTCATTCAATGTTACTGTTTTCACATAAATAATGGTTTCATGCTCATATCTTTTTTTTAATTTTTTAAAAACATTTGAGTTACTGACAGTACCTTTATGACTTTAAAGTTATTGAATTTATGGACGTTAATATGATCACATAGGCACTCTTTATTGAATTTATGGAAGTTAATATGATCACATGGGCTTCAGGTTCACAAGTCTATGATACCTCATTTGCATATTGTATTATGTGTTTACCTAAGTCAGATCTCCTACCATCCCTAAATTTTGAAACATTACCTAAGTGTTTTCCACCTGAAGGATGTCCTTTTGCTTCTCTTACTTCCTCCCTTTCATTTCTCAGACTTCTCACATCACCTCTATTTCTTGATGGAAGTGGTGCCCCCTGCCCACCCCCACTTTGAAAAGATGGTTTCTTGGTGTAGTCTACTTTAGTTGTTTTTCCACCCACAGACTAAAATGAGTACACATAATATCAACACTACATAACATTTAACCTGAACAAATGAGCAACTGTTTGAAACCTACTTATTATTGCAACTAAAATCAAGATCTACCTCAAATTCTTCTCCCAAACCAAGTGTTTCCTTCAAAAATGACAGAGTCCTTTTTCATGGTAAGTTTATGAAACATTTCATTATTAACAATATTCCATTGAAGTATTCAACACAGAAACATATATTTTGGTTAATAAAATTCCTCGAAAGACTCCTAGTAATAAGGACTAAAATGTATGTTGGTTAATAAAAGTCCTCCAAAGACCCCTAGTAATAAGGACGAAAATGTCTCACATTCCAGGGGAAAGCACATAAATTCCATTCTTGTTTTTTAGTAGGCTTATTCTTGGTTATCTGGAGATAGGGATAGAGAGATGGAAACATAGATGAAAGAGAAATATTTTGATCAGCGGCTTCCTTAAATGGCTCCTACTGGCAAACCAGCCAGCACCCTGGGCATGTGTCCTCACCCGGTATAGATGATGAGACATCTTGGTTCACAATTCTATCCTCAACCATTGAGCAATACTGACTGGGCAATGTGGATTACTTTTTAGAATGTGTCTGTTACTTCATTTATGTTTTGACACATCTATTTCATGTTTTCCAGTGCACCCGGCTTACATAAACTATTTATTTTTTAAAACAAACAATCATTCATTCAAAATGATTAGGTACTTTATTCCTCCTCTACCGCTTCTCAGGTTTCTTACTTTTACTATTTCTTCAGTAAAAATGACAGAAAACAATGTCCAGTATGAATGCAACTCTGTATACATAGTTCTGATTTGTTTCCCCATTCTATTTTTAATCGGCTCTTTGCACAATCTTTAGTATTTTTATGTTACTGCACTGTTTGATGTTAAATATGGTTCTAAGAAAACAAACCATCTTGAAGGGGAGAGCTGCTATGACTAGGAACCCAGCCTCACCTCTACCCAGATGGGCCTCACACATCACCTGAGAGCCACTCTGGCCAAAGACCTTTTTACGGCAGCAGCAGACCCACGGACACCGGGACCCCAGCCCCCCACCAGTGCCATTGCCTCCTGTGAGTCTTGGAGTGTACAATTGAATTGCGGATCCACTCTGTGGCCATTGGCCCATCGCACCCTGGCACCTGGGTTCTGACATGATAGCTAAAATGGGGAGACAAACAAACAACGCACAAAGGACAGAAAAGGAGGAATTGCCAGAAGAGGAACTCAATTAAATGGAGACATACAATATGTTCGAAAAGGAATTCAGAATAAGGGTCATAAAGTTCATACACCAGATGCATGGGAAATCCACAACTTACATAAGAATCAAGGACAAATGAAAAAAATTGATAATAGCTACAATAAAAAATACGATGGAAGGTTTCAATAGTAGACTAGAAGTAGCAAAGAACTGAATCAGCGATTTAGGAGACAGGGCAGAGTAACACACCCTGAACAACACAATCTGAACAGCAACTTGAGAGAAAAAATAGAAAGCAGGTGGATATCCTAAGGGAGATTGGGGATAACATGAAACAAATAACATGTGTATAATAAGGGTGTCAGAAGGACAAGATGAGGAACAAGGATTAGGAAACCTATTAGAAGAAATAATCACAAAACCTTCCTGATCTTGGGAAGAAAAAGTCACACAAGCACAGACAGTCCCAAACAAGATGAAACCAATAAGACCTATACCAAGACACATTGTAATTATAATGGCAAACAATAATGACACAAACAGAACCTTAAAGGCTGCAAGAGAGACACAGAGAGTCACCTACAAAGGCTCTCCTGTTAGATTATCAAATGATTTTTAACAGAAACAGATCAGGCCAGAAGGGAATGAAAGGAAATATGCAAAGTGATGCAAAACAAGGGACCAAATCCAGGAATACTTATCCAGCAAGGCAATCATTCAAGACTATAGGGGAATTCAGTGTCTTTACAGATAAAAAAAAATCTAAGGGAGTGTTTCTCTACTAAACCATCAATTCAAGAAATGCTGAAGGGACTGTTGTAAAAAGAAGGAATAGAAGAGACAGAAGAAACACGGGCATAAAAAAAAAAGTGGCAACATATCAGTACCTATCAAAATAACCTTAAACCTAAATGGACTAAACACTCCATTCAAAAGATATATAATGGCCAAAATTATAATAAAACAAGACCCATATATATGCTGTCTATGAGAGACCCACCTCAGAATAAGGACTCACATGGACTGAAAGTGGAAGGAGAGAAATACTTTTCAGGCAAAGAAGGGGAAAAAACTAGGGGATCAATAATTATATTTGAAGAAATAAATCTCAAGAAGCCAAGATGGCGATGGAATAGGCATACACATCCCAGGGCACGTCCCGGAGCAAATGGAGTGAGCAGCTGAAACTAATAACACCCACCCGGAATTGGCAAAGTACACTCAGGTGGTCAGACAGTTTACAGCCAGGAAGGGCAGAGTTCCTCTGGTAAGGTAAAAACCAGGGATCTGGGCAGGAAAGTTTGCCACACCTCTGAGCCCAGAAAGGGTATAAGCACACCTATGTTCATAGCAGCACAATTCAACATAGCTAAGACCTGGAAACAGTCTAAGTGCCCATCAGCAGATGAATGGATTAGAAAACGGTGGTATATCTACATGATGGAATACTATGCTGTTGTAAAAAAGAAGGAATTCTTGCCATTTGCAGCAGCATGGATGGAACTGGAGAGCATTATGCTAAGTGAAATAAGCCAGTCAATGAAGGAAAAATACCACATGATCTCACTCATTTATGGATAATAAAGACCATTATAAACTTATGAACAAAAATAGATACAGAGGCAGAGCAGCTTCGAACAGACTGTCAAACTACAGCGGGAAGGCCGGGGAGGGTTGGGGGGCAGGCGGGGAGAGTGAGAGATCACCCGAAAGACTTGTATGCATGCATATAAGCATAACCAATGGACATAAGACACTGGGAGTTAGGGGAGGCCAGGGGATAGTCAGGGCGGGGAAGAAAGAGGAGACATATGTAATACCCTTTGTAATACTTTAAGCAATAAAACAATTTAGAAAAGAGAGAAAAAAGAAATCTCAAAGTAAAGGTCATAAAAAAGAGATAAGACCGATTGCTATGATGTGCTCTGACACCCAGGGAGTAGACTCTCAATGCAAGAGCTGCCCTTGGGGATCAGTGAGCTCCCACAGGGCAGGGCCATTCAGCTGGATCCTGTGCTGACGACTGGCAAGTGGAGCAGCAGTGGCAGGAATCTCTCCCACCTCCACAGAGGCGCTAAGCATGTTTGGCAACTGGGATTAAGCCTAAGCCATCATTCGGACATCCCCTGAGGTCTCCCAGGCTGCCAGAGGGTGAGGGACTCCGCCAAGTGTACAAAGTTCGTTCACTGGGCCTCTTATATTGCTAATAAACTACAATAAGATATAACAAAATTCAAATACTTGGAGGCTAAATAGTCTTTTATTAAATAAATGGAGGCCCAGGGTATGAATTCCTGTATGGAAGCAGTCTGGTTGGCAACCCCAGATGGGGGCACATGGGGCCAGGCCTGCAGCGGTTAGTGGCCATTGGCGGTTAACCAGAAGGCCATGCCTCCAATCTGGGCGTTAGCGCATATAGGGGGTGGGGCTGACCAGGGGAAAGGCTGTGAGTGGTTTGCTTATCAGTCCTGCCCCGAATGGGGGATTGGGGGCCGATGGGAAGCAAGGTTGGTCAGGGATATGGCCGATTGGGGCCCAGATAAGACTGCTTGGCTGCCGCAATGCAAGTCATAGCCACCAGCTATTCTGGTCATTCTGCCATTCCGGTCACAGGGCTTTTATGTACAAAGATAGATAACTGGGTTACCGAAGAGATTAAAGAAGAAATTAAAATCATCCTGGAAGTAAATGAAAAGTAAAAATAAAAGTCCAAAATCTATGGGACACACTGAAAGTAGTCCTTAGAGGGAACTTCATAGCATTACAGGCCTAACTCAAAGAACAAGAAAAACAGTTAACAAATTATCTAACCCGCACAACTTAAAAAGTTAGACAGAGCAACAAGCAAAGCCCAAACTGAGCAGCAGGAAGGAAATAATGAAGATCACAGCAGAAATAAATGACATAGAGACCAAAAACCGCACAAAAGATTAATAAAGACATGAGCTATTTCTTTGAAAGGATAAACCAGATTGACTAAGCTCTAGCTAGGCTCACCAACAGGACCCCAGTAAACAAAATCAGAAACGAAAGAGGCAAAATAGCAAAAGACCCCACAGATATAAAAAGGATTGTAAATAAATACTATGGACAACTCTACTCCAACAAACTGATCAACCCTGAAGAAATGGACATATTCCTAGAAAAATACAATCTTCCTAAACTTAGTTAGGAAGAATAAAACATAGGACCACGCCAATAACTACTCAGGAAATTCAAGCAGTCACAAAAATAACTTGCAGCAAACAAAAGCCTGGGCGAGACGGCTTCACAGGGAGTTTTACCAAGTGTTCAAAGAAAAACTAAAACCTTCTTCCTCAGACTATTCCATAAAATTCAAAGGAAGTACCATTTCCCAACACTTCCTATGAAGCCAGCATTACTCTAATCCCAAAGCCAGATAGAGAAAACACAAAGAAAGAAAAATGCAGGCCAATATATCTCTGATGACCATAGATGTTACAATCCTCAACAGAACTCTAACAAATGCGATGCAACATTACATTGAAATGAGCATACACCATGCCAAAGCGGATATATTCTGGGGAAGTAGGATGAGTCAACATCCAGAAATCAATAAGTGTGATGCATCACATAAACAAATTGAGAGAGATTCATATCCATTGGTGCAGGAAAAGCATTTGACAAAATCCAACACCCAATTTTGATAAAAACTCTAAGCAAACTGGGCATAGAGGGATCATACCTCAACATTAAAAAAGCCTTATGTGACAAAACTACAGACAACATCATACTCAATGGGCAAAAACAATTACTCTAAGAAGAGGAACAAGACAGGGATGCCCACTCTCACCACTTCTGTTCGACAGAGTACTGGTAGTGCTAGGCAATGCAGTCAGACAAGAAGAAGTCAAACAAGGCATGCTAAGTGGAAAAGAGGAAGTAAAACTGTCATAATTCTCGCAGATGGCATGGTATTGTCCATAGAAATACCTAAAGACTCCACCAAAAAAACTAGGAGATTTAATAAATGAATTTGGCAATGTAGCAGGGTACAAAATTAACACCCAGAATTCTATGGCTTTTTGATACACGGATAATGAACTCAGAAATAGAAACAAACAAACAAAAATGCCATTTAGCAGTGCAACAAAAATTTAAGAAACCTAGGAATAAACTTAACTAAGGAGGTAAAAACCTGTTCTTGGAAAACTACAGGAAATTGAAAAAAGTGATAGAGGAAGACTAAAGCAAATAGAAGAACATACCATATTCATGGTTTGGTACAATCAACATCATTAAAATGTTCATAGTACCCAAAGCAAAGTAAAGTTTTAATGTATTAACCATTAAAATGTCAATGGCGTATCTCACAGACCAAAAGAAAGTTTCCAAAAACTCCTATGAATTTAAGAAAAGACCCCAAATAGTTACAGCAATCTGGACAAAAAAGAACAAATTTGGAGGGATCACAATACCAGATATCAAGCTATACTACAAGCCACCATTCTCAGAACTGCCTCTTACTGGAACTAAAACAGACAGAAAGACCAATGGGACAGAACAGAGAACATAGAAGTCGACCCTAACCATTATGCTCAATTAATATTTGACAAAGGGAGGCAAAAGCATAGAATGGAGTCATACAGTCTCTTCAATAATTGGTGTTGGAACCTGGATGGCAGTCAGGCCTAGGCAGGGCTGGGTAGGTGGGGCGGTGCGGGGCGGTGCGGGGCGCGGAGGGGCGGGGCGCGGCGGGGCGGCTGCGCACTGGGCTAGGACTCTGCTGGCACAGGCACTGCACTGGAGACTCTTGCCCTTCCCGCGGGGTCTGGGGCCTCCCAGCAGGGCCCCATGGAGGACCTTAGCCTGGAAAGCTGCAGAGAGGAGGACGCGGCGCCAGGCGCCAAGGGGTGGCCCGAACCGCAGGCGAGGGTGCACTTCCGCGTGACAAGGTTCATCATGGAGGCAGGTGTCAAGCTAGGGATGCAGTCCATTCCCCTCGCCACCGCCTGTGCCATTTACCATAAGTTCTTCTGCGAGATCAACCTGGACGCCTATGACCCCTACTTGGTCGCCATGTCTGCCCTTTACTTGGCTGGCAAAGTGGAAGAACAGCCCCTGCGAACCCGTGACATCATCAACGTGTCCAACAGGTACTTCCACCCAGGCAGCGAGCCCTTGGAGATGGACTCCCTAGTCTGGGTGATCCAGGACAGCATTGTGCAGTGCGAGCTCCTTGTGCTGCGGGTACTGCGCTTCCAAGTCTCCTTTCAGCACCCACACAGGTACCTGCTCCACTACCTGATTTCTCTCAAGAACTGGCTGAATCCTTACAGCTGGCAACGGACCCCCATCTCCGTCACTGCCTGGGCCCTGCTGCGGGACAGCTACCGCGGGGGGCTGTGCTTCCGGTTCCAGGCTCAGCACATAGCGGTGGCGGTGCTCCACCTGGCCCTGCAGGTCTATGGGGTCCAGGTGCCCGCTGAGGCCATGGCCGAGAAGCCATGGTGGCAGGTGTTTAGTGGCGACCTTACCAAGCCAATCATTGATAACATTGTGTCTGATCTCACTCGCATTTATACCATGGACACAGAGATCCCCAAAGACAAGCCTGGGACACTCGGCTGCCAGGGGACAGCGCCACCACATCGCCCTGAGGGCCGGTCCCCAGAGCACTGGCAGGGAGGACTGGTTTTGTGCTGCTGGAGACAGGCCGGTGAAGGCGATGACATGCTGCCACTTTGATTCTCAGGCTTTGACTCTCCCTGGCAGCCAAGGTCCAGATGGGAATGGGCGCTGCACCTCCCGCGGGCAGGAGGGTGCCGCGGGCAGCTCTGAGGCCTCCGGGTCTGCTTTTGTCCTTTGAAAGGACGCAGACTACAGCCGAGGTTTGGGATCAGTGGAAGGAAAATCAAAGAACGGATGGGACTGTGCCCCAGGGGATTTTTTTAAAGGCCAGATTTAGAGAAAGCATGACTCAATTAACAGAGGAAATTTTATTTTGTTTCATTGAAGATATTACAAAGCCAAAATAAAAACATAATAATAATTGGTGTTGGACTTATAGCACAGATACATGCAAAAAAAATTAGTCTAGACCACCAACTTACACCATACACAAGTATAAATTGGGAATGAATAAAGGACTTAAAAGTAAGTGGGTAACCATGAAAATCTTAGAAGAAGCAAAATATCAGGCATCTGTCTCAGCAATACCTTTACTGATACAGCTCCTAGGGCAATGGACACTGAGGAGAAAAGAAACAAATGGGATGACGTCAAATTAAAACACTTCTGCAGAGAAGAAGCGGCCAACAAATACAAAAACAACAACAACAACAACAAAACAAGGAAGTCCACTGCCTGGGAGAAGATATTTGCCAATGTTATATCAGATAAGGACCTATTCTCCAAAATTCATACTGAACTCATCCACTAAACAAAAGGAAGATCAACATTCCAATAAAAAACTGGGCACCACCACCACGAAGGCCCTTTCTGACTTATGGTGGCCCAGTTCCTGTGATGATTATTACAGCCACACAGGAGATGGGTATGATGGGGGCACGGCAATTACTGCAACAGCCGATGGGACACCCCTGTAAGAGGTCCTGAGTGTGGTGCTGGCGGCGATCACAGGATACACCATGTATGCAAGAGAGAGTGAATCATGCAGTACAGTAGCTCACCTGATTGGGCACTTGGGGAGTCAGAGGGGAAGACCCTGTGACAGAAGAATTAGACACTGAAAATAAAAATGATAAGGTACAGACAATATTTTATTGTAAGCAATTTGGCTTCTGTTATTTAAGAATGACAAAAAGCAAATGGTAGGTTTGGGGGAAGCATCAAGAATTGTAGGTACCATTATGAAGTTTCAGGATTGGAGGCAAGGTTTGAATTGTACAAGGTTGCTTCCTAAGTGCTGATTTAAATTACAATATACTTAAATGTTTAAATTTTACATATTGTATTGTTAACATATTCAGAATATAAGCACAACCAAGAGACCAACAGAGGCAAGACACTGGGAGTGGGTGACAAGAACAAGAGACTAGAGATAGAGGAAGCCGGAGGGAAGGTCAGTAGAAAAAAAGAAAGAGACATGTATATTACTTTTGGTAAAACCTTAAACACTAACATTACAAAAAATTTTCAGAAGAAAGTGTTCTGCAACATGGGATTTCTTGTCTGATTTTACAACAAACACAGAAAAGCAGTCTGATTGGATGGTGAGTTATATTCATGGCCCTAAATTTCCCAGGGTGTCTATGACCATATGTGCATGAAGTCTTTGAAGTGAACTGCATACAAAATGAAGCACTGTGTTATTTCGTCATGGCATGCTGCCCTGTTTTCCAGTTAGGGAGGGTAAACAAATGAGGTATTCTCCTTGGAAAACCTAAATGGATAAAAGGATTGAAGAACCTCTGACAAGGCTGCAAAACAAGGATTCCTCCAGCTCTGTGGCCCACACTTTGCCCCCTAAGATACTGATAAGGAGCAGGCTGATCCCACTGGCCCCAGGAGGAAGAGGAGACCTTGGGGAAATGGGAGATGGTGGTGAGCAGCAACAAGGCAATGTGACGTGGCAGCACAGCAGCCTAGGCCTCAGCATGAGGAAGATTCACAAACACCTGTGGAAAGGAGTATAGGAAGAAAATGTCATGGCAGCCCCTGTTGAGGGGCAGGTGGAAAGGCCTGAAGGTGCTGTGGGTGGCCTAGAGGGAGAGTTCAGAGGAGGGGCTGAGGTAATCTGCTTTGACTCTGAGTGACAATGGACATGCACACTCTCTCCCCCTGCCTAAGCCCCCCTGCCTGATCTGGAATTGCACTGCACTTGTTGTGCTGGTAGTTCCTGTCTCAGGCACACACCCTGAGGTCCGGGGGTCACAGGCTGTATCCTTCCCAGCATCCAGGTGTCCCTGTGAGAGAAAAGTAATGGCCCAGGAACCTGGCAGCACACCAGGGGAGAGCCCAGGCAGCCCCTCCTCACCCACCCTGTCCACTCTGGGGACCATCTTCCTCTCATAGTTCTCCAGGGGATTGAGCCACAGGTCCTTGCTGATGATCTGGTAGGGCAAACAGGAGACCATAGGGACCTGAATAGAATTGCAAGCAGCAGGTGGACACAGGAAGCTGCATGCTGGCATGGCCAGTGACATCCAACCTCAGCAATCCTGCCAGATCCTGCCACGCTGTTGTCAGAGAACCAGTAGAAGAAGCTGGCGCTGTTGTCCTGGAGCCTGTGGCTGTAGGCTTCTCATTCACAATGCTGGTACCACTGAATTGGAGTGGCACTGGACAACCTGTATCCTGCAGGAGAGGGGTATGTGAAGCTGGGCACATGGCCTTCCATCCCCGCCCACCACCAGCTGCAGCCCATACAGGGAGCCTCCTGTTACTTGTGAGAGTGATGAGATACTTCTTCACAATCACATGGTTGCGGAAGTAGGGGTTGCTGCAGAAGTACAGGCTAATGGTGCACCAACCCCAGGGATGCCTGACTTCCCTCACCTGCAGAAGGAAAGTGGATCCAGGGAGTGAAATCGCTGCCCAGGGCTCCAGCCTGTAGCTGTTTTCAGGGACAGGCCACTTACCCACCTGCCCTCCACCACTCCCTGGAGCAGGTAGACTGACCTTCAAATTGATCATGTGACCAAGGATGTTTTCACCTTGGACCCTGATCATTGCCGACAACTCTGGGTGGTTGACAAACTGCTTTGGGTCAAGCAACCTGCACCTTGGGAGCTGGGCATGGACCAGCTAGAAAGAGCAGCCCGGCCTAGCCTCTCCTTCCCTTAAGGCCACTCCTTCTCCATCAAGGGCAGAAAGGGGCACAGCACCACTCTGTTTCCTGACAGACCCTGATGCCCACCAGACTGTGTTGTGCTGAGGGTTTGACAGGTTACACATCACACATTCATGCTTCTGACTGAGGAACTGGACATACAGATGGCCTGTAGGGCAGTGTTAGTCCCAGAACAGCCCGTGCAACACAGCCCTGTCTGTGGGCATCAGCCTCTGGTGTATGCGTGCCTCTGCCTTGGAGCTCTGCCCCTGGACACCCTGGTAATGCTTCTATGTTGCCTGTACAAGACAGAGGGTGTCTCCAGGATCCTGGGCCAGACCGGGGCGCACTGCCCCTAGCTTGTCCTCAATGTTCTTTTCTAGGGGAACCATCCCCGCTTACACCGTTCTCCTGCACTGTCCCATGCTCCTTGTGATCCTGCTCCTCTACCCTCAAGGATACAGCTGTGAGCCAGAACCCAGGGATGCGCCGGATATTGAGGCTTCTCGGTTTGAAATAGGGCTTGAGCCTCTGCCGAGTCCTGCACCTGAGCCGAGAGAAGGCCCTGCTGGCTTGCTCGTTCATGGGCTCCATCTCCAATTGGAGAAACTGGAGCACCTCCAGAGGGGACCAGGTGAACTTGGCCCTGGGCCCTGACTGGGCCTCCTCCTGCTGCACTGGCTGCTCTTCTTCTGGCTTTGCTTTGGTCTTGGACTGAGGCTCCACCTCTCCCACCTGTTCCACTCCCTTCATGGTGCCCTCCACTTCCCCTGCAGGAAAAACTGCTCTACTGCAATTAATTGCTCCTCCATCCACCCCTCCTCCTGGTGGTCACTCCCTTGCGGGTCACCTGGATCCTGTGCCTCCAGCCTCAGCTCTTCACTCACCACCTCCTCCTGCCTCCCCACCTGCAGATCTGGGAAAACCTCCTCACCTGCCCACTTGGCCTGCCATGGCACCACCTGCAGAAGGCCCTCTGTGCACAGGATAAACTGAGCCTGTGCCTGGAACTCCTCCCCCAGGCCCTCCTTGTCTTCCCCTTGCTCCTCACTCTGGGTTCCCTGCTGCACCTCCCTCTCCTCTCCCTGCACACACTGCTCTTCAGACACCCAGTCCTCCTCTTTCCTGCACTGAAGATCAAGCCCAACATCCTGGCCTGTGTCCAACCTCAGCTCCAGGATCTCACCCTCCCCCACCTGCATGAAGTCCTCCCACTCCAGCCCCAAAGCTGCCCTCTGAACCTCCTGTGCCCTTGTGTCCTGGGTATCACCACTTCCCTGCACCGAGGTGAAGCTAAAAGCCTCCTGGATGATCCTGCTTGCCCTGTCCTTCCTGGTGCAAAGGCCCTGGGGAGCCCTGTGAATCCTCAGGCGCCCTGCAGCTGAAGGCCCCCTAGTGGAACTGAGAGGAAGCGCGCTGCCCCCAGGAGCCCCTCAGTCTCCCAACACAGCCTGACTCTGGATGCCCCCTGGCTCTGAGACTGGTGCTGTGAAGGAGCAGGTGGTGCAGAGCCTGCTGAGTCCAGGCAAGGTGCTTGCTCACTGGTGCATGCAACCAGGCCCTGGTGTGCTGAATGGGGGCACAGTGGGCTCATGCACAGGCGCTGGTCATGTGAGCATGTGGTACAGAAGGCACCTAGCCAGGCCCAGCCTGCTGTTTCTGGGTGGGCTCCACAAAAGCCTCCTC
Source organism: Myotis nattereri (assembly GCF_964212035.1). Lineage (NCBI taxonomy): Eukaryota > Metazoa > Chordata > Mammalia > Chiroptera > Vespertilionidae > Myotis > Myotis nattereri. The sequence goes on along the minus strand of NC_138094.1, from coordinate 28,011,647 downwards.
TAATCACAGATGGGGCAGTGGGCGTCACCCTGCGAAGCCCTGCCACTTACTCAAAGCTCTGGTGTAGATAGTTGGTAGAGTCAGAGGTATCCTATTATTAGCCTGAAAACCGAGATTTTGCAAGCTTAGAAACTTGACCTGACTGAAAAGAAGGAAGAAATGGTGGAACTTGAAAATGACTTCAGGTTTTCTCACTGTGCAGAATAAAGTCAAACATTGCTTCAGTTAAATATTTTAGCCGTTGTTCTCCCCACATGAACTACAATAATAATGTGCTTTGTGTTGATATTTACTGCTGTGTTGCTGACAATTACCTGGAGGAGAAGTTAAGGTGATTCAATGGCTTGAAAAAAGTTTAGCTAAATCTGATTGCAGGTCTAATTAAGCAAGTTTATTCCATATATATATATATATATATATATATATATATATATGGAATAAACTTGCTTAATTTATATGGCTAAGTTGACTCGTGCATGTGTGATACATATGAAGCTCTTACTGGCGCCAATTGCATGAGTGTGTTTCAATTTGTCATTGTCAATCTGCATTTGATTGACACTGCTATTATAGAGAAAGGGCAAATAGCAGTATTATGGTATTTCTTCTAATTAATTTCCTTTCAACATGCACGAATCCATGCACTTGGCCACTGGTATTCTAATAGTGGCAAGATATCATCCGTGAATGGTAATACTCTATTGGGCAGGACATGCCAAATTGGTCGCACATATCTATCCTATCTAATAAAAGAGAAATATGGTAATTGGCGTACGACCGCTACCCTTCCCATTGGCTAATCAGGGCGATATGCAAATTAACTGCCAGCCAAGTTGGAGGTTAACTGCCAACAAAGATGGCAGTTAATTTGCATACATAGGTGCAATGCTAGGAGGCGAAAGGGGAAGGAGGGAAGAAGCCGCCTGCCCTGACTGCAATTGGAAACCCAGTGGCAGCCAAGAGCCAGAGAACCAAGCTGCTTTTGCTCAGAGAAGCCAGGCTGCCTTTGCTGGCTTCTGTGATAGGAGGACCTGGCCACCTTTGCTGGCCCTGGGCCAGTAATCGGAGAAACTGGGTGGGGCAGGGAAGAGGCAGATGTCTGCCTCTTCCCTGCCCAGCGTGGCTTCTCAGATCACTGATCACCAGTGATGGGAGAACACCCAGAGGCGGGGCCAGAGGCCAGGCTGCATAGCTGCCTGGGGACACCATTTGGACCCCAGGGGCGAAGCAGCCAGGCCCCAGCAAGAGACCCAGAAGGCGACCCAGGTGCTGGGGCTGCATCGCTGCTGGGTCAGAAATCCGGTGCCCAGGCTGAGGAGACCCAGGACCCAGAGCTGCGTTGCAGCTGGGGCACACGATCCGGTGCCCAGGCTGAGGAGACCCAGGGCCCGGGGCTGTGTAGCAGCTGGGGCACGCCATCCGGTTCGGGGGCGATGCAGCCAGGCCCGAGAAGGAGACCCAGAAGGAGACCCAGGGGCCTCCCAAGAGGAGAGTCTCCATGGCCAGATGGCGTGGTGTCGGGGCAGGAATAAAGACCCGAGGTGACTCAGATGCCTGGCCACAGGGTTAGTCCAGCCAGCAGGGCCTTTCAGTTGGGACTGGGGTGGGGGTGGGGCAGGGAGGCAAGCTGGAAATAGAGAACTACAACTCACAGGAGGCTTAGCAGCCGGGCCTGGGTGCCTGGCTGTGAAATCCAATGGGCTGTAGTTTTGCAAGCCACTTTAAACTAGAGGCTTGCAAGGTTGGAAGTTCTGCGCCTGGAGCCAGGGAGAAATGGAGCTGGGGCAGAGAGAGGGGTCCATGGCAGCCGTGGGCTTTGAGGAGTTCTCAGCACCTCCTGGCTGGGAGCTGGCGCTGCCTCTGCTGAAGGTGGTCACATCCTGGAGAGCGAGCTTGAGACCGAAGTGGAGTTCCTGTCTGGGGGTCTGGGCAGCTGCAGCCTCCAGGAGCTAGAGGAAGAGGAGGAGGCAGCCTGAGGCTGGCAACAGCGGCGCCAAAGGGAACTTAATCGCAGGAAGTACCAGGCGCTGCAGGGAGATTGAGCAGGCGAAGGAGTGGTTCCTGAACAGGCTCCATCAGATATAGAGGATAACATGGAGACTCCAGCAGGAGAGGAGGTTCCTCATGAAGGTTCTGGACTCCTACGGTGACAACTACTGGGCCAGCCAGTTCACCATCTTACTGGAGGATGAGGGCAGCCAGGGCACAGATGCCCCCACCCCAGGCAACACTGAGAACCAGCCTCCAGAGAAAGAGGGGCTGTCCCCGCCCAGGAGGACGCCAGCGCCTGCAGAAGCCAGCAGCCTGGCCCCTGGCGAGGGGCCCAGGGGTTGGAAGAGGCGGCGAGTGCCACCGGAAGGGGGCCAGGCGTGAGTCCCGCTGTCTCTGGAGCTGGCCCCCATGCAGATAAAGGTGGAGGAAGACTTTGGCTTCAAAGCGGTCGAGGCTTTGGACACAAGTTGGGTTTCTGGGGGCCAGACAAGTAGCTGCCCTACCCCACCCTAGCCAGCTCCCCCTTTGACTGACCCCCCAATAAACAGACCCCATGCTCTCCTTGGCAAAAAAAGCTTATAGAGGCATGCTTTTAGGATCAAATAGTATAAATATAGATGTAACAGGACAATAAAAAGAGAACCTGGACATGATGATCACCTGAATGCTGCCTCTGTGTCATTCCTTCGTCGCCGACTCCATCCACACCTTTGGGAACCCCCGGACCTACTGAGGCAGGGCCCCAACATTCCTCTTCTTATAAGGACTTCAGTGAGATGGGCTAAGGGTCCCACTAGAACTGCCTCAATTTAATCTAATCCCCTCTTTAAAGATCTTATCTCTATACACAGGTACATTCTCAGGTTCTGGAGATTAGGATTCTAACATACATTTTGTTGATTACCCAAATCAGCCCTTAACAACCAACATGTTTCAGAAAGGAGATTCCTACAGGGTTATTTACCAAACATTCAGAAGTATTTTTAAAAGAGCTAAGTCCCTAGCCCACTGTGCGCGCCCCTCCTGGCGAAGAGGGAAGGCCTGGGTTCCAGGCGCCGGAGGAAAACTGGTGCCAGCAGCCAGGGGAAGGGGCCCTCAAGGGGCCCCAGATTGCGAGAGGGCACAGGGCGGGCTGAGGGACCCACCCGAGTGCACAAATTTTTGTGCACCGGGCCTCTAGTATATATATATATATATATATATATATATATATATATATATAAGCATAAGCGACATTATGAGTGGTTGGTATGATGCACACCGACCACCAGGACGCAGACACTCAACACAGGAGCTTCCCCCAGGTGGTCAAGGCTCTCCCACAGCGAGAGCATCACTCAGCCAGAAGCCGGGCTAAAGGCTGGAAAGTGCAGTTGTGACAGCAAGAGCCTCTGCTGCCTATGTGACAAGGCTACGAACCAGTGGTGACAGGTGGAGTGGGGCCTGGATGAGCGGGAACACAGCACCTGGCTCCAGCTTGGGCTCCTGCCCGGCTGCCTGCCGTTTCGTGCACTGCTACATCCCTCAGGAGGTGTCAGACCTAACCTGGCAGTCCCACATCTCCCAAGGGGTCCCAGATTGCGTGAGGGCGCAGGCCAGGCTGTGGGATGCCACCAGCGCTTGAATTTCGTTCACCGGGCCTCTAGTCATTTTATTATTTATCACCGATTTAGCATGGTTCTCTTCTAATGCTGAATAATTTAAAGGTATAACCTGAATTTTGGTAATGATGGCCATATAGATTTTACTGCTCTTTAGTGGTATTATTTAATGGCTTATAGGAAGGGCACTAATCTCCTTCAAAATATGAGAAATATTACATCTCCCACAAACAGTACTATGTTTCAGTGCTAATTCTTTCCACTAATGCCACTAAATGAGCCTTTCACTAATTTTCTTTGCTCACTAGCTCATCCAAAATTGAAATGGGAAGGCTGCTTGTCTATATTCAAGTGCAGAGGCATATTCTTCTTAACTACACTGATGCTATCAATACTTCCAATTTTCCAACATAAATTATAGTGAGGGTCTCAGTGTTAGATTTTAAAACATCTCTTTACTAATATGAATAAGTCACTTTTACCTTATTTCTTCACAACGATGTGCACGCTCTAATTTGGAACTTGCAATGCCTGACTCTTTGAAGTGTGCCTTCCCAACCTTGTTTTCATTAAAAACAGACTATCTGAATCCACATTGGTCACTTTTCAGCCTGTTGAGATAATGTAGACATTCCTTGGGTTATGTTGGACTCAAAGTACATAGTTTTCTGGATACGTCTCCATACCCCATTTATTTATTTTTTAAAAAAGTTTGATCATTTCTACGTATGTACATATATGCTTCATGGTTTTTTTTTTATTATTATTATTATTCATTTACCACAAGTAAAGGTCAGGAATTGTTATCTTTCTTTTAATTTTTTTTTTTTTTTTTTTTTTTTACTGTTTCACGCCATTACTGCTGTGTATGTGTACTCCATGTGAGTGACATACGTGCTTATGTAGGTGGGTTCTGACTTACGCGAATATTGCATTACATCCCACTTCAGGAACGTGTCAACAATGTAATGCGAGGAACTACAGTAATTGCATCCTATTGATTCAGTTGTAGTTATTTGGTCTCCACATTTCCTCAATACGTATATGATTGTTGGAAGCACAAAGTATATCTTTATATATTTATTAGAGGCCCGGTGCACAAAAATTTGTGCACTCAGGTGGGGGGGGGGGGTCCCTCAGCCTGGCCTGTGCCCTCTCGCAGTCTGGGACCCCTTGGGAGATAACGACCTGCTGGCTTAGGCCTGCTCCCGGGTGGCAGAAGGCAGGCCCAATCTCTCGGTGCAGCCCCTGGTTGGGCTCAGAGCAGGGCCCACTGGGATTTGGGGCACCACCCCCTGTCATGCACAGAGCAGGGCGGATTGGGAGGTTGCAATGCCACCCTCAGTCATGCTCAGAGTAGGGCCAATTGGGGGGTTGGGGCACCGTCCCCTGTCACACTCAAGGCAGGGTCGATGGGGAGGTGGTGGCACCAACCCTTGTCACGCACAGATCAGGGCCGATCAGAGGGTTGGGGCACTTCCCCCTGTCACGCACAGAGCAGGGCCGATCAGGGGGTTGGGGAACTCGCCCCCCCCCCACCTGTCACGCACAGAGCAGGGCCCATCAGGGGGTTGGGGAGCATCACCCTGTCACTAAAAGAGTAGGGCCGATAGGGGAGTTGGCACAACACCCCGTCACACACAGAGCAGGGCGGATCAGGGGATTGGGGCGCCACTCTCTATCACCCACAGAGCAGGGCCGATCAGGGGGGTTGGGGCGCCACCACTGTCACACTCAGGGCAGGGCCGATGGGGAGGTTATGACTCTACCCCATCACACACAGAGCAGGGCCCATGGTGGGGGGTTGGGGCGCCGCCCTCTATCACCCACAGAGAAGGGCAATCAGGGGGTTTGGGCGCTGCCCCCTGTCACGCTGATCCTGGTGCAGGGAGGCCCCTTGGCTCCGCTGATCCTGGTGCTGGGAGGCATATTATCCTTTTACTATATAGAATAGAGAACTGGTTCATGGGTGGGGCTGGCTGGTTTGCCCTGAAGAGTGTTCTGGATCAGGGTGGGGGTCTCCACTGGGGTGCCTGGCCAGCCTGGATGAGGGGATGTTTGCAGCTGGTCACACACCCTTCAGGGTGGGGGTCCCCACTGGGGTGCCTGGCCAGTCTGGGTGAGGGGCTGAGGGCTGTTTTCAGGCTGGGACTGAAGCTCCCAACTGCTCCTTTTTTCTTTTTCTTTTTTTAATTCTGGGCCAGCTTTAGCTCTGAGGCTCCAGCTCTTAGGCCTCCGCTCCTGAAAGCAGGTATCTGGTTTGTTTTAGTTCTCAAAACTCTGTATCAACCCCAGCTCTGAGATCCCAGCTGGCTGAGGTTTTGTTTAGCGTCTATATTTGTTACAATGTTTGAAACTGCAGGCTCAGAGGCCTGCAGCAGCCGGCAGGGAACGTTGGAGTCCTCCGTCACTGAAGCAAGCAAGCCTCATTTTAGGTTCAAGCTGCCTGGCTGCCGGCCGCCATCTTGGCTGATAGTTAATTTGCATATTGCCCTGATTAGCCAATGGGAAGGGTAGCGGTCGTACACCAATTACCATGTTTATCTTTTATTAGATTAGATGTGATTCTTAGAATTATCATTCAATAAAAATAAATGCCTTGTCCTTATAAAAAGATCTGGCCTTATAATTGAATGGCCTAATACATTTTAGAGTAGGGCACCATTACCAAAGTTTCTCAGAAGAACACGTGTTGAAATGAAGAGTATATCCTGCCAACCCCTACTTGAAACAAGAGCCTTAGTTGGGATCCATCATGATCCAAACAGAGACAGAAACAGTAAGAGACATGGCAGGTTTATGTTACTATATGCCTACTGAGCATGCCTCAATGCACATTTCCTGATGGTGCTATTGATCAGAATGTGCACTCACAGGACATTAGGGCCTTCATGCACAACTCCATCCTGAAACCACATGAAAAGGAGTGTATTGGACAAGAATGTTAGCAGGGACTTTACAATGCAGAGGGATTCTGAAGAAGATTGAAAAAGGTGGCAGAACCCTAGCGAATTTGGAACAGTGGACAGATCACTGGCCTTCAGACCGAAGGGCCCAGATTTGATTCAGGTCAAGGGCACTTACCTGGGAGTGGAATAAATCACCAGTCTGGGGCTTGCAGGAGGGAGCTGATCAATGAATCTCTCTCATCACTGATGTTTCTAACTCTCACTCGCTCTCCGTTTCTCTCTGAGATAAATAAAAATATTTTTAAAAGAATGGTGGAAGAATAAGTGTATGCTGCAGGGACATGCTCCCAGGAACAAACTGATATTCCAACTAAAATACGGAACAACTTCCTGAATAATCAATGGAAAACTCACAGGAGAGAACCGTGACACCCGAGGACCGAAGGTGGAGGCCACTTAGACACTGGTAGGAGGAGAGGAGGCTGGAAGGGGGCGGGCCTGACACCCACAGACAGCAACTGAAGTCTCGGAGAGATATCTCAGCTGTGGAGGACTGCCACTGAGAACTCTGGGTCTAATCCCCAAGCTGCGCCTCCTAGCAGAGAGCACCAGAACTGAGGAGGGTACCCATATAACCTGTGGATGTGAATAGCAGCAGGGCACTGTCTGCCAGGGAGAGACAACTGGAAATTCAGGCATCCTCTTAAAGGGCCAACGCACAAACTTCCCTGTGGAGCCACACACCTTGTGCCCTGGCAAAGGGAGGGTGAAGCGGACTGGAGCTGTGAGGGAAAAAGCCAGAACTGGGAGTCAAGGTTACCAGCTCAGAAGACAAACACTTCAAGTTCCTGGGAGAAGTCATTTCCTCATGCAGCAGAGAAAATCTCTCCCATGCAGACATTTGCTTTTCCTGGAGGGGACACAATTAACACACACTACTGGTAAACACCGTGCCCTGAGGGCAGTTAAGAGATTATAAATAACAATTAACCTCCAGGCAGAGGCAACTGCCCCACCTTGTTGAAACAAACTCTTGTCACAGCTGATGACCATTGCCTTGGAGGCAAGTGAAGTTGGAATCCTTCCAGTCTATAGACAGAGGAGATCTCTGGAGGCTTTGAGTCTTTGCCTGACCGAATTAGTCAGAAACATACTTTAACAATGTCCTGCACTAGAGACTGAGAGGCATATAGGATCCACCTAGCTCCTCACCACAAACCCAGACAGAAAGCCAGAAAGAGGAAACAAAGAAACAACCCCCAATAACAGAACTAGAGAATTCTTCAGATATAGAGATAGATGAAGCACAGAGCAGACATTTATCTGAATCTGACTTCAGAGTTATGAGGGTAAAAGAGCTCAAGAGCATGAAAAAAGATATAGTGACTATGAAAAGAACAGTCCTAGATATAAAATGACGTAACACAAATAAAGAACACATTGGAAGGAATAGGCAGATATTAGGGAAAGCTGAGGATCAATCACTGAATTAGAACAAAGTTAAAAATATCACCCAATAAAAAAAGACAGAAAAAATAAGATTTAAAAAAAAAAAAACCCAAACAAACAGGAGGACCACTTACCTAACAGTATTAGAATAGCAAGAGTGACAAAAGAGGCAGGAGGAGAGAAAGGCATAGAGGTCTTTGAAGAAACAATGGCAGAACACTTACCTAACCTGATAAAGGAAAATCCCACACAAGATCAAGAGCCAAAGAGAACCCCAAAGAAGAAGTACTCAAACAAACCCATGCCCAGACACATCATAATTAAAATGCCAAAAATTAAAGACAAAGACAGAATCTTCAAGGCAGCAAGACAAAACTGTTAGCTATGAAGGAGTTCCCATAAGGCTGACTCCTGATCTCTCATCAGAAACTCTACAGGCCAGAAGAAGATGGCATGAAGTACTCAAGTTAATGGAAAGTAAGGATCTGAGGCCAAGATTACTATATCCAGCAATTCTTTCAATCAAAATAGACGGTCAAATACAGAGCTTCCTAGACAGAAAAAGGCTGAAGGAGTACATCATATCCAAACCAGCTTTACAAGAAATGCTAAAGAGATTGCTGTAATGAGAAGGAGAAACAGAGTCAGAAAGTTAGCCACACAGAAATGAAATGGAAAGAAATAAATACCTATCAATAATAACCCTAAATGTAAATAGGTCAATGCTCCAATCTAAAGGTGTATTGGAGCAAAATGGATACAAAAACATGATGCAAGTATATGCTTTCTACAGGAACACCACCTCAAAACAAAAGACACACCCAGGATGAGAGTGAAGGAATGGGAAACATTTCCATGCAAATGGAAATGAAAAAAAATAAACAAGGCTGAAGTAACAATATGGGTATCAGACAAAATAGACTTTAAAATAAAGGCCATCACAAGAGACAGAAAGGTCACTGCATGATACTAAAGGGACCAACCAACAAGACAATATAACCCTAGTAAACATATATTCACCCAACAGAGGAGCACCTCAATATATATATATCTCAAACAAACAAACAAAAAATCAAAACTAACAAAAATTCTAGAAGACTTTTACAGAGAGTGTGACAACAGGACAGTCACAGTAAGGGACTTTTATCACCCCTCTGACTTCTCTGGATAGATCTTCCATATGAAAAAATAACAAGGATGCAGAGCCTCTAAAGGACACACTGGATCCATTAGATTTAATTGACATTTTAGAATAGCGGTTCTCAACCCGTGGGTTGCGACCCCTTTGTGGGTCAAATGGCCCTTTCACCGGAGTCCCCTAAGTAAAGGGTGTCCTAAAATTCACGCATGAAGTAATTTTGATAGAACACAAGGTTTATAATTAAAAACTGTACATTTTTATTGACTCATAAAGAAAGTAAAAGAACTGCACTTGGAAAACTACAGGCCATTGAAATGGAGATAAAGATATCAACCAATGGACTAATATACCATGTTGATGGGTTGGTAGAATTAACATCATTAACATGTCCATACTCCCGAAAGCAATCTACAGATTAATTGTAATCTCCATTAATATACCAACAGAATATATCACAGACACAGAAAAAAATCCTCCAAAAATTGAAATGGAGGAAAAATAGCCTGAGCAATCTGAGGAAGAAGAAAAAAGTTAGCAGGCACACAATACCAGATATTAAGCTATAATATAAAGCCACCATTCTCAAAACTGCCTGCTACTGCCACTAGAAAAGACATATACTCCACTGAAACAGAACAGAGTATCCCGAAGTGGACCCAAGTCATTATGCTCTATTATTAATTTACAAAGGAGGCAAGACCATACAATGGAGTCAAGATATTCTCTTCAATAAATGTTAGGAAAATTAGAAAGATACATGCAGAATAATGAAACTGGACCACCAACTTACACCATTCACAAAAATAAACTCAAAGTGGATAAAGGACTTAAACATCAGATGAGAATCTATAAAAAATCTTACAAGATTGCATATGTAGCAAAATATCAGATACGTCTCCGCAATATCTTTACCGATACAGCTTCAAAGGCAATGCACACAAAGGGGAAAATAAACAAATTGACTACATCAAAATAAAAATCTTTTGCACAGCAAACAAAATCCTGAACAAAACAATAAGAAAGCCCACAGCATAGGAGAACATATTTCCCAAGTATCTCGGATAAGTGTTGAATATCCACTCACACAAATTTCAGGGAACTCACACAAATTAACAATAGGAAGATAAACAATCCAATCAAAACAAAGGACCTAAATTAACACTTTTCAAAAGGGGACCTACAAAAGGCCAAGAGACATACAAAAAAATGCTCAAAGGCACGAACAGTCCAAGAGATGCAAATCAAAACGACAATGAGTTACCAATCCACACCTGTCAGAATAGCTGTCAGAAAAAAATCAACAAACCACAAGTGCTGGTGAGGATGCAGAGAAAAAGCAACAATACCCACATCAGACAAAATAGACTTTAAAATAAAGGCATGCTTAATGCAATAACAATAAACAACAAAGACAGATATAATAATAAAATATGATATTAAAAAATAATAAAAATATCAAAAGGTACTCTCTGAACTCAGGCTCAAGGAAAACAAGTAACCTTGTCATCTTGAACTATGTGTGCTCTTATTCGAACTGCATTATGCCTAATTCGTATTGGGGATCAAAAGTCTGTAATACCTAAGGCCCTGGATCCAAGAAAACAGCCACACAAAAAAGAATCCATGTGCACTGCTGGTGGGAATGCAGACTGATGCAAGCACTGTGGAAAACCGTGTAGAGTTTTCTCAAAAAATTAAAAATGGAGCTCCCATTTGACCCAGTATTCTCTCTTCTAGGCATATATATCCCAAGAAGTGAGATAGACCAATCAGGAAAGATATATGCAACTGTATGTTCATACCAGCCCAATTTACAATAGCTAAGATTTGGAAACTGTCTCAGTGCCCATTAGCAGATGCACGGATGAATAAACTGTGATACATCTATACAATGGAATACTCTACTGCTGTAACAAAGAATGAACTCTTATAATTTGAAAGAGCATGGATGGACTTGGAGAGCATTACACTAAGCAAATTAAGCCACTCAGAGAATGATAAATATCACATTCTCACTCATTTGTGGAATATAATGAACAACATTAACTGATGAACAAGAAGACATCTAGACACAAAGAAGCACTGATCACACTGTCAAACCTCAGAGTTAAGTGCTGGAGATAAAGACCAACAGTAGTATGTGTCTGTGTGTATGTGTGTGTGTGTGTGTGTGTGTGTGTGTATAGATGTATGTGTGTGTGTATATATATATATATATATATATATATATATACATATATGTATATATATATGTATATATATACTATCTAATAATAGATAAACATGGGAATTAACCATAACTTCACTACCCTTCCCATTGGCTAATCAGCGAGATATGCAAATTAACTCCCAATCAAGATGCCTGCCGGAAGCCACGCAGCTGAAGTGAACATGAGGCTTGGTTGCTCCAGTGATGGAGGAAGCCAAGTTTCCCCACCTGCGGCAGCCCTGCTCTGAGCTCCAGATGCAACAATGTTGCAATTATAGAAGCTAAACAAACCCAGATACCTGCTTTCAGCCAGCCATAGCCTCAAGCTGCAGCCGGCTCTCAGCTCCAGTGACAGCAATAGAAGGTAAATAAATCCCAGAATAAAAAATAAAAAAAAGAGGCTGGGAGCTTCAGTCGCCTGCCATCCTGAAAACGGCCCTTAGCCCCTCACCCAGACTGGTCAGGAACCCCAGTGGGGACCCCTACTCTGAAGAGTGTGTGACCAGCTGCAAACAGCCATCAGCCCCTCACCCAGGCTGGCCAGGAACCACAGTGGGGACCCCACCCTGATCTGGAACACACTTCAGGGAAAACCAGCCGGCCCCCTCCCATGCACCAGGCTTCTATCCTATATAGTAAAAGAGTAATATGCAAACTGACCCTAACAGCAGAAAGACTGAGAATGACTGGTCACTATGACACACACTGACCACCAGGGGGCAGACGCTCAATGCAGGTGCTGCCCTCTGGTAGTCAGGTCGCTCTCACATGGGAGGAGCTCTGCTCAGCCACAAGCCAGGCTGATGGCTGCCATTACAGCAGTGGTGGAGGGAGGCTCTCCAGACTCGTCAGCAGTGCTAAGGATGTCTGACTGCAGCTTAGGTCTTCTCCCCGCTGGCAAGTGGACATCTCCCTAGGGCTGCCAGGCTGCCAGAGGAATGTCTGATTGCCATCTTCGGCCCAATTCCCCGGGGAGCAGGCCTAAGCCAGCAGGTGGTCATCCCCTGAGGGGTCCCAGACTGCGAGAGGGCACAGGCTGGGCTGAGGGACCCCCTCTCCCCTGAGTGCACAAATTTTTGTGCACTGGGCCTGTAAAATATATATATATATATATATATATATATATATATATATATATATATATACACACACACACACACACACACACATATATGTATATATATATATACATATATATATATATATATATATATATATATATATATACACATATATATATACACACACACACACACACATATATATATATACATATATATATTTTTATACAGGGCTAATGAACTTTGATAAACAGCAGGGCTGAAAATCTGCATTATATTACCCTGCTGTTGGCAAAATGGCTGAAGGCAATCTGCTAACCTGATAATTAAAGTAACTAATCATCAGAGAGATGCAAATCAAAATAACAATGAGGTACCATCTCACACCTGTCAGACTGGCTATCTTCAACAAATCAACAAACGACAAGTGCTGGAGAGGATGTGGAGAAAAAGGAACACTCGTGCACTGCTGGTGGGAATGCAGACTGGTGCAGCCACGATGGAAGACAGTCTGGACCTTCCTCAAAGAACTAAAAATGGAACTCCCATTTGATGCTATGGTCTCACTTCTAGGATTATATCTCAAGAAACCAGAAACACCAATCAGAAAGGATATATGCACCCATATGTTCATAGCAGCACAATTCAACATAGCTAAGATCTGGAAACAGTCCAAGTGTCCATTAGTAGATGAATGGATTAGGGAACTGTGGTACATCTACATGATGGAATACTATGCTGCTGTAAAAAAGAAGGAACTCTTACCATTTGCAATGGCATGGATGGAACTGGAGAGCATTATGCTAAGTGAAATAAGCCAGTCAATGAAGGAAAAACAGCACATGATCTCACTCACTCATGGATAATAAAGACTATTATAAACTTAAAAAAAATAAGAAGACTATTGGCTCATGAAACAGTGCACTCATTCATTCTTTAAAAAACATACTGAGATCTTAATGTTTCCAAATAATACATATATTTATTAAAAAAGAAAGAGAACTGTGCTCGTTTCGGCACCACATGTACTAAAATTGGAACGATATAGAGAAGATTAGCATGGCCCCTGCACAAGGATGACATGCAAATTCATGAAGCGTTCCATATTATTTTATATGAAATGCTGAAAGGTATTCTTTAAGAAGAGGAAGAAGTAAAGGTAAAGATAAAAATTATGAACAACAAATACATGTCTATCAACAAGTGAATCTAAAAATCAAGTGAGTAAAAAATCTGATCAGAGTAAACTGGTGAATATAATATAAAATTGGGCATAGAGAGGGGGTGGACTGAAAATTCTTGCGGGGGAAAGGGATGTGGGGGGTGTGGGGAGCGTGGGAGGAGACTGGACAAAAATCGTACACCTATAGATGAGGACAGTGTCGGGGTAAGGGCAGAAGGTGGGGTGGGAACTGGGTGGAGGGGAGCTATGGAGGAAAAAGAGGAACAACTGTAATAATCTGAACAATAATGATAAAAAAAAAATAAATGAAGCAGCGTGTTACTTCTTCATGGCATGCTGCCCTGTTTCCAGTTAGGGAGGGTAAACAATTTACATATTTTCCTTGGACAACCTAAATGGAAAAAAGGATTGGGGAACCTCCACCAAGGCTGCAAAACAATTCTTGACCTCCTTCCTGTGACATTTTGTATGTCCTCAACCTTGAAAGGAATAGTAGAAATAGAGAAATATTGCATACGGAATGATATAAAAGTTTGAAGAAGTATAAATGTGGGCATCCTTTTGCTTACTTAAGTGACATCAGCACTTTCTGAAGTGGTTATACTAAGATTGAAACAGAGATTACCACTTAAATGGAACCAGTTAGCTTCCTGACTATACTTCTGAACGGAGTGAACAAAAGTGCCCCTAGATTGTGATATGTATTTTATTGGAGAACTATTCAGGCACTTTCTCTGCAACTATTTGACATTTAATGTACCACAAAGGGTATGATCACTCAAACTATGAGTTATCTTGAATCCTCAGTATTTTTATTAGTGAATATAAACAAACATCATGAATGGGAAAGGTTTTTAAAAACTCACCTCTTGGACTGTTGAGTGTATAGTTATCAACAAGCCTTCCAACTTCAATTTTAAAAATTACCCCAATAATGTGTGGTTTTTTTAACATTCTTTTTATTGAAATAGTGTATGTGAAATTAGTTGAAAATTTAGGAAGCTTGGACCTCAAAATTTTAAGGATTTTAAAATGTAGCCTGTCAGATTGCACATTGTGGGGTGGAACAAACCATGAATGGCATGGCTCAGTGAGCCCATTTTTCATTGCCAGCTGGCATGCACCTGGATTGGTGAAATACTTAGTAAAGCCATTTGGATGCCAAATTTACTCAGCCTAATTTTTCCACTGTAGGTTTGTATTAATAACGTATTATGGTACAGAGAAATACAACAAGACAAACAATACAAAACGTCCCAGCATGAAATAGATCACTTTATATACAATCCCATGGGGAAGTGGACTAGAAAGGAAGATTAAAGGGGAAGAAGGAACAGCATATAAATCCTGACCATGACAAAAGGCTCTCTTGTATTTCTAAATGGATATTCAGGGTATCAAAACCCTAAACTATGTACATACTTTTAGATATATATATATATTTTTATTGATTTCACAGAGGAAGGGAGAGGGAGAAAGAGTTAGAACCATCAATGGTGAGAGAGAATCATTGATTGGCTGCCTCCTACAAGACATCTACTGGGCTAAGAGCCCACGACATGGGCATGTCCCGGCCTGGGAATTGAACCCTGACCTCCTGGTTCACAGGTCAAAACTCATCCAATGAGCCAAGCATGTCAGGCTTTGGCTCTTCTTTATTCAGAGTCTTCCCTTTGACATTCATGTGCTCCAGCTGCCCTGTATCCAGCCTGCCTGACTGCGGTGCAGATTGGTGGACTCTAGGGTACATTCTAGTAGTAAGGAACCTATTATGTGTGCCTTACTCTCCCTGCTTGCTTTCTGATGCCCTAGAGACCCTGCCCAAGGGCCTTCATGTACAAGATGCCTGTGCACCAGCAGTCACCTCCTATCCAGGCCCCTTCTGTGCCCAACTTCACAGATGTAGTCTCTATCTAAGCTTTCTCAGCCTCATTGCCTTAATACTATGTTTTTCTGAATATTTTATAGAATAATCCAGATTCCAATAAAGAATTTTGCTAGATTTCTCACTGTGGTCTCGAGAACAAATAAAGCGTCAAGTGCAGGACACTTGGTTTTAGAGGCAACATGCAGCAATGAGTTTTCTTTTGTTGTGTTTTAATATGGTGGGTTTTTAAAATTAATTCTTTAGAGAGAGGTAAATGGAGAGAGACAGACACAGAAGCATGCATTCCTGTGAGAGAGAAACAATGTTGGATGCCTGGGGACTGAATCTGCAACCTGGACATGTGCCCTGGCCAGAAATCAAATCAGTAAACTTTCTGGTGCACAGGAAAATGCCCAGACACACTGGCCAGTGTGCACTGTCTTTCATTTTCTTCCTTATCTTGCATCTGGTGGATAATAAATACCATCAATGCTAATAACAGTGGGCAATTCCAGAGGAGGACATGCTGACAATAGCTTTACATAAGTTGGCCCCACAGGTGAATCTCCACACAAGGTAATGGGCACGATCTCTTTGTGCAGAGGAATTAACACCCAGACCACAGGATGTTTTGCCTATGTCCTTCCTCCCTAAGAACCTGCCCATTTGTATACTTTTCCCCAAATTCCAGAGGTTCTGATTCCCATTATGGACACTATTTCCTGTTAATGTGGGGATGGGAAGACAAGGTGCATGTCAGACAGAGGGACAGGGAGAGGGAGATGGAATAGGAGAGGGAGAGGAAGAGAAAGAAAGCATTTGCTGTAAGAGATACACATTTTCTGAGCCTTGTTCTCTTATCCTCTTTTTTGGGGGAGTGGGGAGCTCACAGACTGTTACAGAGACTTCAGCATTTTCTCTTCCCACTAGAAGAAGCAGAGAGTGATGGCCAGTGTGGCTCAGTAGGCCTATGAACCAAGAGGACATGGTTCAATTATCAATTGGAGGAGGGGCCGGAGTTTATGTTTGGATCCCCAGGTGGATGTGCAGGAGAAAGCCAACCAATGATTTTGTCTCATTATTGGTGGTTTATCCATCTCTCCTTCTCCCTTCCTCTCTGAAATCAATAAAAAATGTACTTAAGAAACGGGAAAATGAGCTCCTACGCTGATGGGCCCAAGCTAGAAGACTGGAAGGTAGAAGACAAAGACAGGAAGAGCAATAAAAAGAGAACGAAGGGCCAGGTGCTATATGTGACAAGCTATGAACTTCTGAAACACAGCAGAGAGCAGCAAGCACATGAGTGGCTGGCACTGAATGAGGAGCAGTAGAAGTAGAAAACGCAGGACTGACTTCCTCACAATTAGGGAGACATACAGGCAAATGGAGTCCTGCCCCTGGGCCTGGATGTGTGGCCTTCTCCCTAGGTGCTCCTCTGGCAGGCCACACAGTGAGCAAACTGAGACAGCCTAGGGCCAGAATGCAGTGGCAGGTGGGCAGGGAGCCTGTTCCATGCTGAGCAGCTAACTGTCCATTGACTGTGGGATCCAACAGCACACTAGGACATCTCCCTTTCACTTGGTTGTATTGACCCTCAGGGTGGCCCTCCATACCCCTATCTCCCCGGTGTGACCTTCACCTGTGTCCACTTAAATGCTCTCTGGGAACTGGCTTGGGGTTGGCCACTCTTCAGACCCAGGGCCTGTCACTGGCTGAGAGTTGCTTTACCACCTCCTTGATTGATGGGAAGGAGGATCATGAGGGATAGTCTTTGAACATTAGACCATCCTCTACAAAGGATGTCCTATTCTAGGGCGGGACACAGAACAAAGCAGAGGTTTATGCCAGCTTAATATTTTGCTGAAAAGAATGTAAATGTGTTTCCAGGCCACAGGAACTTGAGTTCAAGTAGGGCCTTGATCCAGGGGAATAACAGGCATGGACTGGTGAGGCCAGGGCTCTGGGTTCCTGACAGGCTTATGTCCCTTTCAGTATTGGGGGCCTGACTTGTGTACAGGGAAGCCCTACCATGGAGCCGCCACAGGCAACTGGGGAGGAGTGTTGGAGACCAGGGCCTGGACTAGTTAACGGTGACAGCCCCAGAGAAGTTGTACCTCGGTGGTGCTCACTGGAAACCACTTGTTCCAGTCCCTATGGATGCGCCTTGTGTGTGCTGACCCAGTACAAAGAGACAGAGAGGCCCAGATTTTCTGTAGGCTCTTCTGTACCCGCTGCATTGTGATGCCCAACAACTCTCATATTCCAGGCAGAGGGACCACATGACAGATTAGCACAGTGGTGTTGTCCAGAAAATTTCAGACTGGCTGTTTAGGTTTCTGGAAGAGGTGCAAACTGTAATGAGTTCAGCAGTTGAGCCTAGACTTGGTATCATGGGATTTTAGCCTGAGGGTGCCACCTGGGGGCTGAGATTTTCTCTTTAACACAGACATTACATGCACCAGGCAGAAACTGGAAAATTATAGGAGCCCAAGCTCAGGCTGCCTCTATGAGATCCCAGTGTCCAGGAGATACAGGGAGGCAGGATGGACCACTTAGAATGACCTAGAAACAAAATCTGAGCCCAACATGCCTTCTTCATGAGCAAGAAACACTCCTCTATCCACGCCCCCCATGCGGAGCCAGCTTTACCCAGGGCATGTGCTATGGCACTGTGGGCAGGAGAACTTCCTGCCCAGTAATGGACAGGCCCTGCCGACTCCCAGCACCCACACATGAATTTGGGGGATGTTTTCACCACATCCTGGTCACCTGCCACCTGCTCTCATCATAGCCCTCACTTACGTACAGAACACAGTAGCCTCTGAGCCCACGAATAGGGCCGTCCTTTGCAACCTGCTCCAGTCACAAAATTCCTACTGCGATCCCAGGTCATCTGCCCTTGTGACCTTTTTTGGAAGAAAGGGGGTCCTTAGAATGTGCTCCAAGTCTGGGACCCTCTTTATGCATCCCTGGAATGTCAGTCAGCCCATCAGGAATCTCATGCTGGGGACACCCACTGATAACAGAAATCAGGAGTTCTCCCCAATTCTTCTGAGCTGTTTTGGAGAACGTGACAAGCTACAGTGTACAGAAGGAAAATCAACATCCCAACTGCCTTTCTGGATCCAAAGAGGCACCAAAGAGGCACCAAAGAGGCAGGAGGATGCCCTTCCTGGGTTCCACAGCAAGCCCTGCCTCTATGGGCCTTCAGAGGCCCTGGGGACCAGTCCCCATGCATGGGCTTTCCCATCGTCCGCTCTCTTAACCCAGCCTTCGAGCAGACAGCCTTCCACCTGGCTTCTTTCCCTCTGCAGTCAGACCTCTTCCTACCCTGACATATTTTGTCCTCTGTGCCTTTTTCAAACTCACAAGTCTCTGCTGGCACTACCTGCCCTGCCCGTGCCCAACAAGACCTGGTTCCAATGACATCTAGACCTAAACAAGGGATTGCCCCTCTTTTTTGCTCCCCAAGGAGAACATGCCTCATATCCAAGACATGCCTGGCTCTAGCCATTTAATGCCAAGGGCAGTGCTTCTAGAGGCACAAGGGAGGTGCATGAGGAAGAGCACTCACTCTGGGCTAGAGGGACAAGGCAGAAAATGGCCCAGAGAATCCCAAAAGGGACCCAGAATGAGGCACAAAAGTGAAATGGCAGCAGAGCATGGGCCAGTCTTGCTGAATCTGTGATCTGCATCCCTTAAATATCAGAGACATAATCTACCAGATTATGCAGACAGCGGTGGTGTTGGGGAGGGGTTGGGGTGCAGGGTTGGCCTGGCGTAGATGAAGTGCCAGTGACATTCCCAGATCCCAACCCCAAAGGCACTAGGTCATTCCAATAGAGAGTGCAGGGCAAGGTAGGGAGAATGGCACACACCGATCCTGGACACAAAGAAGACGAGAGGTCGAGAGGGAAAGGGAGGGCCCAACCATGGCATTCAGGCCTGCAGAGGGATGCTTCTGGTGAAGATTGCACTTCTGCCTCATCAGATGGTAAGAATTATGCTTCTGACCAGAGAAGGAGAGAATGGTTCCTGCTACTGCATCCCTGTCATCCACTGACCCTAAATCTCCAACTCGAAGCCAGAGGAAGACTATTGTGGCTGAGAGGAAAACCAGATGCTATAGGCTGTACAGCCCATTCCACTGCTGATTGTTCCCCTGGAGACGGTTCCATAAGACTCATGGCCACAAAAGTTCTGTATCCATACTTGACAGGAAATCCCTCTATGCCCTATGTGAGGGCTGGCAGGAGGCACTGGCACAGAGTGGACATCTTCTCAGGGATGTCCACGGGTCAGCTGATCCTCACCTGCCAAAGCCAGACACCTCTCCTCGCTCTTCAATCCTTGATTTACTCCAAAAAATTTACTGAGTGCCTAAGGGTACATCCACTGCTATTCTGGGTGATCAGCTCGGACACCTCATGAGACGTTCATGATCTTCCTCAGGGTATCTCTGAGCCATGAACCCTCACTAGATTGAGGAGACCAACAAACAAACAAAACAAATGAAATGCAAAATGAGTAAATCACAGACTAGTCTTGCTTTGCACTGTAGAGCAACCCACATAGAATAGTACCTCCAGCTAATACCCTGCCCAGCAATCCAAATAACCATAGGAAAAGTTGTTATTTTTCAATGGCTATTACAGAGTTATGGCACAACATTAATAAACATACCATACATGTAAATAAATAAAGTAGTAAAATCACTAGTTAGCACCCTGTGATTTTAATATTTGAGAATTAAACACTGACATGCGCCTTTGCAAACTATTTCAAGAGTATTTTAAACATGGCTTGAGGGTCTTCTGCTCATACAACTTTCCACACAGAGTGAGAGTCTTTTCCATGCCCTGGTGAACTGTCACATTGCTTACTAGTTTTGGATAAGCTTCCAAGGTCCCATCCTTCCTGCTGCCTACGTGGGCACCCGTCTCTGGGAGAGTTCCTTTAGTGTGAAGCTCTTTGGCCTCATGGCTTGCCCTGGGACCTCTCCATCCTTTTTTTGGTCACAACCATGTTGCTCATTTACACTTGTCTGATAGCTGGCCATTGTGAACCTGAAGCTGGATTCTGAGTCAAGATGATGAGTAAAAGTAATTCCTCATGTTTGGCAGAATTTAAGAAATTACAGAAGCATTCCGCTTTCCAAGTCTCATTACTTCTCTCTCCAGGCAAGAGACCTTGGCAGGGGCCATCAATTGACTTCCTTCTCCATGTTCAGTATCTGAGGCCTGAATCAGTCGCCTGCACTCATATCTCTGAGTGGGTCATGGGACGGTGACACAAGAACAAGGCACTGGTTCCTGATGTAAGGCTCCCATGTCCATCACCTGGGCCAGCCTGATGGGAGTGTGCCTAGAGAAGTCACCGGAGAATGGGAACATGCCACTCTATGTGTGGCAGCGGTAGACATGATCAGGGTCATGGGCAAAAAGCAGGAGTGTACATTTAGGTGACAATCACTCACCGCAATCCAGGTTCTCAGCAGGTCTGTGCTCAGTCTTGGTCTATAGACCCAGCCAGTTCTTCCAGTCAGATGGGGGAGGGGAAAACATGTTGGAAGAAATAACGACAGAAAACTTCCCTGATACAGGCCAGAAAATAACTATGCAAGTCCAAGAACCACACAGAGTCACAAATAAGATGAACCCAAAAAGACCAACACCAAGCCACATCATAATTAAACATCAATGCAAAAGTAAGAATCATAAAGGTTGACAGACAGAGACAGAAAGTTACCTACAAGGCATCTCCCATTAGAATATCAACAGATTTCTCAACAGAAACACACCAGGCCTGAAGGGAATGGAATGAAATATACAAAGTGATGTAAAACAAGGGGCTGAATCCATACCCAGCAAGGCTATAATTCAAAATTGAAGAACTAATAAGGAAATTTACAGACAAAAAAGGGCTATGAGTGTTTATTACCACCAAGTCAGCAATGCAAGAAATGCTAGAGGAATGGAAGTAAAAAGAAGAAACAGAAAGGCAAGGAAAAGCACACACATTAAGAATAAATATGACAAACAAGTACTTACAATAATAACATTAAAGGTAAATGGATTCAGTGCTCCAATCAAGACATGAGGCAGCTGAATGGATAAGGAAACAAAACCCATATTTTGCAGTATGCAAGCGACTCACCTCAGAGCAAAGGATTCACACAGATAGTGAAAGAGGGAAAAATAAATTTTCAACAAATGGAAATGAGAAAAAAGCTGGGGTGGCAATGCTTATATCGGAACAAAATAGAACTCTAATGAAGGTCATAGCAAGGGATAAGGAAGGCCACTACACAATACTAAAAGGAGCAAATCAACAAGAGGATATAACTCTGGTAAACATATATGCACCCAGTACAGGAGTGCCCAAATACAAAAAACAACTTCTGGAAGGTATCAAGGGATAGATAGATAGCAATAGTATCAATGTAGGGTACTTCAATATCTCACTGACACCACTGGATAAATCCTCTAAACAAAAAACCTCCAAACAAACAGCAATCCTAAATGACTCTCCAGTTCAGATGGACTTGACATCTCCAGAACATTTCATCCCAAAGCTACCAAATATACATTCTTCTCCAGTGCACACGGGACATTTTCAAAGATAGGCCACATATTAGGACACAGGCAAAGTCTCTTCAAATTCAGGAGGATAGAAAACGTAATAAGCATCTTCTCAGGTCACAATGGCATAAAACTAGAAATCAAGTGCAATAAAAACAATGAAAAAAATCAAACACTTGGAGGCTAAATAGCATGCTATTAAACTATAGTTGGGTTACCAAAGAGATCAGAGAAGAAATGAAAAGCATCCTGGAAACAAATGACAATGAAAACACACAATCCTAAAATCTATGGGACACAATGAAAGCAGTCCTGCGAGGGAAGGTCACAACTCTGTAGGCCTACCTTAGAAAACAGGAAAAAAATGGTAATAAATTAAGTAATCTTCAACTTAAATAATTAGAAAGAGTGCAACAATAAAAGCCCATATTACCAAAAAAGAAAGAGATAATAAAGATCAGAGCAGAAATAAAAGCCATAGAGACCAAAAAAATAATACAAAAGATCATGAAAGCAAGAGCTGGTTCTTTGAAAAAAAGAAAAAAAAATTGATGAACCTCTAGGGAGGCTCACCAAGAAACTAAGAAAGGGGACC
This sequence comes from Myotis nattereri, assembly GCF_964212035.1. Lineage (NCBI taxonomy): Eukaryota > Metazoa > Chordata > Mammalia > Chiroptera > Vespertilionidae > Myotis > Myotis nattereri. The sequence goes on along the minus strand of NC_138094.1, from coordinate 27,989,059 downwards.
CAAATAAACAAAATCAGAAATGGAAGAGTTGAAGTAACAAATAACCCGGCAGATATACAAAGGATTGTAAAAACTATAAGAACTCTACTCCTACAAATGGAAAACCTGGACAAAATGGACACATTTCTAGACAAATACAAGCTTCCAATACTCAATCAGAAAGAAGCAAAAAACCTGAACAGGCCGATAACTACTGATAAAATTGAAACAGTAATCAAAAAGCTTCCGAAAAACAAAATCCCTGGACCAGATGGCTTCACAAGGGAGTTTTTCCAAACATTCAAAGAAAAACTAAAAGCAATCTTTTTCACACTATTTCAAATAATTCAAGAGGACGGCATACTTCCGAGCTCTTTTCATGAAGCCAGCATTACCATAATCCCAAAACCAGAAAAAGACACCACAAAGAAAGTGACTTACAGGCCAATATTCCAGATGAACATTGATGCTGCAATCCTCACCTAAATTCTACAACCCGGATACAACATTACATTAGAAAGATCATACACCATCACCAAGTGGATTTATTCCAGGGATTCAAGGATGGTACAATATCCACAAATCAATGCACATGAAACATCACATAAACAAATTGAGAGAGAAAAACCACACAATCATATCATCTGGTGCAGAAAAAGCATTTGACCAAGTGCAACAGCCTTTTCTGATAAAAACACTCAGCAAAGTAGGAATAGAAGAATCATACTTCCACATAATAAAAGCCTTATATGACAAACCTACAGCCAACATCATACTCAATGGGCAAAAACTAAAACCATTTCCCTCTAGAACAGGAAAAAGAGAGGGACACCCATTTTCACCACTCCTGTTCAACACAGTACTGGAAGTCCTAGTCACAGTGATCACACAAGAAAAGGAAAGAAATGGTTCCCAAATTGGAAAAGAAGAAGTAAATTGTCATTATTTGAAGATGACATGATACTGTACATAGAAAACCACAAACACTCCTTCAAAAATTTAGTTAACTTAATAAATGAATTCGGCAATGTAGCAGAGTACAAAATTAACGCCAAGAAATATATGGCATTTTTATACACCAATAGTGAACTTACAGAAAAGGAGATTAAAAAAAGAATCCCATTCATCATCCCACCAAAAAAATTAAGATAACTAGGAATAAACTTAGCTAAGGAGGTAAAAGACCTCCACTGAGAAAACTAGAAGATGTTGAAAAAAGAGGTAGAGGAAGACATAAAGAGATGGAAGAACATACCTTGTTCATGGATTGGTAGAAACAACATCATTAAAATGGCTATACTACCCAAAGCAATCTATACATTCAATGCACTCCGCATTAAAATACCAACAGCATATTTCACAGACCTAGAAGTAACTCTCCAAAAATCCATCTGGAATAAAAAAAAAAAAAGATCACGAATAGTGGCAGCAATCTTGAGTAAGAATAACAAAGTAGGAGGGATCTCAATACCAGATATCAAGCTGTATTACAAAGCTACTGTGTTCAAAACTGCCTGACACTGGCACAAGAATAGACACATAGGCCAATGGAATTGAATAGAGAACCCAGAAACCAATTCAAACAACCAAGCTCAATTAATATTTGACAAAAAAAGCAAAAACATACAATGGGGATAAGACAGTCTCTTCAATAAATGGTGCCGGGAAATTTGGTCAGACAAATGCAAAAATGAAACTAGGCCACCAGCTGACACCATGCATAAAAATAAGCTCAAAATGGATAAATAACTTGAACATAAAGCTGGAAACCATAAAAATAGTAGAGGAATCCATAGGCAGCAGAGTCTCAGATATATGCGGAAGCAATATCTTCACAGACACAGCTCCTGGGGCAATGGAAAATAAAGTTAAAATGAACAAATGGAAAGACATCAAAATAAAAAGCTTCTTCATAGCAAAAGAAACCATCAACAAGGCAACAACAAAGCCCATTGCATGGGAGAACATATTTGCCAATGTTCTCTCTGATAAGGGTTTCATCCTCAACATTTATAGGGAACACATACTACTTAACAAAAGGAAGATAAACAACCCAATCACAAAAATGGGCAACGGACCTAAATAGATACTTTTCCAGAGAGGACAAAAGGAAGGCCAAGGGACACATGAAAACATGCTGAGAGTCACTAATCATCTGAGCGATACAAATCAAAAGGACAATGAGATACCACCTAACAGCTGTCAGAATGGCTATCATCAACAAAGGGCAAGTGCTGGTGAGGATGGCGAGAAAAAGGAACCCTCCTTCACTGGTGGTGGGAATGCAGACTGGTGCAGCCACTATGGAGAAGAGTATGGAGTTTCCTCAAAAAACTAAAAACGGAACTCCCATTTGACCCAGTGATCCCACTTCTGGGAATATATCCCAGGAACCTAGAATTACCAATCTGAAAGGATGCATGCTCCTCTATGTTCACTGCAGCACAATTTACAATAGCTAAGATTTGGAAACAGCCTAAGTGCTGGTCAGCAGATGAGCGGGTTAAAGAGCCCTGGTATATCTACATAGTGGAATAGTATGCTACATCAGAGCAAAAGCTGGCCCAGTATAAAACAAAAAGGAGCTGTTGGGAGCTTCAGTCACCCGCCAGCCTGAACACAACCCTCAGCCCCTCACCCAGACTGGCCAGGAACCCCAGTGGGGACCCCCACCCTGATCCAGGACAGCCTTCAGGGAAAACCAGCCGGCCCCCACCCGGGCACCAGGCCTCTATCCTATATAGCAAAAGGGTAATATGCCTCCCAGCACTGGGATCAGCGTGACAGGGCAGAGCGCCCAAACCCCCTGATCACCCAGCAGCTCTTTGTGTGACAGGGGGCGTGGCCACAACCTCCCTATCTGCCCTGCTCTGTTCATGACAGTGGAAGGCGCCCCAACCCCCTGATCAACCCTGCTCTGTGCCTGATAGGGGGGAGCTCCCCAACCCCCTGATCGCCCTGCGGCTCTGTGTGTGACATGGTGCGGTGCCCCAACCCCCTGATTGGCCCTGCTCTGTGTGTGACAGGGTATGGAGCCCCATATGGAGCCCCTCTGTGTGGGGTGCAGCACTCCAACCCCCCTTCTCTGTGTGTGATGGGGTAGAGCCATAACTTCCCCATTGACTCTGCCATGAGTGTGACAGGATGTGGTGCCCCAACCCCCTAATCCGCCCTGCTCTGTGTGTGACAGGGGGCGGTGCCCCAACTCCCCTATTGGCCCTACTCTGTGAGTGACAGCGGGGAGCTCCTCAAACCCCTGATTGGCCCTGTTCTGTGCATGACAGGGGGGAGCTTTCCAAACCCCTGATGGGCCCTGCTCTGTGCGAGACATGGGGTGACTCCGCAACCTCCCCATCGACGCTGCCTTGAGTGTGACAGGGGGCGGTGCCCCAACCCCCCAATCGGCCATACCCTGAGCACGACTGAGGGTGGTATGGCAACCTCGCAATCCACCCTGCTCTGTGCATGACAGGGTGGGGTGCCCCAACTCCCCAATCAGCCTTGCTCTGAGCCCGACCAGGGGCTGCACCTAGGGATTGGGCCTGCCCTCTGCCACCCGGGAGCAGGCCTAAGCCTGCAGGTCATTATCTCCCAAGGGGTCCCAGACTGTGAGAGGGCACAAGCCAGGCTGAGGGACCAGCCACCCCCCCAGTGCACAAATTTTTGTGCACTGGGCCTCTAGTTCAAGTATAAGGGGCTTTCAAAGTTGCGGAGGGAGGTATGAGAGGAAATCAGGGGGAGATGTGACTTCAGTAGAGTCACAAGATGCAATATTCCTGGCTTTTAATGATGAAGGAAGCGGTCACCAGTCACAGAATATGGGTGGTCTCCAGAAGCTAGAAAGAAAGTCTCCCCAAGAGCCTCCAGAAGAGAATGCAGCCTCCTGATACCTGGATTGCAGCCTGGTGAGCCCCACACCAGACTTCTGTGCTAATAACTGTAACACATTTGCATTGTTTCAGGCCACTAAATTTGTGATAATTTTTTTACGGCAGCAGTAGATAACTAACACACATGTCAAAGCTTAAAAAAAGCCTTGCAGGCATGAGGAAAAAATATTTAAAGAAGTGTCAGCAAAAAGGTAAATGAAAGTGAGGATAGAGGGAGTTCATTTACTATGGCACATGGATTGTAAAACTTTGTCAGAAAGGTTGGTCTGAGCACAATGCTGCATCAACGTGGAGCTACTTACAGCAATATGGAGAAAGAGTATGGAAAAGAACAGCGTTGTGTTTTTTTTCCAGCCTGATTCCCTAACACTGAGACCAGGATATAATAAGTGCTCAATGTTTGCAGAATGCAGCTGCAAGGAGGGGACTGTAATTTAGACAGTATAAGATGACCCTGAGATTAGGGCAGAGGTAATGCTGGCATGAAAGGCAGGGTGGGATTGACTAGCTCAGTTGAGGACCTTTGAGGGCATGGAGGAAAGGGGTGGTCTCAGGCCTGAGAGCTGAAGTCTGTGTTTGAACAATTATCACCACCTTTTTGAGAACCGGCTGAAGTTGTTAAGGTCCTTACATAAAGCAATCCTCATTACAAGGGACAGGGCCTGTTGCCTAAAGGTAGGGGAGCCCTGACTGGCTCCTGTGGGGAAGATAGCATCTGTCTCGAGTAGCTAGGGTGACTTTGTTAGGGGCAGAAATAGAACATTCAAGACTAGCTACCCTATATAATAAAAGGTTAATATGCAAATCAACGAAAAGGTGGAACAACAAGTTGCTATGACATGCACTGACCCCAGGGAGCAAATGCTCAATGCAGGAGCTGCTCTCTGGGGGTCAGTGCACTCCCACAGAGGGAGCACTGCTTGGCCAGAAGCCGGGCTCATGGCTGGCAAGTGCAGTGGCAGTGGCGGGAGCCTCTCCTGACTCCATGGCAGTGCTAAGGATGTCTGACTGATGGTTTAGGTCCACTCCCCAAGGGCTCCCGGACTGTGAGCAGGTGCAGGCCAGGCTGAGGGACCCCTCACCCCTGAGTGCCCAAATTTCGTGCACCAGACCTCTAGTTAATTATAAAAAACATTAGTCATGTTCTGCTCACTGTGATTGTTTTGTCCTGATTAAAGAAGGCACATTCTAACCTGGCTGGGAGTTGCAAGCAGGACCTAGGACCTCACTTGGAAAGACGGCCCATCCTCCACATCCAGTGATGCCTTCCCCAGGATATAAGTGACACATTTTCCCATGGAACTCTGAATTAGTACCTTTCCCTCTAACTTTCTTCAAATTAAGAGAATCTATGGAGTTCCCTATACTGCACAGTTTTAATGAAAGAAAATAAGACTTTCTAAGAGCATCAAATACATTTTTTTTATATTTATAAACATATATACTCCTCTCTCTCTCTCTCTCTCTCTCTCTCTCTCTCTCTCTCTCTCTTTCTCTTTAAAATATATTCTTACTGATTCAGAGAGGAAGGGAGAGGGAGGGAGATAAAAACATCAATGATGAGAGAGAATCGCTGGTCGGCTGCCTCCTACACACCCCGTACTAGGGATCAGGCCAAAACCTAGACATGTGGCCTGACCTGGAATCAAACTGTGACTTCCTGGTTCATAGGTTGATGTTAACCCACTGAGTCACACTGGCCGGGCTCAATTCTTATTTATAAATTCATTCCAAGGACATATACAGCTTGAAAAGCTTTGAAAGCAGTTTTAAAAAAAACAACAACTAGCTTTTAAGTAGCAAGAAAACAGTTATAGAAGAAAGTTTAAATTAAAAGAAAAAATAATTGTTTTACTTTATTCAAGAGTGGGAACATCCTCCATGAAAATGTGTACCTTGACTGAGGATGGCTGGGTGGCCTTATCACACCTTAGGAAATCAAATGCTTTTTACAATGACAAGAAAGAGAGTTTCATCTAATTTCTCTCCCAGGGTAGATGTCTGTCAACAGAAGGTGGACATGAATAAAAGGAGGGGCTTGCACAATCAATCCAGAAAATCAGCAATCTATGAGTAATCCAGAACCCAGTATATATCTCCTCTGCCACACACCCTCCCTCCCAGCCAGTGAGCAAGACAATTACTCTCAAGTCAAGCTAAGTGCCCCCCAGTCACAGTGGCCCAATGCTGACATACAAAGCATACAAATAATTCTCACTCTGGCATAAAAGTGACAACTTTCTTGGAAGAAAAGCAGATACTGTAAATTTCTCAAAGTCTTCCTGAAACATTTTCTAAAGTAATTTTTACTTCTTTAGAAAAAATGCATACCTGGCAAACCATCTGTAATAAAAGGCCCATTCTATAAAACCTTACCTGGTCCTACTCATATCTGCAATCATAATCATATTTACAGACAAATATATCTATACTAAGAAAAGAGCAATATGCTAATTAGACTGGGAGACCTTCCAGGAGACCTTCCAGATGTTCTTCTGGACAAAGCCATGGTGGTGGGGCCAAGGTAGAGGCGGTTAGAGGCCAAGAGGGGAGGGCAGTTGTGGGTGATCAGGCTGGTGGGGGGCGGTGCTGTTTGGGGGTAAGCAGATCAGCAGAGGGGCCAGTTGGGGGCAAGAAGGCCATCAGTGGGGGGCAGTTGGAGGTGATCAGGATAGCGGGGGTGGGGGCCAGTTTGGAGTGAGCAGGCCAGCAGGGGGAGAGTTGGGGATGAGCAGGCCAGTGGGGAGGGAAGGGAGGGACAAGCAGGCCAGCAGGGGCGGAAGTTTGTGGTGATCAGGCTCGTGGGGGGGGGGGGGGCATGTGGGTGCAAGCAGGCCAGCAGTGGGGGGCGGGGGGAGGTCAGCTGGGGTCGAGCAGGCCGGCAGGCAGAGTGGTTAGAGGCAATGAGGCAGGCAGGCAGGCAGGTGAGCGGTTAGGAGCCAGCAGTCCCAGATTGCGAGAGGGATGTGTGACTGCTGTAAACTGGCAGTAGGACATCCTTCGAGGGGTCCCAAATTGGAGAGGGTGCAGGCCAGGCTGAGGAACACACTGTCCCCCGTGCATGAATTTCATGCACCGGGCCACTAGTAAAAATATAAACAAACAGATAAAAACAAAGATAACATGCTAAAGACCACAAATTTATTATATGGCAAAAGTCAAGATTCAAAAATATCTCCCCTACTAGCAGAATTAGGTGGGAAATTAACAAAGTAGAATTTAATAGGATGCAAAATAAAGTCTCATACTAGGGCTTTAAAAAAAAAAAAAAACCTGCACAACAGGATAACCTAGTTTAAGACCAGTGCATCTACAAAAACACATTTTCGTTTATTGCAAGCTCAACAAGAGGCAGCAGTCTGAAACAGTGGTCCCAAAAAGCTAATGCAATTCTAAGTTGCATTAAGAGAAGACAATGTCCTCTTCACAAATAATATCATCCTGGGGACCATACTCAGTTCTGGGAATCACATTTTAAAAGAATCAATAACTGAACTGTGTGTTGGGAGAAGGGTGGGATCTAGCCTAGGGAATATTCTGCACAAAAGCTAGTGAAGGAACTGGGGATGTTTAAACTGTTTTATTTTGTTTTCCATCTCATCTGTAAAGAGGATATGCTGCATAATGGAAAAGGGAGTGGACTAGGAATGGCAAATGGGTTTCCTTTCCTGAGCCAGTTCTAATCAACTGGTAGTGACTCCCAGGACCTGGTGCTGAGAAAGATTCTGAGAGTAGAAAGGAGGGAGTGAGGGCAGAGAGAGAGACATCAACTGGTTGCCTCCCACATTATCCCAATCTGGGGATTAGGGGAGTAGAGGAGCAAACTGCACCCAAAGTAGGTACCTCTGACTGGGAATTGAACCCAGGACCCTTGGGTATGCTGCAATTCTCTAACCACTGAACAACACCCACAAGGCTTCAGTGCATCTTAGTTCTTATACCATTCTCTGGCTATGTTTTTATTACCGTGTTAACATAAGAAACATTCAAACCTGTAAAGAATTTTGTGTTTATTTGAGCAAACTGTCGACAAGTGCCTGGAAGCAGTACCTCAACGGATTGGGAAAGTGCTCTGGAGAGTGGCGGGTTTTCTTCTATTTTTATACATTACAACCAAAGGAGGAGACATAGGTAGGTTACAAGAAATTCATTGGTGATACATTAGAGAGGCGGGAGAAACCAAAGGGGTCTTGGGGGTGAGGGAGAGAACCTGTGGGACTGGATAAAAAATAAAATGATAGACACATACTTAGAAGGGTGTAGGATAGCCAACAGTCAACAATTAACATGAGAACAATGAAGGAATTAGTGGTAACTGTCCGGGAGCCCAAGCACATTAGGTTGTGCCACAAGGGGCCCAGAAAAAGGGAAGTTACAAGTTACCCAGATATTTCAAGGGTATCCTAGCTAATAAAAGACAAAAGGGTAATGAACCGTACCTCCGCTATGCTTCCCATTGGCTAATCAGGGCGAGATGCAAATTAACTGCCAACAAAGGCACAATGATGGGAGGTTAATTTGCATACATAGGCACAATGATGGGAGGCGAAAGGGGAAGGACAGAGGAAGCTGCCTGACGCTGACAGTGATCGGAAACCCAGGCAGCAGGCAAGAGCCGGGTGGCAGGGCAAAGGGGGGGAACCTGGGCCGCCTTTGCCCTGCATGAACTATGCAGCTGGGAGAGGGGTGTGCGGCCGCTGGGAGCAGGGCGGGAACTTCCCGGGGTTTGCAGCAGGCAGCTGGGAGCGGGGCGGGAACTTCTGCCGCATTGTCATGGCAATGCGGCAGAAGTTCCCGCCTCGTAGCTGCTTGCTCATTCACTTACTCGCTCATTCATTCACTCATTCACTCACCCATTATTCACTCACTCACTCACTCACTCACTCACTCAGCAAACCCTCTCAGGTCCCTGGCACCAGGCCAGGCACTGAAGTTGAAGCAGGATAAGACAGAGCAATGTCCTCAAGATGTTAGTAATTCAGTAGGGCGAAGCAGGCACATGAACAAGGCAGTTGTACGCACAGATGCAGTGTACTGGGTTCAGTGAGAGCAGTAACTAATGCCGACTTTGTTCTCTTGATACAATGGGGCCTCGGGAGCCAGGCTGCCCCAAGCCTGTAGGCCTCTGCCTAGGCCAGGAGTGGCTGGGGTCCAGGAACATGACAGAAGGCGCAGGTCGGGCTGAGGGGTCTGACCCCACCCCTCACCCTCACCCCCGAGTGCACAAATTTTTGTGCACCGGGCTACTAGTCTATCTATATAAAAGACTAATATGCTAAGTGTCCTGCCGTCAGGGTAATACGTTATGTCGCAATGCCCAGCTTCCTCTCCCTAGCGACTAGCCTCCTAGAAGTTTCTTCAGCCCAGGAACACAATTTGCTTTATAGCCAGGTAGAAACATTCACAGTTAACCAAATGTCTGTGAAGTATTTTCCTGTGCCTCATCTCATTTGATCCTCACACAAGTCGTGGAGTAGGTAGATCGGAGACTTGGTAGAATCCTATTTTCTTTTCATTAAACAGAAAATGAAGATTTAGAAAGTTTAGAAACTCGACCCAACTGAAAAGAATTGAGAAATGGTGGGCCCCCACCCCCCCCAACCCCCCCTTCCCCCGCTCAAAAAGAAATAAAGAAAAGAAATGGTGGACCTTAAAAATGACTTCAGGTTTTTTCACTGCACAAAATATAGTCAAACACTGCTGCAAATTAAATATTTTACCCTTTGTTCTCCCTGCGTGATCTACAATAATAATGTGCTTCTTCGTGTTGATATTTACTGCTGTGTTGCTGACAATTACCTGAAAAAGAAGTTGGAGTGCTTCACTGGGCTGGAAAAAGTTTAGCTAAATCAGAAAGCAGCTCTAATTAACAAGTTTGTTTTATATCTATAAAAGGGTAAGTTGACTCGCACATGGGTGATACATATAAAGCTCTCATTGGCAGCAATCACATGCATTTCAATCTGTCATTGTCGATCATGAATTTGGTTGACACTTCTATTATTGAGAAAGGGTGAACAGGGATATTAAAATATTTCTTCTAATTAATTTCCTTTCAATGTGCACAAATTCATGCACCAGGCCTCTAGTGTTATTATAGATGCAAAAAGACAGATAGGCTCAGTGAAGATACTGTCCTAGAATGTAACTACCCACTATTACTGCTTTTGGTTAAAGTTTAATTTCAGATCGTCCTTTGTGGTTACTTCAGGTCTTTGAGTTTGCAAGACCATCATACAGGCCTTCCCTGAGCTTGTCAGGTTACCATGTGGCCCCTTTCACCCACAGCATCTTGGTAAGCCAGCTTACCTTTATCTTCCTCGGTATGCACAAGAGTGGGTACTTGCCATGGCCTGTGTTGCTCGGTGGTTAGAGCATCAACCTGAGCAGCAGAGTCACCTATTGGATTCCTGGCCAAGGGCACATACCTGGGTTGCAAGTCCAAGCCCACAGTGGAGTGGAATGGGGGTGCTGCAGGAGGCAACCTATAGATGTCTCTTTCACATTGGTGTTTTTCTGACTCCCCCCCCCCTGCCACCCCCCCTTCCTTCCAGTTTCTAAAATCAATGGAAAATATGTCCTTACTCCTTGGGAGAGGTACAAAGAAAACCAAAAACCAAAAAACGATAAAAAGGTAGATACTTAAAGTTTAGCTCACTGATTTTCAACCAGTGACTTTTGCCTCTCCAAGAACATCAGGCAATGTCTGAGACATTCAGTAAGGTCAGAACTGGTAAGAGGCGCTGCATTTAGTGGGCAGAGAGGCCAGGGATGCTGCTAATCACCCGGCGGTGCACAAGACGGAGCCCCCTACAAAGGGTTTTCGGGTCCCAAAAGGCAACAGTGCCGCGCTTACTGCGTGACTTAATGAAAGGCAAAATAAGCAAAGCCCGAGCTGGCGGAGCTCGCTGGGTGCAATGCCTGGGCTTTGATGGGACCAGCTGGCCAGGGGATAGCCAGGTTGGGCCCAGCGCCCTAGGCCGCAACAGGAGGAAGACACAGGGTTAACACCCAGATCCCGCAGGCCCCGGATGTGGTGCAGAGCACATGGCTTCTCCTCCAATCCCCGCTCTAGCCCAGCGGTCCTCCTGGGACTCGGAGGCCAAGCTCTCGCGAGAAGTGGGCGGAGCTTCCGGCGGTTGTTGGCATTGACTTGGCTGTAAAGCTCTGGGTTCCCGGATTCCCGGATTCCCGGATTCCCGGATTCCCGTGCTGGGCTGGCTGGGTCTCGGGGAGAGGGCGGGATCGGCTGTGAGGCCCCCACCCGCCGCGAGGTGCCTCCACTTCCAGGGCCGCGGGTTTCACAGCCTCGCTCCGTATCTCTACTCTCCAGCCGCTGGTGAGAGTCGCGCCCGGTACACAACCCGCTCACCGTGGCAAGCCGAGGGGAGGAAATGTGTTTATCCGCCATTTCCTAGTTCGAGTGGGCGGGAGAGCCTTGAGGTATACCCGTTCCTCTTGATTCCCGGCCCGCGGTTGGGCTCTGAGGACAGGTGAGGAAAAAGTACCGGGAGCACACGTGAGGAGATGTAGCATCTTGTTTGTTTCCGTTAAAGCACCAACCCGGTGCGCGGGTGAGGAGGCGAACCTTCTTGCTTGTTGTCCTGCAAGCGCCGTCCCCGCTGGGCTTTCGTGCTTTCCCGCTTTCCCGAAGGTCAGCCACTGTTCCGTCTTCAGAAATTCCCGTGCCCTCTGCCTGCCTGGTAACCGTTGGCATCTTCTCTTCCAGCTCACCGTGCCCCCCAAATATGACGTGTTGAGTCAAGACGAACTACGCACAAAGCTGTCCCAGACCTTCAAGCGCCGAGGTATCCTGGACTCCCTCAAGGTGTCGGCTTGAGGCATATCTGTTCTGTAACTTTTACAAGTGGAAGCGGTGACAGGGAGTCCGCATTTAAACCCACTGGGTCTTGGTTTTAAAAATAATATGATATGCAGGTGGTATTGGGGAGTGACGCTTTTATGTTTTGTAGAACTCGTTATCCTGGAGAGCATTCTCAAACGGTTGAGAGTTTGCCCGGTCTTCATATTCAAATAGATTTATTGACTGACATTCAGGTAGGAGCGAGTAGCTGTATAAAATGAAAACATTTTAGCAACAAGGCAAGTTTTGTGAAACTGGTTTGTAGGTTCTTGAATTAATACGTGGTTTTGTAATAGTCATGTTTGGATGAAGGATATTGAGACAATATAATAAGCATTGTGTGCTGCTTACAGTACAATAGTCTGGAGAATGACAGCTTTTTTCTTTAAAATATAATGAAAGCTCTGAAGGTTTCACTTGGGCAGCACATACGTATTAGTATGAATTAACAGCAAGGAGTAGGGTTACCTCAAATGTGTTTTCATTACTATATACAGTTAGACGTGTATTTTACACTTATCAGGGGAAATACTGAGTTTTTCCTTCTCCCCCCATTGTTTTCGTAACTTAAAAAACAAAACAGAACACTTTATACCTATCTGAAAAACCCATAAAAACATAGAGGAAGAGAGTCTTTTCTGATTCAGCTATTATTGGCACAGTGGTGTGTGTGTGTATTCTTAGTTCACTGTTGTATAGTGAGCATTTTCCTGTGACCCGAAAAGTTCCTTGAAACCCTCCATTTAAGTGTCCCATGATTGGATGTATGTGTAATTTATGTAGCAGTCCCTGGTGAATGTTTAATCTTGGCAGAGAATAATTTACTAATACACTTTACATGTAAAGTAACATCAGGAATAGAATTGGTTTAAATGTGTTTTCATTACTACATATATTTCAGAAGTATATCTGAAATATAAATGCTGAATAGGTTATAACCAGGTCTGTGCATCCTTCAGTTGCATTTCTCATTTTTGCCTAGGTTACGTGGCATTCTTACATTCTTGTATGACTTTATCTATATAGAAAAGGCTAATATGCAAAGTGTTTCCTTGGAGGTTAGCCCAGGAGACCGGGAATTCGATTGCTCGCTATGATGTGCGCTGACCATCGGGGGGTCGCACAGAAAATTGCAGGCAGCGAGCTGGTGTTGGCGGGGTACTGAGGGAGCAAGGAAAGGGGGAAGCAGGAACAGGGGAGGGGGGAACTGCGTGGTGGTGGTGCATGAGGGAGCAGGAAAGCAGGGAACCTGATCAGCCGTGATTGCCAGCCAGGCCTAGGGACCCTACCTATGCACTAATTTCTTGCATCAGGCCTTTAGTCCTGGAAAATAAAAGGCCATAAGCATTTTTTAAAAAATACATTTTATTGATTTTTTAAAGAGAGGAAGGAAGAAGGGTAGAGAGTCAGAAACATCGATAAGAGAGAAACATCGACCAGCTGCCTTCCGCACACCCCCTACCCAGGTACATGCCCTTGACCAGAATCGAACCTGGGACCTTTCAGTTCTCAGGCTGATGCTCTATCCACTGAGCCAAACCGGTTAGGGCCGTGGTCGCCAAACTGTGGCTCGCGAGCCACATGCGGCACTTTGGCCCCTTGAGTGTGGCTCTTCCTAAGCCTTAGGAGTATCCTAATCTACACTAATAAAAGAGAACAATGGTAATTGGCATACGGCGATACCGTTTTTATTGGCTAATCAGGGCCATATGCAAATTAACTGCCAACAAAGATTGGCCGTTAACTGCCAACAAGATGGCGGCTAACTTGCATATGTAGGCACAATGCAGGGAGGCGAAAGGGAAAGCAGGAAGAAGCCCCCTGCCACTGACAGTGGTCGGAAACCCAGGGGGGAGCTAAGAACTGGGGGGCAGGGCAAAGGCGGCCCTGGGGCCGCCTTTGGCCTGCCCCCCAGCCATGATCGGAGAATCAGGCGCCTTTGCCGCCCTGGCCAGTGATAGCAGGAAGTAGGGGTGGAGCCAGCAATGGGAGCAGGGCACGGTCAAAGCTGGTAGTCCCGGGAGCTAGGGGTCCCTTGCCTGGGCCTAATGCGAAGCCCACGATCACGGCGCCCCCCGCTGCCACTGCAGGTCCCCGCTGCCCGGGACTGACGCCTAGGCCAGAGGCGTTAGGCCTGGGCAGGGGCGGAGCCTGCTACCGTGGGGAGCTGGGGTTCCCCTTCCCAGGCCTGACACCTCTGCCGGAGGCCTCAGGCTTGGTCAAGGGGCCGATCCGGTGATTTGTGATCGGAGGGTGATGAGGGTCAACTCCTCTGGCTGAGGCGTCAGGCCTGGGCGGGGGTTGGAGCAAGCGATCAGAGGGAGGTGGGGGTCCCCTGTCCAGGCATGATTCCTGGGCCAGAGGCCTCAGGCCTGGGCGGGGGCCAGAGCCAGTTATCGGGGGGCAATAGGGGTCCCCTGTCCAAGCCTGACACCTCTGGCAGAGGCGTCAGGCCTGGGCAAGGGGCCGATCAGGCGATTGGAGGGTGATGGGGGTCAACGCCTGAGGGCTCCCAGTATGTGAGAGGGAGCTGGCTGGGCTGAGGGACACTCTCCCCCCACACACACACCCAGAGCACGAATTTCGTGCACCGGGCCCCTAGTTACGTTACTAACAATGTACCTACCTATATAGTTTAAGTTTAAAAAGTTTGGCTCTCAAAAGAAACTTCAATCGTTGTACTGTTGATATTTGGCTCTGTTGACTAATGAGTTTGCTGACCACTGGGTTAGGGCAAAGCATTTTTTTAAGGCTCTTTGGCAGAGCATGTGTATTCTTCTCAGTATAAATGTCTTTTGTACTATAGGATTTTTGATGTGTAAGTACTGTTCTGAACTTGTAGTTATATACTCTTGTTCTTTTCAGGTGTAGGGTAGAAGATAGAGGTATAGCAACTCTATTTGTTTCCTGCTTGTATAGTATTGATATGAATACGTTGCGTGGATATAGGCAACATAGTCTTGAGCTCTGCTCAATTAATATGTTTCCAGATTATATGCAAAGTAGATTAGGACAATATTCAGTAGTTCAGTTAATTTAGAGGTTTTCTTAAAACTCAAAGGAAAACTAAGACATTATAACCTTGAAGAAAATTACCCACTTTGAACCTAAGTTTTCATATTTATAAAATGTGGGAAAATTACTGTATTTCACAGTGCCTTGAGATGTAAATAATATATATGGAAGTGCATTTTTAAAAATATATTTTTATTGATTTCAGAGAGGAAGGGAGAGGGAGAGAGAGATAGAAAAATGAATGATGAGAGAGAATCATTGATCAGCTGCCTCCTGCACACCCTCAACTGGAGGTGGAGTCCTGCAACCTGGACATGTGCCCTTGACCAGAATCGAAACCAGCACCCAATATTTCTTCCAATATTATTTTCATATTCTTCATCAATCCACAGAGAGTTGAGGAAGCAACAGAATTTTCTCTTATACATGCTATCTGAATCAAAGACTGCTGAAATGGACTCATAGGGAAGATAGTTAGAGTCTTCATGTGTTCTGACTAAGCAGCAATTCACTTGGAAGCAGGTGAAAACAGCTTCTCTGGCCAGAATCCATGGGCTGCTTATCTCATAGAGTAAGACAAAGTGTGCAGCAGAGTAGTACTAACTTTTGGCCATGGATCTAAAACAACTCCCCCATCAGACCTGCCTTGAGTGTGATGGGGGGCGGTGCCCCAACCCCCCAATCGGCCCTACCCTGAGCATGACTGAGGGTGGCATCACAACCTCCCAATCCACCCTGCTTTGTGCATGACAGGGGGCGGCGCCCCAACTCCCAAATCAGCCCTGCTCTGAGCCGGACCAGGGACTGCACCTAGGGATTGGGCCTGCCCTCTGCCACCCAGGAGCAGGCCTAAATAAAACGATTCTAATAAAACGATTCTAATTTGTGTGGCAAATCTGTGTATTCCTAGTGCAGCAAACCTGAAAGTTTGTTCCCATTTGTTTTTTTTTGTTTGTTTTTTTCTTTTTTGTCATTGAGCTAGACACAACTGAGAAAGCAGGTCATTCACGAATTGATGCACCCTGTATTGAGTGGAAGTCCTCCACCATTTCAGTGGAAGGGAGTGCCCTCTTCTTTTTAAAACATATTTTATTGATTTCAGAGAGGAAGGGAGAGGGAGAGAGAGAGAGAAATATCAATGATGAGAGAGAATCATTGATTGGCTGCTTCCCGCATGCCCCCCTACTGTGGATTGAGCCCACAACTTGGGCATGTGCCCTTGACTGGAATCGAACCTGGACCCGTCAGTCCCCAGGCCAACGCTCTATTCACTGAGCCAAGCCAGCCAGGGCAGGAGCACCCTCTTAATAGGCAGGTATACCTGTGTCCCACATGAGAAACCAGAGTCTGCAGAAGTGGGTAATTTGCTTAAGGTCACAGGATTTCAAGATGGCAACACAGGGCAGTAAATCTAGATCTCTAAAATGTGCTCTTTAGATAAGAGAAATAAAGAATACATTAATTTTTTTGAAACCTGTTTTAATCCTCAAGTATTAAAACATATGTTTACCACTTCTTAATTATTTTAACTGTATTCCTACACCATTGCCTTTGAACATATTAGTTACATTTTATCTTAAAGGCAGATATAGCAAACTTTCCATATATTTTTTAAATTGACTTAATATTTTAGAGCAGCTTCATAGCAAAATTGAACAGAACGGAGAGTTTCTGTATGTCTCCTCCTCCTTCATGCACAGCCTTCCCCATGATCAACATTTATACAGTCAATGAGCCTACATGGTGGCATCATTGTCACCTAAAATCCATAATTAACATTAGGGTGCACTCTTTATGTTGTCCCTATGTTTTAATTCTCTTTCTATTAGCTGTAGTTGTCCAAAAGTTTCTTATTCAGAAGTTTTAAGAAATCTTGAACAGTGTTAGTATTTGAAAAACTTGAAACTTAAATATGCTGTATTTAAGTTTGCCTGAGCATTAGTCAATTACATAGTTACTAGAGGCCGGATGCACAAAAATTTGTGCACTGGCGGGGGTGGGGGGTGTCCCTCAGCCCCACTTGTGTCCTCTCACAGTCTGGGACCCCTCGGGAGATTACGACCTGCTGGCTTAGGCCCACTCCCGGGTGGCAGAGGGCAGGCCCAATCCCTAGATGCCTGCACCGCAGCTCCTGGTCGGGCTCAGAGCAGGGCAGACAGGGGAGTTGGGGTGCCGCCCCCTGTCATGCACAGAGCAGGGCAGATCAGAAGGTTGCGATGCCACCTCTAGTCACGCTCAGGGTAGGGCCGATTGGGGGCTTGGGGCACTGCCCCCTGTCACGCTCAGAGCAGGGCCCATCAGGGGGGTTGGGGCTCCGTACCCTGTCACACACAGAGCAGGGCCCATCAGGGGGTTAGGTAGCTCCCCCCTGTCATGCACAGAGCAGGGCCGATTGGGGGGTTGGGGAGCTCCCCCCATCATACACAGAGCAGGGCCGATCAGGGGGTTGTGATGCCACCCTCAGTAACGCTCAGGGTAGGGCCGATTGGGGGGTTGGGGTGCTGCCCCCTGTCACACTCAGGGCAGGGCTGATGGGGAGGTTGCGGCTCCACCCCGTCACACACAGAGCAGGGCCCATGTGGGGGTTGGGGCGCCGCACCCTGTCACACACAGTGCAGGGCCCATCAGGGGGTTGGGGCGCTGCCACTGTCACACTCAGGGCAGGGCCAATGGGGAGGTTATGGCTCTACCCTGTCACACACAGATTAGGGCCCTGCTCTGTGCGTGACAGGGTGCAGCGCCCAAACCCCCTGATTGTCCCGGCTCTGTGCGTGACAGGGGGTGGCGCCGCAACTTCCCCATCAGACCTGCCTTGAGTGTGACGTGGGGTGGTGCCCCAACCCCCCAATCGGCCCTGCTCTGAGCCGGACCAGGGACTGCACCTAGGGATTGGGCCTGCCCTCTGCCACCCGGGAGCAGGCCTAATCCAGCAGGTTGTTATTTCCCGAGGGGTCCCAGACTGCGAGAGGGCACAGGCCGGGCTGAGGCATCCCCTCTTCCCCCCCACCCCCCCCCGAGTGCACAAATTTTTGTGCACCGGGCCTCTAGTACTAATATAAGGGTAATACGCTAATCAGACTGGATGTCTTCCAGACATCCTTCTGGACAAAGCCATGTTGGTGAGGGCCGAGGCAGAGGCAATTAGGGGCAATCAGGCCAGCAGGGGAGAGCAGTTGGGGCAATCAGGCAGGCAGGTGAGCGGATAGGAGCCAGCGGTTCCAGATTGGGAGATGGATATTGGACTGCCGGTTTAGACCCATTCCTGGCAGTTGGACATTCCCCGAGGGGTCCTGATTTGGAGAGGGTGCAGGCCAGGCTGAGGGATCCTCCCTCACCACTCCCTTACCCCACTCTTTCCCCCTACCCCGTGCATGAATTTTGTGCACCGGGCCTCTAGTATTATATATTTAAATGAATTAATCGTGAAGAGCATAGTTAATTAAGCACCTGTTGATTGAGATTTTGTTGTTTTATTGTTTGGGTTTTGCCATTAGAAGCGGTGTGCAGTGTACACTCTTTGTTTCCCTGTGGAAGTGTAGCTGTGTGAATTCCTAGAGGTGAAAAGACTAGGTTAAAGAACACATGTCTTTTTGAATACACAAACACTAACAAATTTCCCTCCTGAGTGATTGAACCTGCCGACTTCCCCGCTTTCTTGCCAGCACTTCACGTATGATCAGAGTTTTAATCTTAGCAGTCTTATTGGGAAAATAGGACCCCTTTGTTTTAGTATTAACTTGCATTTTCTTAGGATTTTGTTTATCGACATTAAATTGTCTTACTGATTTATTAGATCTCTTTAATATTATGAAAGTTAGTGTGCTTTCTCCTCATTATAGCAAATATTTTCTTCCAGTGTGTCATTTGTCTTTTGACTTTATTTCATGCCATATATAAGTTCTTAGTTTTTATGTTATTAAATATTTCTCTTTATCACTTCTAGATTTTTGTATCATGCTTGGGAAGGACTTCCTTCAGAAATTATTCTTAAGAGATATATAACGTACAACAGGATAATGTTATAAGTCCAAAATTTATAAAGTGACTGAGTAATGGTTGAATGAAAGTTGTGAGACAAAACTATGTACATTGTGTTTTTTAGGTTTTCTCGTGGAGTTTTTAAAAGAAATGGCAGAATATCATCAGGCTAAAGAGACTTGTGACATGGACCCTCAGACAAGTGCAATTTTGCCTAGCAAAGACTCCCTTGGTAATTTCAGGCTTTTTTCCTGATTCCAGGTTTCTATTTTCTTTTTGAATGAAGAAAAAGATCTGCTTTCCTATGTTGTGTGTGTTCCTAAACTGTGTGCAGGTGGAGTGCTCATTTCCCATTGTGTCAGCACAGTCCTACCTTCAGTGCTGCCCCTCCCTCTGTGATCACCAGGTGGATGCAAAGGCCCATGTTCTTGTTTGTTGGGTCAACCCCTCAACTGGCAGGCTCTTCCCTGTGACTCATCTAACTTTATCGTATAGCCATTAACGTGAGAAGATCCTAGACTATTTGCATTGCGGAAAACTAGAGAAGTCAGTGGCCCGTCACTTCATGTTATAGTTGAGGAAACCAAGGTCACCAGATGAAGGAAAAGTGATACTGGAGTCCAAGTTTTCTGGTCCATGATCCAGATCCTTTTCCATGGGACAGCCTTTCTACATACAGTACCATCCTGCCTTTAGGCGTATGCTCAGAAGGGAAACAGGTGGCTAAAATACTGTGATTAATCCTGGCTCCTCCTTACTCATTAAAAGCAATAACTTGTTAGACAATAAATTCAAATATCTTAATCTGATTCTGCCAGTCTTTTTTTCCTGTGCATACTTTTTAGTGGGCACTGGTGTTTACATGATTGAGATTGCACTCTCGTGTGGGTTTTGCACTCTGTTAATGTTTGATTCTAATCCACATTTGGTTTGAGGGCTTCGGGTCTGCTGCAGAGAGCACTGGAATGAGAGAAATAGCAGACCTGGCTTTTGTCCCAGTTATGCCATTGTGTAGTTGCTAAGCCCTCTGGGAGTCACCTACACTGTGTGGGCACCTGTGTCCTCTGTAAAATGGAAGACTTAAAACTAAGAATCTCTGATTCATTTTAAGATCAGTGTTTTGAACATGTGACTCAGCTTTCACCAAAGACCATAAAAGAACTCTTTGGCACTTGGAGACTGGAAAAAGATGCCATTGTTTTCTGACCTACCTTTTGCTTTCTTTTCCCCTGACTTTTATGATGGAAATTTTCCAGCATTCAAAAAAGTTGAAAGTTTTACAGTTCACCAGTAAGTTTGTATTATGTTTGCTTGATCACTTTCTGTACATCCAGTAATCTATCTCAATTTTTTGAATTGGTTCAGAGTAAATTGCAGATGCCCCCTGTCCGTATCCCTGTACTCTTTGCTTTTGAACAGACTTCTTGCTCACCTACCCTGAGTCCTCTGCCCTGTTTGTGTTTTTTTAATAGCTGAGAAGCTTCAACATATTGATGATCAGTTTTCAGGTGCTTACCCTCAGCATCCAACATTAGGAACTTTAGAAATAAAGTTAAATGAATATAAGAGAGAACTAGAACAGCAGCTTCAGGCAGAAATGCATGAAAGGGTAAGTTTATCTTGTTGCTGTTAACAAAAGTGATATTTTTGCTTATCTTTTCATTCTTAATCTTAGGTATATAGGAAAATATCTAGAATCTTTAATAAACTAGAGGCCCAGGGCATGTGTAGGTTCCCTAGTAGCTACCTGCTGGTGGGGCCTCCCTTTCCCTGGCCACCTGCTGCCAGGTGGGGCTGGTCTCAGGGGACAGGCTGCAGGTGGTTGGCCAGCCCCGCCCCTGCTTGAACTCCCGGTGAAGGGGACAATTTGAATATATGGCTTTTATTATATAGTTAATATGATATGTACTCTTGTGCATGTTATTATTTTTCTTTCCACTTGCTGTTGTTTCTTTTTGCCTTTTGAATGAGTTTTACAGGAACAGTTAATGAGACCAAAGATGAATTAAACTATAAATATAGGGTGTCCCAAAAATATATAAACACACCTTGAATAATTATAAAGGCAGTGTATATTAAACAACATTTTCACAATTGAGCTATCGGCTGTTAGAGTGTGTATACATTTTGGGGGGGATACCCTGTATAATTAATGAATATTGAACTTAAACATGGAGAATTTGTTACTAATTGTTTAGTATTATTATTTACAATGATTTGTAGTCAATTTGCAGTTGAAGCATTTTAAAAATACTGAAGTAGTACAAATTAAAATGGAAGAGAAAGGAAAGTCTGAGGAGTTAGTGGTTTGGGAATGATGTTGGAGAGCTTGTCAAGCAAGATCGGAAGCCTTCTTGGGAAAAGATGTTCCTTGAGAGAATTCAAAAGCACCAGAAGGCAATATTTTAAAATCATTTACTGGATGGCTCCTTCCTGCAGCTGCTTGTAGATTTGCTAAAAGTCCAGGGGTGAGATGAGACATTTGCTGGAACACTTGAGGACCTAGAGCAGTGATGGTGAACGTTTTGAGCTTGGCGTGTCAAAAATTTTGAAAAACCCTAACTTAACTCTGGTGCCGTGTCACATATAGAAATATTCATATATTTTTTTGATATTTGCAACCATAATAAAAAAAGATTTATATTTTTGATATTTATTTTATATATTTAAATGCCATTTAACAAAGAAAAATCAACCAAAAATATGTATAAAATGAACAAAAACAGAAAAACAATGTACATTTAAGAAAAAATAATAATAAAAACAATGATAATCATTACCATTTGCAACGTCATGGATGGAACTGGAGAGCATTATGCTAAGTGAAATAAGCCAGTCAATGAAGGAAAAATACCACATGATCTCACTCATTCATGGATAATAGAGACCATTATAAACTTTTGAACAATAATAGATACAGAGGCAGGCCTGCCTCAAACAGATTGTCAAACTGCAGCGGGAAGGCCGGGGAGGGTTGGGGGGCAGGAGGTAGGGGGGTAAGAGATCAACTAAAGGACTTGTATGCATGCATATAAGCATAACCAGTGGACATAAGACATTGGGGGATAGGGGAGGCTAGGGGACTGTCTAGGGCGGGGGAATAAAATGGAGACATATGTAATACCCTTTGGAATACTTTAAGCAATAAATTAAAATAAATAAAATAAATAAATAAATAAATAAATAAATAAATAAATAAAAAATTAAAAAACAAACAAACAATGATAATCAAATGGTACGAAAACTAGAAATTAGTGACTTTTTTGGTGCTGAAGTTTGTCTGCTAATTCTTCGATTGCAGGTTCATACTTGGTGCACTTCAAAGCCAAGCAAGCGCCACTAACATCATGTTAGCCGGTTCCTTTTGTTCATTTTAATATTATTTAATGCTGAGAACAAAGTCTCACAAAAATATGTTGATGAAAAAATTGTTAGCAAAGCCATCGCTAGATTTTTTATATTGCTAAAAGTGTCAGGAACTCTGTTCCAAGCACTCAAAATTTCTTCTTCATAGTTGCACTCTTCATGTTTCAAACGATTTCGTTCCAGATTTTCAAGTTTCGACCTTAAGTCGACAAACACGAGTCCAAATGCTACCTTGAAAATCTGCAAGTTGCATCTCTAAATCATCAATTTGCATCCATTGGAAATTATTCAATTCCAAAGTACTGTAAACTACATCCAGATACTTAATTATTTTAATGGTCTGTTCTAGGCTTCTAAATTGGTTGAATCTTTCGCTGAACTGTTCAAAGAACGTGTTTACTATATTCTGGTACATAAGTATAGACTCCATTACACTTGTAGTAGCCTTCTCGAAATACTTTTTCATCTGAGGAAAATACGAGTTTTAGTTTCAATATCTCGCTTGAAAATTTTAAGTTTACTTTCAAAAGATTTGATGTATCCAAACATAACGTCAATATTTTTGCCAAAACCTTGTAATTTTAAGTTCAGTTCATTCATATGAACAGAGAGATCTGTAAAAAACATCAAATTGCTGACCCACTTATGATCATTGATCTGAGGAAAGTTTGCCAGATCCTTATTCTCAATAAATACCATAATTTCTTCAAAGCACTCCACAAATCGCTCAAGTAGTTTTCCTTGACTTAGCCATCTCACACGATTGAACATCAGTAGTCCACTGTAGGTTGAATCAACTTCCTGTAAAAGTACAGAAAATTCTCGCTTGTGAAGGGGTCGAGAAGCTATAAAATTCACAATTTTTGTTACAACTGACATTAAATCATTCAATTCAGAGAATCCCGATTTGGCACACAACACCTCCTGATGGATAATGCAATGAAAAGGTGCAAGTGGATGTCTAATAGCTTCCATAAACAATTTCAGGAATCCCACTTTTTTCCCACCATCTTTGGTGCCCCGTCTGTCGTGACTGACACAATTTTAGAGATATCAATGTTTAGGACACTGAATGTTTTTATAACAACTTTACATATTTGGTTTCCTGATGTACTCATTGGCACTTATTCTAACTTTATCAACTCTTCTCTCATAGTGAGACCATCAGAATATCTAGCAATAATGGCCAACCGAGCATATGATGTGACATCAGTAGTTTCATCAAGAGAAATCAAAAAATATTTACATCTATTTAAGTCTTTTTTTTATTGACTTTGTACGTTTTTGTCAAGATTTGTTATTCTACCTTTTTTTAAAATTAAATCTTTATTGTTCAGATTATTACAGTTGTTCCTCTATTTTCCCCCCATAGCTCCCTGCCACCCAGTTCCCACCCCACCCTCTGCCCTTACCCCCACCCCCTACTGTCCTCACCCATAGGTGTATGATTTTTTTTTCTATGTCCCTGATTCTATTATGATCACCAGATTATTTATTCACTTGATTCTTAGATTCACTTGTTGATAGATGCATGTTTGTTGTTCATAATTTGTATCTTTACCTTTTTCTTCTTCTTCCTCTTCTTAAAGGATACCTTTCAGCATTTCATATAATCCTGGTTTGGTGGTGATGAACTCCTTTAGCTTTTCCTTATCTGTGAAGCTCTTTATCTGACCTTCAGTTCTGAATGATAGCTTTGCTGGATAAAGTAATCTTGGTTGTAGGTTCTTGGTATTCATCACTTTGAGTATTTCTTGCCACTCCCTTCTGGCCTTCAAAGTTTCTGTTGAGAAATGAGCTGACAGTCGTATGGGTATTCCCTTGTAGGTAACTGAGTTTCTTTCTCTTGCTGCTTTTAAGATTCTCTCTTTGTCTTTTGCTCTTGGCATTTTAATTATGATGTGTCTTGGTGTGGTCCCCTTTGGATTCCTTTTGTTTGGGGTTCTCTGCGCTTCCTGGACCTGTAAGTCTATTTCTTTCACCAGGTGGGGGAAGCTTTCTGTCATTATTTCTTCAAATAGGTTTTCAATATCTTGGTCTCTCTCATCTTCTGGCACCCCTATAATTCTGATGTTGGTACGCTTGAAGCTGTCCCAGAGGCTCCTTACACTATCTTCGTATTTTCGGATTCTTTTTTCTTTTTGCTTTTCCAGTTGGGTGTTCTTTGCTTCTTCGCATTTCGAATCTTTGACTTGATTCTTGCGCTCCTCTGGTCTGCTGTTGGGTGTCTGTATAGTATTCTTTATTTCAGTCAGTGTATGCTTAATTTCTAGTTGGTTCTTTATCACAACATCGAGGGTCTCATTAGATTTCTTGAGGATCTCACTACATTTATCGGCGGTCTCACCAGTCTTTTCGAGGGCCTTACTAAGTTTATCAGCAGCTTCTAGACAGTTCTTGAGAGACCTTAAAAGTGTGGTTTTGAGCTCTATATCTTCCATTTCTGACATTTGCGTCCTATTTCTTTGTCTTCGCATTTTTTTATCTTTTCTTGGTGCACCCCCTAGTGGTCTTTGTGCGCAGTCTTGTTGTAGTTAAGCCTTGATTGTTGTCGGCAATACCGGGGGTGATTTGGCCTCCAGGCTAACTGGCTATGAGAGCTATTCTGCCTTTGATAGTATTTCTACTGAGTGGTAACTTAGAAATTCTTTTAATAACATCATCTTTTTTTTTCATATCGTGAAATAGAGCTGGTGCACCTCTTAGAAATGTTTCCTTACTAAATTCTCTGTCACTGAGGGTTTTTTCCATGCTGAGCTATGGAGAGAGCAATATAGTAACTTGCTGATATTAAATTTGTAGAGCATCTTACAAATTTAATGATGGAATTTGATTGACTTTTATAGAGGTGTAGCTGCCTAGAAATGCATTCCTTCCTCTCATCAATACTTTTTTTCAAGAACTGACAATGATTAGTTTCAAAATGTCTCTTTACATTCCACGTTCTGCTTACTACTGTTTCATTAAACACTATGCACAATGAATTGTTGTTTCTGTTGACAATCCCGTACATCTCGGTGCATATGTCTTTTTAAGGGTCGGCTACTGCTACTTCCACTTCCCTTATCATTCAATCTTGCTTTTTTATTTTTTTGATTCTCCATCACAAGGCTGCAAAAATAAACATAAATGACGGCATTTTTTATAAAAGGTTGATAGTTTTCTTACCTATTAACTTTTTGCAGTGTTGTTGCACTGACTCCTGTTGCAAAACAATTCAAAAACAGTACGTATAACCAACAAATATATGGTGCTGTAATCAATTATCTGACACGCAGAATGTCTCGTTGAGCACTGTTGCACTGTATATCTTTTTGTTTTTTTTTTATTAGGTAAGGTATTACAAATGTGTCCTCTTCCCCCCCATTATCCCCAGCCTCCCCAACCTCCCCGCACACTCATGCTCCCATCCCCCTGTTGTCCATGTCCATTGGTTTGGCTTATATACATGTATACAAGTCCTTCGGTTGATCTCTTCACCTTACCCCCGCCCTCCCCTACTTTCCTTCTGGGGATTGATAGCCTGATTGCTGTTTCTCAGTCTTTGGATCTGTCCCTTTTCATCAGTCTATGTTGTTCTCTATAATCCACAAATGAGTGAGATCATGTGGTATTTATCTTTCTCTGACTGACTTATTTCACTTAGCATAATGCTCTCCAGTTCCACCCATGCTGTTGCAAAAGGCAAGAGTTCCTTCTTTTTTACCGCAGCATAGTATTCCATTGTGTATATGTACCACAGTTTTCTAATCCACTCATCTGCTGATGGGCTCTTAGGCTGTTTCCAAATCTTAGCTATGGTGAATTGTACTGCTATGAACATAGGGGTGCATATATCCTTTCTGATTGGTGTTTCTGGTTTCTTGGGATATATTCCTACTAGTGAGATCACTGGGTCAAATGGGAGTTCCATTTTTAGTTTTTTGAGGTGGCTACATACTGTTCTCCACAGTGGCTGCACCAGTCTGTATTCCCACCAGCAGTGCAGAAGGGTTCCTTTTTCTCCACATCCTCTCCAACACTTGTTGTTTGTTGATTTTTTGATGATAGCCATTCTGACAGTTGTGAGATGATAACGCGTTGTCGTTTTGATTTGTATCTCTCCTATAATTAGTGACTTTGAGCATGTTTTCATATGTCTTTCGGCCTTCTGTATGTCCTCTTTCGAAAAGTGTTCATCTAGGTCCGTTGCCCATTTTTTTATTGGATTGTTTATCTTCCTTTTGTTAAGTTACATGAGACCCCTGTAAATGTTGGAAATTAAACCCCTGTCGGTGGTATCATTGGCAAATATGTTCTCCCATACAGTGGGTCTTCTTGTTGTTTTGTTGATGGTTTCCGTTGCTGTGCAAAAGCTTTTTATTTTGATGTAGTCCAATTTGTTTATTTCCTCTTTAGTCTCCATTGCCCTAGGAGCATTATCAGAGAGGAAATTCCTTGGGCATATGTTTGCAATTTCGCTGCCTGTGGATTCCTCTAGTATTTTTATGGTTTCCCATCTTACATTGAAGTTTTTATCCATTTTGAGTTTAATTTTGTGTATGGTGTGAGTTGGTGGTCTAGTTTCATCTTTTTGCATGTATCTGTCTAATTTTCCCAACAGCATTTATTGAAGAGACTGTCTTGACTCCATTGTGTGCTCTTGCCTCCTTTGTCGAATATTAATTGGGCATAGTGGTTTGTGTCGATTTCTGGGGTCTCTATTCTATTCCATTGACCTATATGTCTGTTCTTGTGCCAGTACCAAGCTGTTTTAAGAACAGTGGCTTTGTAATACAGTTTGATATCTGGTATTGAGATCCCACCTACTTTGTTCTTCTTTATCGGGATTGCTGCAGCTATTCGGGATCTTTTTTTTATTCCAGATGAATTTTTGGAACGTTCGTTCTAGATTTGTGAAATATGCCATTGGTAATTTAATGGGGATTGCATTGAATCTATAGATTCCTTTGGGTAGTATGGACATTTTGATGATGTTGATTCTACCAATCCATGAACACGGTGTGTTCTTCCATCTGTTTCTGTCTTCCTCTACCTCTGTTTTCAGTGTCCTGTAGTTTTTTGCATATAAGTCTTTTACCTCCTTAGTTAAGTTTATTCCTAGGTATTTTAATTTTTTTGGTTCAGTGGTAAATGGGATTGCTTTTGTAGTTTCACTCTCGGTAAGTTCACTTTTGGTGTAAAGAAATGCCATGGATTTCTTAGCATTAATTTTGTATCCTGCTACATTGCTGAATTCATTTATTAAGTCTAATAATTTTTTGATGGAGTCTTTTGGGTTCTGTATGTACAGTATCATGTCATCTGCAAATAAGGACAGTTTTACTTCTTTTTTTTCCAATCTGGATGCCTCTTATTTCTTCTTGTCTGATCGCAATGGCTAGTACTTCCAGTACTGTATTGAACTGGAGTGGTGAGAGGGGGCATCCCTGTCTTGTTCCTGATTTTAAGGGGAATGATTTTAGTTTTTGCCCATTGATTATGATGTTGGCTATTGGTTTGTCATATATGGCTTTTATTATGTTGAGGTATGATCCCTCAATTCCTATCTTGCTGAGAGTTTTTATCAAGAAAGAGTGTTGGATTTAGTCAAATGCTTTTTCCGCATCAATTGATATGATTATACGGTTTTTTTCTCTCAATTTGTTTACGTGATGTATCACATTTATTGATTTGCGGATATTGTACCATCCTTTCATCCCTGGGATAAATCCTACTTAGTCATGGTGTATGATCTTTTTGATGTACTGCTGGATCCGATTTGCTAGGATTTTGTTGAGGATTTTGGCATCTATGTTCTTGAGGGATATTGGCCTATAATTCTCTTTCATTGTGTTGTCTTTATCTGGTTTTGGTGTTAGGGTGATGCTGGCTTCATAGAATGAGCTGGGAAGTGTTCCTTCCTCTTGGATCTTTTGACATAGTCTGAGGAGGATAGGTTTAGTTCTTCCTTCAATGTTTGGTAAAACTCCCCTGTGAAGCCGTCTGGCCCCGGGCTTTTGTTTGCTGGAAGCTTTTTGATTACTGCTTCGATTTCCTCCATAGTTATTGGCCTATTGAAATTTTTAGATTCTTCCTGATTAAGTTTTGGAATGTTGTATTTTTCTAGGAATATGTCCATTTCCTCCAGGTTGTCTAGTGTGTTGGAGTAGAGTTCATAGTATTTTCTAACAATCCTTTGTATTTCTATGGGGTCTGTTGTTATTTCTCCTATTTCATTCCTGATTTTGTTCACTTGGGTCCTCTCTCTTTGTTTCTTGGTGAGCCTGGCTAGAGGTGTATCAATCTTGTTTATCCTTTCAAAGAACCAGGTCTTGTTTTTGTTGATCTTTTGTATTGTTTTTTTTGGTCTCTGTGTTGTTTATCTCCGCTCTGATCTTTGTTATTTCCTTCCTTCTGCTTAGAGTGGGCTTTTTTTGTTGCTCTCTTTCTAACTCTTTGCGTTGTAGAGTTAGGTCATTTATTCTCATTGTTTCTTGTTTCTTGCAGTAGGCTTGTAGAGCTGTGAACTTCCCTCTCAAGAGTTCTTTCACTGTGTCCCATAGGTTTTGGATTGTTGTGTTTTCATTTTTGTTTGTTGCCATGATGTTTTTTATTTCTTCTTTGATCTCTCTGGTAACCCAGTCGTTGCTTAATAGCATGCTATTTAGTCTCCATGTGTTTGATTTTCTTGGATTGTTTTTGTTGTAGTTGATTTCCAGTTTTATGTGTTTGTGGTCTGAGAAGATGCTGGATATGATTTCAATTTTCTTGAATTTGAAGAGACTTTATCTGTGACCCAGTACATGCTCTATCTTTGAAGATGACAAATGTGCAGTTGAGGAGAAT
Organism: Myotis nattereri; assembly: GCF_964212035.1. Lineage (NCBI taxonomy): Eukaryota > Metazoa > Chordata > Mammalia > Chiroptera > Vespertilionidae > Myotis > Myotis nattereri. Next base: position 27,960,139 of record NC_138094.1, on the reverse strand, counting down.
GTATATTCTGTGGCTTTGGGGTGAAATGTTCTGAAGATGTCAATTAATTCCATCTGATCTAGTGAGTCATTTAGGATTGATGTTTCTTTGCTGAGTTTTTGTTTAGAGGATTTGTCCAATGGTGATAATGGGGTGTTAAGGTCCCCTACTATGATTGTATTGCTGTCAATCTCTCCCTTGATCTCCTCCAGAAGTTTTCTTACGTATTTGGGTGTTCCTATATTGGGTGCATATATATTTACCAGAGTTATTTCTTCTTGTTGGACTCCTCCGTTTAGTATTATGAAGTGGCCTTCTTTATCTCTTTTTATGTCCTTCACTTTGAGATCTAATTTGTTAGATATAAGTATTGCTACCCCGGTTTTTTTTTCACTTCCATTGGCCTAAAAAACCTTTTTCCATTACTTCACCATCAGTCTGTGTGCGTCTTTTTTTCTGAGTTGGGTTTCCTGTAGACAGCGGATATATGGGTCATGTTTTCTTATCCACTCATTTACCCTATGCGTTTTTACTGGGGCATTTAATCCATTTACATTTAAAGTTATTATTGATAGAAACTTGTTAGTCACCATTTTTGATCTTTACCGTTGCGTTCCTTCTTTGTTTCCTATTTTTTCTTTTTACAGCAGACCCTTTAGCATTTCTTGCATTGCTGGTTCGGTTGTAATAAACTCCCGTAGACCGTTTTTGTCTGTGAAGCTCCTGATTTGACCCTCAATTTTGATTGATAGCCTCGCTGGGTACAGTATTCTTGGATTCAGACCCTTCCTTTGCATGACTTTGTATATTTCATTCCATTCCTTTCTTGCCTGATGTGTTTCTGTTGAGAAATCGGTCTCTAGTCTGATGGAGGATCCTTTGTAGGTAACTTTCTGTCTCTCTCTGGCTGCTTTTAATATTCTTGCTTTGTCGTTGGTGTTTGCCAATTTAATTATTATGTGCCTTGGTGTCGGTCGTTTTGGGTTCATTATGTTTGGGACTCTGTGAGCTTCTTGGATTTGTGTGAGTTTTTTCTTCCCTATCTCAGGGAAATTTTCCGTTATTATTTTTTCAAACAGGTTTTCTATTCCTTGCTCAGTTTCCTCTCCTTCTGGGACCCCTGTTATTTGGATGTTGTTTCGTTTAGTGTTGTCCCAGAGTTCTCTTAGGCTGTCCTCATGCTTTTTAATTTTTTTTTCTAGAAGCTGCTCTGTTTGGGTATTTTTTCCTACCTTGTCTTGTAGCTCGCTTATGTGGTCCTCTGCTTCTCCTAGTCTACTGTTGATGCTTTCTATTGAGTTCTTTATAGCAGTGATGTCATTTTTCATTTCTTCTTGGTTTTTCTTCATTTCCTCTTGGTTCCTACACATATTGTTGAATTTGTCTTCCATTCTTTTCATCCACCTTATGGCCATTTCTCTGATTTCTTTCTTTGACAGGGTGCTTGCCTCCATTGCCCCCATTTCGTTTACTTCCTTTTCTGATGATGCCTGTTTTTCTTTCATATGTGGGTTGGTTCTTTTTTCACCATGATCTCTCTTCTCCAGGTGTTTGGTTATGTAGTTCTCTTTCTGATGCGTTGATTTAAAGGCACAAAATACAACACAACAAGGCACAACATACAAGGCACCGAAAACAAATGTATTTACGATATTAATAACCCCAAATAAAGGTGACCACTGAGCGAAGAGAATTAGGGGATAAAGAAGAAAAAAGAGAAAAAGATTAAAGAGAAAAAGAAAAAAACAAAAAGGAATGCCAAAATGAGATTGGGAAAAGGGAGAGAAGAAAGAAGAAAAAAAAAAGTGAGAGAATGAATTAGAGGTGGGGAAGAGGCTATTTGGGGAGAAAACTCTAATAGAACCACAAATAATCCCAATGAATTCCAGCAGCAGATCCCTGGAGATTAATGCAAACTACAATCAACCACTAATATCAGGCGAGGCAAGGGAAAACAGAAGCACAAAAATAACCAGAGAAAGAAAAAGCAAAACAGGAAAATAAAAATGAAAAACAAAACAATCTCCCAAACAAGCATAAAAAAAAAAATATACTCAAAATCAAGCAAACACTAGCAAAACGACAGAGAAAAAAAATTGGGTAGTGAAGAACGAGAAGAGAGAGGTGTATATGGATTTAGAGCAAGGGATTGGAAATTAGGTATATAAGTAGGGTGAAATTTAGACAGTGGGTAAAAAGAATGAATAGGGAAAATCTAAAGCAGGAATAGGGTAAGAGAAACAGGACAACAGAAGGGGAAAAGTGAGGAAGAGTTATGGCTTAAGGGTAAAGGTGAGATAGAGAGAACTGATGCTAAAGGAACGATGAAAATAGAGTGTAGAACACTAATTCCAAAATAAAATAACGAAAAAAAAAATAAAATGACACTTGAAAAAGTGGTAAAATGATAGCAATAATACTGGCTAAAAAAATGTAGTAATTACAAAGCTAAAATCAGGTGATGAAAAAAAATAATAATAGGTTCTTTATGAAATGGTGAAAAAAGAATTAAAAAGAAAAAAAGATAAAAATGTGCAGTAGTGAAGGTGCTTCAGATCTTCTACTCTTCTTTTTGGCACGCCTTAGTCCTGCCAGGCATTTAGGAGATTGTTGAATTTCCCTGCGATACACTGTCCCTCCGTGCTGTAAACCACAGTCCTGATTTTAAGGCAGGTTGTATTTGTTTACCAGACTGCCTTTATTTGCATTTACAGAAGAGACAGTTCGTGGCTCTGCCTCTGGGTGGCAGTGTGTCTGGATTGACCTCCGAGGCTATAAGTCCTCTCTATCCAGTAGTTAGGGTTTATTTTCTCTATGTTACTTGAAACTGGTTTGGGAAAGTCCACTGCCCAGAGCTGGTTCTTTAATCATTACTCCCCGCTCTGTTTCCCAGGCTCCCCAAAAAGATCTTTCCCCTACAGGCTATGTGAATGACCCCACCTGGGGAATCCCATTCACTGGGTTTAATAATCAAACACACGGATCTAAGGGGAACTGTAACAACAAGAGCCTGAGAAGTTGTGCGAATTTGCAAGCCTCCACCTTCCAGGTCTGCGCACAGTCTCCACGCACCCACTCGCCCCTGGCACCAAGCACCCGGCAGACTGGCAGAATCCGAGGCTGCTTTTTTGCATCCAGTCCAGCTATGTGCTTATTTTTATCGTTCCCTTCTGCCAGCAGCCCTGTGGGGCCCCTTTCCCACTTGAGGGTCACGCTGGTCCCAAGGGCCACGGACTCTGTGGGGCGCAGATTTCACCCCGCGCGGTTCTCTCTCCAACCTGAATTGCAAACCGCACCTTTAGGGGAAGTCTAACCTTTCTGTGAGAAGAAGCAGTGCTCATCTGAGTTCACGCAGTCACGCTGCTTGAGATCCCTTGTTTCCAGGTTAGTAGCTGATCTCTGGTTGTCTGTAACAGCCACTCAAGATGGCACAGTCTCCGCTGCTGAGCCGGCACACAGGGAGACGTTTCAGCCGCAGTCTCCAACCGTCCTTTTTTTTCTGGGAGTTCTCTGTCTTTCCCAGCTGCAGACTGTCTCTCAGCTGAATATCCTCTGCCTATTCGGGCTGTATGTTACCCGTTTCAGCTGCTCACCCTTATCTGCTCCAGGACAAGGCACAGGACACGTCCGTTTATACCTCCGCCATTTTTCTCCCCTTATATCTTTTTCTTCTAACCCTCCCACTCCTGTCTCCTAATGAACATGGCGATCAAGTGCGTCCGTTTGCCGAATGCACCCGAACGCACAGGAAGCTTACCCGAGGCACATGTTGACAATAATGAGGCCGTTTCCAGAATTGGGCATTTTGTCACTCGAGTAAAAATAAAGTGTCTTGAGTAAAGATTAATCTCTTTATAGTGCAATTCTTAACCTTTTCATATTAATGCCAATATTGGAACAGTGTATCTTGGATGTTTTCACAATGTATCTTTGCTACGCAACACTGATGTACATGCTTACATCTGGTTTTAGAATTATGTAATTGATCATGAGTAACATGAGTAATAATATTACTCGAGTGATGCCCAGCTCTGGCCATTGCGAGAGACAAATATATGAATACGCAATTTTTTGTCTCTTTTGATGCGTGTCACCCAAAATGGTACGCGTGTCATAGGTTCGCCATCACTGGCCTAGAGGACTAGTAGGGACTGCGGTCAAGAATACACCTGGAAGAATCAGCTTTGAAAAGGATACTAAGACTTCTTTTTTCGAGATTACTGGAAGGAAGAGTGGAAGTGAATGTCCGAGTCAGGGGCGTGAGACAACCTCACTAAAATTGCAGCAGATGTGAGAATTAAGTGATAAGGAGAGGACCAGAGGTATGGAATGGCCACTGGGTGGCGGGGGGTTGCAGAAGGAGCAGAGCAGCTCTCTGAAGCTGACAGGATTCTCGAGCTGTTTTGAGGGTACTGCTGAAGTGGGCAACCTGGAATTGAAGTAGACCAGACCAAGTGCATGTAGGTCAAGAATTTCAAACACTAACACGAACCAAGTTTATGTGGGCTGCAAAACAAAAGCTTCAATTTTCATAGAAAGGTTTATTTCGATAAAGACATGCTGGATACAAAGGGCTAAAATAAATGAGTAATCGTTAACAAAAAATAATAGAACGTTTTAATAAAAATTAGTATTTTGCATTGAACATTAACTTCCCAGACACTGAATAACTGGACAGATTAATAAGCACAATGCAAATAAACCTACTTTTCTCATTCTCCAAAAGCAAAGTATTTCCTGTTGCACATACCAAACAAGTCAGTACAAGACTAATGATGTGGTCATCGGGTGCTAAAATATTGTCTGCTAGTATTAATGGAGAGAAATGGCACGCCTGCGTGTAAGGCGCACAAGGGAAATGAATGCAACACAATTATAATCAGTCATTAGCAAATGTAGTTAGTAATTAATAATTATGTAAATCAGGTTATTGTAAAAATCAGGTTACGAAATTTTTATTAATACGCTACATACTGTTATATTCGCTGAGCCACAAACATATTCATTGTGGGCCATGTGCGGCCTGTGGGCCATGAGTTTGACATGCTTGTTGTAGGTGATTGTTCTGTTGCAGCTCTTGGGAGGATTTGGAAGGTCATTGAGGGCAGAAAAATGGTCGTAGTTGAGGAGTGTAGCTTTATAGAGCTGAATTTATTTCATTTGAGAAAGGCAGCCTGTTTAGTTGAAGACATTGGGGTTCAGCATGATGGTGAGCGGAACCAGAGCAGAGTGTGGATGACTAATAATCCAGGAGAGAAGGGAGAGCTACGTGGCAGTCTCAGACATCAAGGAGTAAGTCTGGGGATACAGACAGATGGAAGAATAAGGGTGGACCAACAGGACAGAGTTGCAGGTTGGGGTTCTAGGTGAAGTTGGAAACCAAATGCAATGTGCTTCCATCTGAGCAAAGGCAAAGGTCCCTGCAGTAGAAGGGTCTGGGGCTTATAAGTGTCATCCATGTGGCCATTTGATCTTGTCACCCAGAAAATGACTGGACAGGACATGAAGAGGTTGAGGAATGGTGGGGAGTGCATGCCTGCAAAAGAGATTGGATTGTTTCTTTTGGAAAAACAGTTCCTTTCCCAAGGGTTGTCAGACCTAACTAGGTTGGGGTCATGGTTTCCTCAGCCAGGACTACTGATACCAGGAGATGGTTGAAGTTAAAAGGCTTCCTCCCAGTGTCAACCTTTCTTGGAGCTTCTCAGTAAAACCCAGTTATTAATGGTGACCACACCCCCTCTCCAATTTTTTCTGGCATTTCTGGGAATTGGGTTAATTTTAGCTATAAAAATAAATGGAAGCACTGGTCTTTGAGATGATGGGTTGTGTTCAGACTAACACTTTGAACCTTAAAATGAGTGAGTGACTAGATCAGATCAACCAGTTGACAGCCTGTCTCCATTCAGTCAGATTCTCTGAAGGCACTGGAGAAGCTTGGCATCCTCATAAAAGGCACCATACTTTTACTCTGCCACCCAACTGTTCACCCCCTTCTCTCCCTGATAAAACTGTCCTGTCCTTCAAACTTTAGCTTCAATGATGCTTCCTGGTGACGCCTTCCCTGAATCCCATTGATAGACTCATTTAGGCATCATTCCTGCCGTGGAGACTGGACTCTGGTTGTGAAATTATCACATTGTAGTATTATTTCTCTCTCCCTCAGTAAATTGTGAATTTTTTAAAAGATGGGGACTGTAGCTGTTCATCTTTTCATATCCAGCTCACTGTGCTTTTTGACATGATATTCAGTAAATCCTTGCTCAGTGAACACGCAAATGTAAGTGTGATCTATTTTTCACAGTTTCATTCCAGCTTGTTCATTCTGAGTCAGAACCGCCCATGAATTGAAACTTTCAGACGACTATTGAACCATGGGGATTCTACTTTGTTAAGTTCCCCCATTTTGTTTTTTGTTTTTTTTTTTCTGGAGAACTTACAAAAATGTTAAGGAAGTGTCAGGATATTCTGCACAAGGGATATTAGGGTAATATAGCGTAACAGTCATTGGGCTAGGGAAGCCATGGGCAAACTACGGCCCGCGGGCCGGATCCGGCCCGTTTGAAATGAATAAAACTAAAAGAAAAAAAGACCGTACCCTTTTATGTAATGATGTTTACTTTGAATTTATATTAGTTCACACACACACTCCATCCATGCTTTTGTTCCGGCCCTCCGGACCAGTTTAAGAACCCATTGTGGCCCTCGCGTCCAAAAGTTTGCCCACCCCTGGACTCGGAGGTAAATTCTTGTGTAACTAGAATAGGCAAAATGCATACCTTGAGATGGAATGTTTTAAAAGTGAAATTGTTCCTCTAATTGTCTGTACTTTGTTCTCTGGAATGTAGGAAGCAGTCCATTAGTTCAAATCTGTCTTATTTTCCTCAGCTTGCTTGCTACAATTAATGCTTTCCTCTACAGATGGAAACAAAAGAAAGTTATGCTCAAATACAGCTTCTACTGAAAGATATCGATTTCCTAAAAGGCAGAGAAGCAGAACTGAAGCAAAGAATTGAAGCTTTTGATTTGTAAGTAATGTTTTCATTTTGACTATTCAGAGTCTGTGAGTTTAAAACAAATACTACTAATTATTCTAATGCTAATTGCCAAGTAGAGTTCTTGGTTGTAAAGGTGCATTCGGCTAGTTTTAAAAGGCATAAGTTGAGAGAAACAAAGACTAGGATTTTGCTTTTGAAATATTAGTTATTGGGATGAAAAGCAGTGAGACACCATCATCAGGCTACAGTAAAACCAGACCAGTACTTTGAAGAAGCTAACAACTGTTAACAAATTATGTTCAGTCACACACTTATGTTTAGTCATTGAGATCTAACGGTTCCATGTGCATGTAGTAACTCAATGCAGTGGCTCTGACTTGATTTGTACTGGGTGATGGATGTGTGTGTACTAAGTGCTCACCACTATTTCATTCTTCACATTGTACCTGCCATTAATGGCAAGCTCACCAGTCTAGTTTATGAAACAGGTTTCATTTCCATTAGGTTCTACTGTTAGTTGACTCTTACTTCCTTAGTGGATTTGCCCTGGTCTTCATTAATGTGGTTAGATCATTTATATAGGCTTTAATTCATTTTATTTTTCATCTCTGCTACATTACTCTGTTCTAAGCAGTACTGAAGTGGTAAATTGATCATGACAGAAAAGGAAAGTGACAAATAAGCCATCGATTTTCAACTGGTGTGCTGCAAGAATATATAAAAGATGACATACCTGACTGTAGTCAAGGGCGTTAACCTCTTTTTCCTTAGATTTTCAAATAAAAAAAAAAGACAACAGTCAACACAAAATAGCGGTTCATTGTGAACGATTCAAAAATATACCTGTTGTGTTTTTTTTAAATGGGCAAATATATTTTTGGCATGCTGCAGAATTTTAGTAGTTTATGTGTGTCAGAGATAAATAAGGTTGAAAATCGCTGATATCTTACGTAATAAAAGCCTAATATGCAAATTATTCCCTCTACTGGAGTTCCACTGTGAGTTTGACCACTGGATCAGTCGATCAGTCACTATGACGTGCACTGACCACCAGGGGGCAGACGCTCGGACCAGTAGGTTAGCTTGCTGTGGGCACTGGTGGGCTGGACTGGAAAGTGAGATGTGAGGTGAGAGCTGTCAGGAAGTTCCTGGGGTTTGTCTTGAGCCCTGGGCAGAGGCAGGTGGGGGCGGGAGCCAGCAGGGACCGGGTGGCTGGGGAGGCTTCTATGCTGAGAGCCTGGACTATGCAGCCCTCCGCAGCATGTGGCCTTCTCAGTGCTCAATTTATAATCTTCAGAGCTGCTTATATTTATTTAAGTTTCACTAACTACTCCAGGAGAGTGGGTAACACCATTATAGGGGGCAGGCCAGGCATAGCTGCCCAAAGCCAAGGTGCAGCCTCAGGCTCCTGGAACGCAGCTGAGAGGGGGGTGGGGCTGAGTCAAAGAAACTGAGTCCAAAACTTGAGGCGGAGGCAGCAAGAGGTGGAGGATGATAGCTGTGCAGGGGCCTAGAAAAGCTGTTGTGTGGGGACAGCCAAGGAACCCAGTGCCTCTCCCACGGAACAAGGTCTACATCCCTCCCTCCTCCTCCCGGTGACCTGTCACCCCAGCTCTTCTCCAAAGGTTGGACTTGGCCCACAGAGCTCTCCACCACTGCACACCCTGTACTGCCTTGTCTGCCCCACCCCACTCTGCACAGCCCGCTCCATTCCCACACAGCCTTTGGAGAGCTCTGCCCCCAGAGGAGAAAGTGGGAGGCTGCAGACAGGAGGTCACATGAGGAGGGGGCAGAGCAGGGCCCACCAAGTTAGATGGAGGGGAAGGAGGGAGAAACCCCACAGGACTGGGGGCAAAGACAGTCGGGGAAGGAGGGCCATGTGGAAGCTTTGCCCTTGGTTGAAGTAGAAATCCTGACCCCATTTTACAGACCGCAGCAGAGTGTGTGTGTGGGGAGGGTCAAAGCAAAAGAGGGTTTGAGGGGACTGGATGGAGAGCAGCAACGTTTGATTAATGGCCTACTTACTATTTTTATTGATTTCAGAGAGGAAGGCAGAGTGAGAGAGAGAGAGAGAGAAACATCAATGATGAGAGAGAATCCATCGCCTCCTGCATGTGCTCCATACTGGGGATTAAGCCCGCAATCCAGGAATGTGTCTTTGACCGGAATCAAACCTAGGACCCTTTAGTTCGCAGGCTGCGGCTGTACCTACTCTACCAAACCATCTAGGGCGACCCATGGCCTATTTAAAAACCACTGCAGTAGGCTGAGCAGGGGTCTTACCATGATGGTGTTACCTGATAATGAGGGTGTCTGTCTTTATGTTGGAGTAATTGGAACTGCAATGAAGTAAAGACACAGCAATGGAGCCTACAAAGGGTTTCCACGCACACAATGCAATTTACTTCATGTGGCAGCTGAATTTGGTGAGCAGAGCCTTAGAAGAACATGCGGTCTCCAAGACCAGGGGCAGGGGAAAGTTCATGCTGAACATTCTGTGCTGTGAGTTACAACCTATATATATAAAGGCATGATATGCTAAGTGTCTGACCGAGTGGTCAACTGACTGGTCGCTACGACTTGCACTGACCACCCGGGGGCAGATGTTCCAACCAGTAAGTTGCTTGCTGCTGGGGTGGGGCCCATCAGGACCAGGCAAGACAGGACCAGACTTGCCCTGGAGCCCTCCTGTGATCCCACCCCAGCCCCAATTGGGACTGGGTGAGAAGATCAGGACTGTGTGAGACCACCGTGATCAGCCAGGTGGAGGGACCCCTGCCATTCATGAATTTGTGCACCAGGCATCTAGTAAGCTAATAAGTATAGTTTACTGCTCCTTTGCTTTACATGTTAGTCAGCAGAGGGTGCTAACACATAGAGCTTTTATCCTTTGCTTGGAATGGTCAGCATTCCCTAGCACTTACCTGGCTCGATCCAAGGGAAGACCATTCCATTCTTCAGTATTTGGAAGTTCTGATTGACCTATCTATCTTTTTCTATTGTTCAGCACTCTTCAGTATTCAATCACTAGATTATTAAATATCAGAAACAAATCTTTTGTCTTTCATACCTATGGGCTGATCAGTTAAACCTCACAGAAATAATCTTACTGAAGAAATAAGTACTAAAGCAAAAGTACACTAACTTAAGTTTGGTATGTAGCTTTTCTCTGAATTTATTATGGCCATTTATTACCTGCAATCATTTTTTAAGTGTTCATCATCTTCTATGAAAAGCACTTTGGTCTTGAAACTTGCACACTCCCTGCAGCCTGGTGCACCATGCTGCTCCATCTGCTACTTCAGATCCCCCATAACTTGGTCAGTTCATAAAATAGATGGAGAACTCCAGCTCTTTCCAGTTACTTCCCAGCAGTGACAGTCACATAACAGTTTTAGCTTGTGGAGCTAAAATTATGTTATTTTTTTCTCCTAAAGTCTTTACTTCAGCAATTACAGTTTTATTTTTTTGCTTTTTATATTTTTGCTAATATCAGAGGCTACAGAAGAAAATCATAAAAGTGTGGCTGATGCACTTAGGAGACAGGATCCTGAATATAAAGAGCATGGAGGAGACCTGTGACCAAAAGCTCAAGAATGAAATTCTAAAGAAATTGTTTGGTGTTCTTAAACAAGTAATAGATTTGGAATAAGTTGATGGAAACACAGCAATACTAGTGAAGTAGATAAGACTTAACATTTTATGGTGATAGTGTTTAAAAAAATACGTGTTTTTTATTGACAGTCAAGCCTTTCCCATGAATATTTAAGATAATTTTACAGAGTTACAGTATAGGGAATAGCATCCTCTGCTCTTTCTTACTCATAGCTTTTCTAACATGTATTGAGGGTCTGTGATTTGCTTTCATTTTATGGCACATTGTGAGTTGCTCAGCTCACATGGTAGATAAACTATAAAAGTGGTTGATCTAAGGCAGTTATTCTCAACCTTCTGACCTTTTAAATACGGTTTCTCATGTTGTGACCCAACCATAAAATTATGTTCGTTGCTACTGCATAACTGTAATGTTGCTACTATTATGAATCGTAATGTAAATAGCTGTTATGCAGGATGGTCTTAGGCGACCCCTGTGAAAGGGTCGTTGAACCACCAAAGGGGTCGCGACCCACAGGTTGATCAACTTTTTAAAAAATCACTTTTTAAAAAAATAATAATAATTTTAGGGAGGAAAGGAGAGAGACAGATAAAAATCAGCATGAGAGAGAAATATTGATCTGTTGCCTCCTGTATGTGCCCTGATCAGGAATTGATCCCATGACCTTCCAATGCACTGGACAGTGCTTCAACCATCTGAATCAGGCTGACCAGGGCTGGAATTATAATCCCTTTTAGTTCTCTTTTCCTCTCCCGCCTCATACTTGCCACTACGATGGAGGTATCTATCAATTTATAAATTATTCTGCCTAGTGGTTTTAGTGCTTATCAGGTAACATGTGCCCTGTATTCCTTCAAGATTCTGCAAAGCCAGAATCAAAAGAAATAAATGGAAATTAACAATGGAGCAAAAAAATTATACAGGAAAAGGAAAATATGATAACTATGGTTACTATGACTTCCCTATAATCTGAGTTTTAATGTGTTGCAGTGATTAACTGCTCAGTGCAGACATCAAGCCCATATGGTAACTTTTCTCTACAGTGCTCAGTGTAGTGTCTAGCACACAGGTGTTCATATAATATTCATTGAGTAAATGAATTTGTGGTGAAGTGATGACTCAACTAACTTTTGGTATGTCTTAATAAGTGGTCTCTTTTTACTGCCTTGCCCGTAATTTGTCATGAGATTACATTACATAGTACTTACATTACATAGTACTGAGCTTATTCTTTAAAAGAATTCTAATTAAAATATAGTACCTTTCCATGTATAGATTTTGAAATGATGACATACATATAGTATGTCAGCTTCTCGAGTATAATAGCAAATGCTGACATGTCTGTAGTTGTTAAACCCTTAGGACTAAATGAATGAGTAAATGTGTATGTTAATTTTCCCACTGCTTCGCAGATCATGTACTGTTTGATGTTGTCTGGTTTGGGTATCCTCTATGACTTGAGCAAGGGTGGGAATTCACAGGATACTCACCATCTCTCTCAACTGAAACGTCTGCTAGTGGCAGTTGGTGGAGATAAGTAAAACTTGAAAGTGTGCTTTTGGTATTGCTAACCCAGATATGAGGGTGGTCGAAGTTGGCCCCGAACCCTATGCCCAGCCCTTGAGGGCAAAAGTTCTTTGGGGTGGGGATGGGGTGCAAGGCAAGGCAGGTGGATGTGACTGACTTCTTGTTCTTGGGATTTAGAGTCAGTTGTACCAGTGTAAATTGAACTTAATTTACTTTTGTGTGCCAATCCAGACCACCATGGAATAATTGTTCTCAATAACCTCACAATAACGAGTTTTGGGGACCAAGTTAAAGGATTGTAGCAGGTTTTATATTCAGAATTTGGATCTCTGGGCTTTGGTACTGATAGTCCTTGAAGTTATGCATGGCCATGTTCATGCCCTTAGGTGCCTGGGTGCCACAGAAACCCATACATTGATAGGAATCTGTTCAGGAAAGTGACAAGAAAATCATTTTGGTCATTCTAATTCTCAGGTATCAACTTGAGCTAAAGGATGACTACATCGATAGATCTAACAGACTGGGTGAAGAGGACAGGAAGAATAAAGGTGATTCTTGTGGAGAAGAAAGCTGCATTTGTAAATTTCTGGTATAGGTTATTAGCTTCCTAAATTGGGCCTGTTCTAAATTTATATGTGTGTGTGTAGCTTACATTTTACTTTTACTACAAAATTAATCATTATTTTGTTCTTTTAATTTTACGTATCAAAAATGACCTTAACCTGAGAGAGGTAGGGTATTCAGGAGGTTTTTCTTCCCCCATCTACTTTCCTCCCTCCCCTTTGACCACCACTTGCTTGTTATCAATATTTATGGGCCTGTCTGTTTTGTTTTGTTTATTTTTATTTCTTAAGATTCCACATGTAAGTTAAATCATAAGGTATTTGTTTTTCTCTGTAACTTATTTCATCATAATATCCTTTAGATTCATCCATGTTGTCACAGGTGGCAAGATTTTATTCATTTCAGTGGCTGAGTAATATATCACATCTTCTGTATCCACACATTCATTTATTGATGGTAGTCTAGGTTGCTTCCAAATCTTGTCTGTTACTAGTAATGCTGCAGTGAACATGTGGGTGCACATGTATGTCTTTTCAAATTGGCATGTTGTTGTTTTTTACATATACTGAGAAGTAGAATTATTAGAACATATGGCCGCTCTTATTATTATTTTTTTTTGGGGGGTGGGGGTGGGGAGAGTGACTTCACACTGTTTTTCCATAGTGGCTGCACCAATCTGCATTCCCACCAACAGTGTATGAGGGTTCTCTTTTTTCCACATCTTGGCCAGCACTTGTTATTTATCCATTTATTGATGATAGCTGTTCTAACAGGTGGGAGGTGATATCTCATTGTGGTTTTAAGCATGAGAGACTTCATTTTTTACTTATGGAAAAATTTAACTTCTCCATTCCCTGTGACCTGTTTCCTTATTTCTTTTACTTGTAACATATGTTTATGCCTCATGATATTTTTACCTGACATATAACTTCCTAAACTGTTTTATAACTAACCCAGGAGTAGGAAAGTTGAATAATTTTTCAATCTCTTGATATTTTATGTCTCAGTATATTTGTAGAAACTTGTCTATGAAAAGAAGTGAACTTAAGTAGAAATTTCAAAGGAACCAGAGCTGGGTACTTGATAAGGACCCATAAGGTCACCCAGTGTGTGGCTGCTCCTCTGTGACTATCTTGTGAAAACTAGACTAATACTTCTTAGGAATTAGTACCATCATGTAGTCAGCTAATTTTTTTTTAATGATATATCTGCATAGACTCATATTGAATGAAGTGGAAATGATGAAATAGACATTAAAATCATAAGACAACTCTTTGTATTTAAGGAAATTCAGATCTTTGTGTATGAGGGCTCTGAGCAGCTGGTGCAACTGGTTGGTATGTGTAGTGGAAGAAAGTTCACAATATATGTGACCATTAAGACTTCCCATCACCTGTTGGGTAATAGGACTTATTTCTTACTTTCCCTACTGATTTTTGACTATGACACCTGCTATTTTAGATGATGAAATAATCGTCATTAGGTCTGACATTGTACATAAATTCTTAAATGAGTTTTTATTCACTAGAAAAACATCTTTAATTGGTTGGCTTTCTCTTTCAGTAAAACCTATTCTTTTGCAAGAGCAGTCCATGGCTACCAATTCAAACAGGAAGAAGAATGCAATCATTCTGCAACTCGTGTGAAAGAACTTGAGGTAATTGCTAAGCCTATTGTTTTTTGAAGTCGATAAAACTTCAAGGCAGTAGATGAAATTTTAGTTTCAGCCATACATTATTTAGCTTGATGTGTTTAGACTGTTTATTTTATGACTAAGAAGGCCCAACTTAAGTTAATTTAGTAGTTCTTCCTTTTAGTCCTTCCTGCTTGTTGCCTCGAACAAGTTCCTTAAACATTGGGGTGGTTGAGGTTCCGTGGTGAGCTGACCTATGTGCCTAGCCCATAGCAGGTGGCCAGTGCTTTTAGTTTCTGCCTTAGCCTCTCCTTCCTTCCCATCAGCAGAAGGTGAACATTCCTGTCATTACATTGGGATCTTACAGGATAAAACAGAATGAGATGTGTTTTTCACATGCCATTTATTTTCTTGCTGTTCATCACGTGTGCTCTCTGAAGGACAGAGCTGGAACTTGATGTACCTGGATATATCCTGCACATAAAATGTATTTTTGCAGCTGTAATGATCTATTTATTTGAGAACATTGTAGACTTTTGTATGTAAACATGAAATGTATAAAAAAAGGAAAGCACCACAGCATGTTTGTGATAGCTCAGCTTTTCATTTTTATAAACATTGCTGCAGTCTGTGATTGCTATTGGGACCTTAGTTGTATCTGGAAAATGGGCAACAAACTTAATCTGAAGCACTTGCTTTGTAGGCCAGGGTTCTTCTGCATAAGTATAAGGTTGGATGAACTTCCCCCGCCCCTTCTAGGGCAAAGATGAGCTTCCATGTTGGAATCAGGTTCTTCTTACTGCAGAGAATGAGTCCTCTGTCCAGTGACCTTACTTACTATGACACCCAGTTTATAGCAGCCTGCCAGTTTTTGCATAAGAAGTACTGCAGTAACTGTTCAAATGCAAGTTTTTTTTTCAATTCCAGCTTGAACTCGAATCTCTCAAGGCCCAGTTCTTGGCAATAACCAAGCAAAACCACCTGCTGAATGAAGAGATGAAAGAGATGAGTGGCTATTTGCTTCTAAAAGAAGAGAAATTAGAGCTTCAGGCTCAAAATAAATTACTTAAACAACAACTGGAAGAGAGCAGAAATGAAAACTTGCATCTTTTTAACCGTATGTCTTTTTCCTGATTTGCATGTCTTTGTAATTCATATTAGCTTAATATTATGACACTATGCTTTGTATCTGTAAGGAAGGCTTCAATCAGGAAAATTTTTGTAAAATTAAGATTCTCAATTTGAAGTTACTTCCTTTTTTGCTTGCTATTACTATAGTATATTATTAGTGTCACTAAGAAGTATCTTTAAACTACAAATCTGCCTTCTGGGTTGTACAAATCTCCCCTCACTTTCTGCTGCTCAGATTTGGCCATTGAGAAGGAGGAATGAGAGTGAGGTTGAGGTTATTATTCCCTCTCCACCATTGCATCCTCACCCCCACTGTATATATTGGCTGTGGGCTGGCCCTGTGCCTCTCAGCAAGGCAAGATCCAGTGCTTACAGGATGACCTCTCACCATTGCTCTGTGCCTGTGCCAGATCTTTCTCTCCCAATTCTGGGAATTCTTCCCTCCCTGATGGTTTAGGCCAAGTGTGGAGACTGTCCTGCCCACAGGCTATAGAAGACCCATAAAATCTTTTGATCTGGCCCTGCCAAGGCATTAGGGGTGAGTTAATTAAATGTTTGACCAAATATAGGAGGCTAATTAAGTTGATAATTTTGTATGACCTGCAAATGATGTTATAAATATCCATGTCAAAACCGGTTTGGCTCAGTGGATGGAGCGTCGGCCTGCAGACTGAAGGGTCCCAGGTTCGATTCCGGTCAAGGGCATGTGCCTGGGTTGCGGGCACATCCCCAGTGGGGGATGTGCAGGAGGCAGCTGATCGATGTTTCTCTCTCATCGATGTTTCTGGCTCTCTATCTCTCTCCCTTCCCCTCTGTAAAAAATCAATAAAATATATTTAAAAATAAATAACTAACTAAAAATAAATATCCCAATGGCCCTTGGCAGAAGAAAGTTTCCCCACTCCTACTTTGGGCCCACGGAGTTAACAGCATGGCCCCATTACTAGCCCAGAGAACTATACCACCCTTAGTGGCTAACCTACATGAATCACCCTTTAGTGGTTCTTCAGTGACTGAAATGGTGGAACTCCATCTGATGTCTGCTTGAACCCTGAGTGTTGCTGACTGGTGCACAGATCAGATTAGACCTAGGGGTACTTAACAGGTTTTGATGGAGAACTCCTTTTATGCCTCCTGTGTGTGATAGAGGAAAGAGGTGGGCTTTCAGGTTAGTTAAAGGATTTGAAAGAATTTCTTTCATTTGCATTAGAAAAGAGTAGTGAACTTTGCCTCTGCATGCATTAAACTCTTCTGAAATTTGTGCTCTTAGTCCATTCCATAGAATTAATATGGTATTAACTACATGTGTACAAAGAAAAGAAAGAACAATTTAAAATATCTTTAGCTGCTTTTGCTAAGTGAGATGGGAAAACTTACTGTTGATAATCACCAGGCTTTTTTACCTTCTTAGTTATAGCTCAACCACCTCCTGAACTGGTAAATTTGCAGAAACAGTTGAAGGAAGCAGGAGCTGCTTTCGTGTTAGGGCATAAGAAGTTTGAAACTCACAAGGAGGCTCTGCAGAGACAGCTGCAAAGTGAAGTGAGTACTGATCTTTATTTGGTCGGGTGTTAGTCTGATCCACTGTGTACACATGTAAGCTTGGTGTGTGTCACACCAGTGTAAATCAGATTGGTTTTAACATCAAAAATTATCCCCCCACTATTCTAAGGTAACCTTCTCACCTGAGAAATTCTTGGGTGATGATATAACTATATTTATAACAGTAATAAAATCCCAAGGAAAGCGCACTCATAAACAGAAATTGTCCCAGTCTCGGTTGTGCCCTCTAGTAATGTCTCTTGATTCTTGCCCTGTGACTTAGAATTGTTGACACTCTGGTGTCTGCCTCATACCTTATAGAACTGTTCTTAGAGATGAGTGCAAATGGAGGTGGCAAACTTGTTTGTGTGCTCTATTGTTTTCTAGGGACCTGTGGACCACAGGCATGAAGCTGCTCAGAATGGGCAAAGTGGAAAAGAGAATAAGCCCTATAAAAGACTTGTTCCTTTTGAAGTGAACTGGGATTTCTTTTACATTGATTTCTTCCCTTCTTTAAATCTTTTCAGACTGAGCATTCTGCAAAGCTGAAGGCCCGGATATTAAATTATGATGCTTCTGTAAGGAGGTTAACTATGCAGGTGGCTGATTTAAAATTGCAACTGAAGCAGATTGAGACAGGTTAGAGAGATTTTTAACTTACAAATGTGTATGTGTAAAACTTCCAGTATATATGGAAATGTAATGATCACTACTGAAGTTTCAGTAATTCTCATAGTAGGGGAAAAGCCATAGAAATATGTCATCTTAGAAGTAAAAACTCTGTCCATTTCAGGAATACCAACCAGTCAGTCATCAGCTAACGTGACTTGCTTTTATAGGTTCCTTTGGCTTGGAAGAGCCTTGTACCCCAAATAAGAAAGGTGTAATGGCACAGAGGTTCCCAAATTCATGGACCTTGGTTTTTCTTTTATATTTGTTACCTTGATAATAAGATCAATCTGACCCTTCAGGGTTTTTACGTGTTCCTTGAGAGATGAGTAAAATATGTGAGAAGCAGGGTGACTTATGTCACACTAGAGGCCTGGTGCATGAATTTGTACATGGGTGGGGTCCCTCAGTGTGGCCTGTGGGGATTGTGCTGAAACTGGCAGTCCAGCGCCACCTGCTGCTACTGCCTACCACTCTGGCTCATCCTGATCCTGCTGCACCTGCCACAGGCTCACGCCCAGTCAGTCCTGATCAGGAGAAGCTCGTCTGCTGCAGTGGCGCTTGCCTGCATCTGGCGCCTGTCCCAAAGGGTATGGGATGGAGGGGTCGGTGGGGGGAGAACGCAATCTGCCCTTTGGGCAGGTGGTGGGATGCCCTTGCCTGCCCAGGATCCAGATCTGTCCCTGACGTTCGCAGGGATTGTCAAGATTTCTTCCTTGCAGAGTGTCTAGGGAGGGGAAGCAGCTGCGGTGCCTGAGGCCAACTTTCAGGAGGCTAGTGGCCCTGTGCTAGTGGTACTGGTCTGTTGGTGCCTGGCCTGTTCTCTAGAGATTGGACCTGCAGGACTACTGAGGGAGTGAGTGGCTACTGCTGCTGGCTGGTGGGCCTCCAGGAACAGGTCAGTCAGCAGAGCAGCACTCCCCCTGTGGGAGCGCACTCACCACCAGGGGGCAGCTCCTGCGTTGAGTGTCTGCCCCCTGGTATCAGTACATGTCAGAGTGACTGGTGGACCTGTCATTCAGTTGCTTTAGATAGAGGTTAGTATATATCACATTGATTATATACAATGTTTATGTTTTTGCACCTCAATTTTGAAGTTACTGATTAACCTTGGTTGGACACATTTAACTTCTTTGTGATAACCATTATAATAACCTGGTTATTAACAGGGAAGGAGTAAAAGGAAGATTAGGTAATAGAGACATGCCATTTATACAGCTTTGCCAGGGAATTGCAGTTAATAGTCTCCAAGTTTATTACCTAAAGATCACTGTGGGAAGGCACTAGACAATGGACCCATGCCCAGTGAGGTCTGCATGACGTGGGATGTTGCTTATCTGTTAGTCAGTCACACCAGGGAATAAGTCAGTAGCCAGAAATAGGCATGCCACCGCAAGTACAGGAATATTTAATTTTTAAGCTCCTGAACAAAGAAGCCCCTCTCTCTCGCTGCTCACCTCAGATTCCCAGCTTATGGTGTTCTTACCTCCCTCTACTCACCCTGTGACCCACAGCCATGTAGACTTCACACAGTGTACTGATGTACTAAATGTAGCCTGACACTAAATCATGCCCTGCTCCACCATGGAATGGACACTCTGGATACTGGCCCTACTCTTTGATTCTGGTGGAGCCCCGTCTGCACTCTTTTCAGGACTAGGCTAAGGGACATTGAACCCTGCAGACCAGAAAATATAATTACACACCAATAAAATACATTCATTCTCCCATGGGAGTCTTAGAAAAGTCTTTTTCTAAAGATACTGCAAGAGCCACCCACTACCACTAAAGTCGGAAAAATTTGACCCAGTGATTTCTCCAGCTACAGTTGGACCTCAGTTTCCTCATTTGCAATGGGGATATGAATATCTACTTTGCCATGGTGAAGAAGGCAAAATGAGATGGCTCTCAGTTGAGTGCCTGCAACACATCAGATACTCAGAAGGATTACTGCTATCATGTTACTGCATGTTTGCCCTGAGGATGCATACTGCCTGCCTCTTCTTCATAACAGGTGTACTGAAGCTGAGATACAAAGCTCAAAAAGAAAGTTTCTGTGTGTTAGCAGTTGAACTGGTTTCCACATTTCCTGGCCTGGAGCCTTCCTCAGTTCCTATTTGTACTCACTCCTCCTCAGTTCCTTTTCCCATCTTCCACACTAGTTTCATTTTTATCTCTTGACTCCTTCCCTGTTCCTTATTTTCTCTCAAGCCTATTTGCTAAACTGCCCACAGCTGAAATCACAGTGATCTCGAAAGATGAATAGTTTGAGGATAGAACCTTTTCAAACACATGCATTGCCCTGGAGGCATTGCTGGAGAGTAGCGGCCACAAGACTGGCTATGCATGTTCAGGTTTTGCTTAGGGAGTCCCAGCATCTGTACACCTCCCTACCTGTATGACCTAGCCTTAGCTCCCCAGGTGTAATGTGGGAGGAGCAGAGTTGTTAGTCTTGTTGTGGCTGCAGGTCCTCATACCCTTATCTGAAAACTAGAGGCCTGATGCATGAAATTTGTGCACTCACCTTCGGTGGCTCGCCTCAGACCTCGCAGCTGTGGCTTTGTCTGGAAGGTTGTCCAGAAGGATGTCTGGAAGGTCATTCGGCTGTCCGGTCTAATTAGCACATTATGTTTGTATTATCGACTAGAGGCCTGGTGCACAAAATTCCTGCAGTCAGGCGGAAGGGGCCCCCCAGCCTGGCCTGTGCCCTCTCAGTTCTGGAGCCCCACGATAGATCGCCCCAAAGATGTAGGCTCCTGGATGAATTGCCCCAAAGAGGTAGGCTGGAGTAGGGTCCCTGCCTGCAGGCATGTAAAGCCTCGGGACCCCTAGTGCTAGAAGCTAAGACCAGCAGGTCATAATAAATGCGAGAAGTTCACCAGAAGGCTGATGGGCTTCGATATTCAGCAGGGCTGAAAATCTGCAAATTATTACCTGCTGCTAGAGGAAAGGCCAAAAGCAGTTCCTCTAACCTGATAATTTTTTCCTGTTTATCAAACCTGACCTTTGATATGTGTGTTTATTTTGCTAAAGGGCAAAATGTGTAAATAAAAAGCCATGGGTCCAGAAATTCGGCAAGCCACTCCACTAGAGAGCTGGTTTCCGCCTGGCTTTCCCCCATGCCTTCCAAATTTATACTTCTTGTCCAGTGTATCCATTTATGTGTCAGCCCCTTCTCCAAATTCCTGAACCCTTGATGCAAAAAGACTGCGGCACCCCAGGCCACGCCATGTGGAGCTAGCTGCCAGGCCCCACCTCCGTGCACACAGCATCAAGTCTGCGCCCACCTGTGCACGCAGCCTCCTGATGATGGATGTGATGGGCATGAGGGCATTGCGGCGTGAGGGCTTAACAACCACATAAACTTATATTAGCATAGATAGATTGGGCCCTATAGTGGTTTTGCCACAGCCCTGGGAGTTCTGGGGCAGCATCCTTTAGTGAACCATGTTTGCAGTCAAATATGTGACTATCCATGCTGGGTAGAATAAATAAAGGTAATGAATGGATTTGCATCAGTTCAGGTAAAGTTTATCAACAGTGAATTCAGGTCTGCTTAGGCTTTGTTACCAAATTTATGAATATGATTGTGGATCCTGGGTTGTGAAATAATATCATGCATTAAGAAGGAAGGCCTAGCTCTGGCTAATTTTGTTCAGTGGTTAGAGCGATGGCTTGCAGACCAAAAGATGGTGGGTTCCATTCCTGTCAACCACATATACCTCAGTTGTGGGTTTTCTCACCATCTTTGGTTGGGGGTGCATGTGGGAGGCCAAGTTGAGGTGTCTCTCACATCAGTGTTTCTCTTCTCTCTCCCTATTCCTCTACTCTTCCCTTTCACTCTTCAATGGAAAATACATCTTTAAATGAGGACTAAAAAAAAGGCCTAAAAACAAGGTCTGTGAAGTTATAACTGGTACATAAAGCTCTCAAAAAAATGCTAATAAATAAGAATTGGCTTCAGAAATTGTTTAGTGTGCATATTTGTTCTTATTAATACCTCTCTCTTCATTTAAAAAAAATATCAAGCATATTTGAATTTTTTTTCCTGCTCATTGGTCACATTATTTTCATTTAGCCCCCAGCCAAAGCCATCTCTGTTTCATCATTCTGCCAGCAGATTTATGGTGTCTCCTACTGGTGAAACAAGCAGGGATTTCTTGAAAAAAAAATCATCTCAAACAGGAAAAGCTGATGGGAGAGACAGTTACACCAAGGATCATAAATCATCCAAATACAAGCACAGTTGTTTGCTCCCACATTTCTGATCTTTAGTTTGTAATCACACCAAGGCAAGAATGAAAGAGCTAGAGCAAGAGATTGATTGCTTAGAAAAAGCTTTCTTCGGTATTCTGTTGCTAGAAGCCCACTAGCATCTAAGAGTCTGCCTCCACTCATTTAGGTAAGCTTCTGCAGAAGGGGTTTCAGGACTTTCATGGTCCTTTTATCTGAGTACGAGTGAGTGAGCTGTAGAGAGCAAGAAGGAGGAGAAGTCTATGCTTGCTGTACCTGGGAAATCTTTAGCCTGAGTAACTTCATCCTCACTGCACCTATGGTTGCCTGCTTACCAGAGACTTCTCCCCTGTGACATAACATTGTGGGAGGCAACGGGTTAGAGCAAGTTCAGCACTTTGCTTGACATGCAGACGTGTTCAGAGAATGGTAATCAATGGCTTTTCCCTTACTGCTGATTAGTTTTATTATTAATGCTGAATCCTTAATAATGTGGGTCAGTTATACATCATACTCAACTATTTGCAAGGATAATAGAATTTCTTTTCAAATTAAACTCCTTGGGAACCATGTTGCTGTTTTCACTGTGTAATTTGTAATACTCTTGTCCTGATACCTTTTGCCCTTTAGGTCTGGACCAATCCCAGTCCTTTGCTTTTCCCAGTCCTTGTCCTGAAAGAATGCTCCCGCCTTCAGCAACTGAATCTAGGCACAGCCTTTCCATCCATTCACTCTCAAGCCTTCTGGAGCAGAAAGCCAAGTAAGTTCCACATTCTGATTGGCCCAGCCAAGTCTGGTTAGCTGAATGGCCCTGACTTTGCGTTGTTTTAAAGTGACGCTCAAGACCATGTGGAGTGTAGAATCAGATTGTAAGATGATGTGTAATCTTCAAGAATCATCTGAATTATTTGGGGAAAATTCCTTTTAGCAAATAATTAATTTTTCCTTGTTTGCTAAACCTGATGTGTACACAGTGCACTATGGTAGCAGTAAGCATTTTCATAGTTCTATGAATAGACTTGGTTTATAGAAATAAAAAAGCAACATACAAAATCTACAAAAGCAAATTCAGTTTATTTTTAAACTTGAAGTAGTTTCACACATTTTAATTTTAAAGTCCTTCAAAAAAAATAAGTCAGTTAAAAAATATTTGGGCATTTAGTCCAAACAAAAGTCTAATTTGTCTATTGAGATAAATACTGAATTGGTAGTGGGTTGTAGGGTCTGATTGCTGAAGTAGAATGGCGTATGTAGAAGTTGGGTGGCGGGTCACCCAGGCTGGGATTGAGGCGCATAGGAGACTCCTGTCTGTGCTTGATCCATATGGACGGCACCCTGACTCCTTAGTTCTGGGCTCCAGGCTGGACATCTGTCTGCATATTTTGATTCACTCCCAGTGTACAGAGTTGAAAACTGCCACATGTGTCCATCATGGTCCTAATGCGTGTAATGTGCATTTATTTATATTGCTTTCTCATGATAAAGCCAAGAGGAGAAACAGCACACCCATGTGGGAGTTAGGGCACTTGGATGCACATGGGGCTTGTAGTTTTGCATCTTCAGCTGACTCATACTGATGCTGTGCAGAATTTGTTCTTTTCAAAAACGTTTTGTGGTTCTTGAAAATATAAAAGCATTGAGAGTGCCACATTATTTCTTGTCAGTAATATAATTAATACCTGCCTCACAGTGTAAGGTGGTTCTGCAGAGTGCCCAAGCTAATGTCTTGATTACTTGGAATGATGCCAGTTGCATGGAGCGTGCCCAGTGCAGGACAGCTTTCATTTTCACAGAGCACAGTTCATTCTCTAGAGCAGCGGTTCTCAACCTGTGGGTCGAGACCCCTTGGGGGTCAAATGACCCTTTCACAGGGGTCGCCTAAGACCATCGGAAAACATATATATAATTACATATTGTTTTTGTGATTAATCACTATGCTTTAATTATGTTCAATTTGTAACAATGAAAATACATCCTGCATATCAGATATTTACATGACGATTCTCAACAGTAGCAAAATTACAGTTATGAAGTAGCAACGAAAATAATTTTATGGTTGGGGGTCACCACAACATGAGGAACTGGATTAAAGGGTCGCGGCATTAGGAAGGTTGAGAACCACCGCTCTAGAGCCTTTTCCAGAGTCACAAAGGCTTTTCATAGCCCTGTGCTCTTGGTTTTACCTTATTACAACTTCACACTCATGAATTTTATTCTTTCAACCCAGTCTTTATCAAAGACAAACTGAAGTTCAAGACAGACATAAATTTTCAAATGTGGATGAACTATCTTTTGAGGATAATGAGGAATTTGGATCATCTTTTGAACGTAAGTTTAAATGTAAGTACCAGTTTTTAACAGTTGAAAATGTAGAAAGCGAAGTCTTGGTGAAATATATCCATTGTTAAATCAAAGGCCTTAAAAATTACAACATTTGTATTTTGTGATAAAAACATGGATACAGATGTATTACCTTTTTTATATCACAGATTTTGATGGGTCTATTTGAGTGTTACTTTTTTTTAATTTTCAAGATAACCAATAATTTCAAAGTTGGAGCTAAGCTCACAAGTGAACCCTTAACTTAATTTACCAAGTTTGGGATTGCCTCAGATTAAAATACCTGATTCTTAATTTTTTTTTTCTTTTTATGGAATATGAAGATGCTAAGTTATTTAAGTTATACAGATTCTGATGACTGCATCAGATGTAGAAACCTCATTCTTAGTGAATGAATGGAGGTGGAAGTATATTAGCTTCCTTATCTGAAAACTGGAGGCCTGGCTCTGGCTCTGCCTTAGATTGTTCTCTGGGAGCATACTGCTTAAGTATAAAATTAGGATATAGAAGTCAGTCAGCTCTAAGGTTCTCTCTAGCCTAGGAAATCTTTATATTTGTATATAATCTGTAGTTTTGCATTGTGAGCTTCATTGTCAAATCTGAAAGTACTCTACTTTGAACAGTTAAATGAAAGAGCTTAGTAAAATTGGTAAATTCTTTGCAACTAACTTTTTAACAATTTTGTTAAGGCTTTACTATCTAAATGGAGTTCATATAATTATCAGCAAGTCAGGTGAATTCTGTCACTTTCCTGTTGGGTTATAAATCTAGTTTTGGAAACAAATCTAATTCTTTTAAGTGTAATAACACTTTGAGAAGCAAATAGATTGTCAAGTGGTATGCTGAAAGTCTTAGGATTAATTCTGTAGGAAAAGATCTGGCTTGGTTGCTTTGGCTGAGACTTGAGCGCAGCCAAAGTTACCCCCATACTGCCCTGCCTTCTTTTGCTGTTGTTAAGGACTCCTGGGACACTCATTTGTACCTATTATAGATGCAGCAGACATGCCGATACAGTTTGAAGTGAATGGCCTCCATCCTGCTGGTGACATGCCTCTCTTGGGAACTGCCTTGGGTGCTCCTCCTGCCAGACCTATCTCCTCTCATTACCCAAGTAAGTTTTCCTTGGTTGTAACTACAGATAGTATGATAGCTACTAAATGCCAGCCTGTTCCTAGTGAGTTATTTCATTTATTGAGGGAGGACCTTTATAAGCATAAATTATTCAAAGTCTTAGAGTTGAGTATTGCCATTGTTAATACATTTCTGAAATAAATTTGAACATGTAAAGAGGAGAAAATTAAAGGAGTTGCTTCTCATTAATCTTCCCCAACAGTGGCTTTTTAAAAAAAAATCTTTATTGTTGAAACTATTACAGAAGTCCCCTTCTTTCCCCCATTGACCTCTTCCAGCCTGCTCCTGGCACACGCCTGCCCCCCCCCCCACACACACACACAGGCCCTCACCATCCCATTATTTGTGTTCACTCATTATGCATATATGCATACAAGTTCAATGATTGAGCTCTTCCTACCCACCTCCCCTCCCCTGACTTCCCTCTGAGGTTTCACAGTCTGTTCCATGCTTTTATGTCTCTGGGTCTATTTTTGTTCATCAGTTTATTTTGTTCATTAGATTCTACACATGAGGGAGATCATGTGATACTTATCTTTCTTTGACTGGCTTACTTCACTTAGCATAATGTTCTCCAGGTCCATCCATGCTGTTGCAAATGGTAAGGGTTCTTTCTTTTTTACTGCCACACAGTATTCCATTGTGTAAGTGTACTATAGTTTTTTTTTATCTACTCATCTGCTGATGAGCACTTAAGGCTCATTCCAAATCTCAGCTACTGTAAATTGTGCTGCTATGAACATAGGGGTGCATTTATTCTTTCTAATGAGTGCATTGGGTTTCTTAGAATATATTTCTAGAAGTGGGATCACTGGGTCAAATGGGAGTTCCATTTTGAATTTTTTGAGGAAACTATACTGTTTTCCACAGTAGCTACACCAGTCTGCATTCCCACCAGCAGTGTACTTTTCTCCACATCCTCGCCAACAGCTGTCATTTGATTTCTTGATGATAGCCACTCTGACAGGTGTGAGCTGGTACCTTATTGTTGTTTTGATTTGCATTTCCCAGATGATTAGTTACTTTGAGAATTTTTTCATATGTCTCTTGGCTTTCTGTATGTCCTCTTTGGAGAAGTGTCTATTTATGTCCTTTGCCCATTTTTTAATTGGACTGTTTACCTTGTTTTTGTTAAATTGTATGAGTTCTCTATATATTTTGGAAACTGACTCCTTATTGGATGTATCATTGGCAAATATGTTCTCCCATGCAGTAGACTCTCTTGTTATTTTCTTTTTAAAAAAATACTTTTATTGATTTTTTACAGAGAGGAAGGGAGAGGGATAGAGAGTTAGAAACATCGATGAGAGAGAAACACCAATCAGCTGCCTCCTGCACACCCCCCACTGGGGATGTGCCTGTAACCAAGGTACATGCCCTTGACCAGAATCGAACCTAGGACCCTTCAGTCCACATGTCAACGCTCTATCCACTGAGCCAAACCAGTCAGGGCTCTTGTTATTTTCTTGATGGTTTCTTTTGCTGTGCAGCTGCTTTTTATTTTGATGTAGCCCCATTTGTCTATTTCCTTCTTAGTTTCCTTTGCCCTAGGCATTGTATCCATAAACATGTTGCTGTGTAAGATGGCTGAGATTTTGGTGCCCGTGATTTCTTCTAGGATTTTTATGGTTTCCCAACTTAAATTTAAGTCTTTTATCCATTTTGAGTTTATTTTGTGTATGGTATAAGTTGGTCTTATTTCATGTTTTTGCATATATCTGTCTAATTATCCCAACACCATTTCTTGAAGAGACTGCCTCTGCTCCATTGTATGCTCTTGCCTCCTTTGTCAAATACTAGTTTAGTATAGTGGTGTGGGTCAATTTCTGGGTTCTTAGTTCTGTTCCATTGCTCTGTATGCGATACTTGTACCAGTACCAGGCTATTTTGATTACAGTGGCTTTCTAGTATAACTTGATATCTAGTATTGTTATTCCTCCAACTTCTCTCTTTCTCAAGCTTGCTGCAGCTTTTGAGGTCTTTATTGGTATAATTTTTAGAGTATTTTTCTAAGTCTGTGAAATATGCCATTGGTATTTTAATAGGTATGCATTGAACCTAAAGATTGCTTTGGGTAGTATGGACATTTTGATGGTATTTATTTCTGCCAATCTATGAACATGGTATATTCTTCCTCTAGTTTATATCTTCTTCTACCTCTTTTTTCAATGTGCTATGGTTTTCTGAGTATAGGTATTTTACCACTTTGGTTAAGTTGATTCATAAGTCTCAATTTTTTGTTGTTGTTGCAGTGCTAATTGGGATTGTTCTTTTATTTCTCTTTCTGAGCGTTCAATATTGGTATATAAAAATGCCATAGTTTACTGGGTGTTAATTTTATATCCTGTTATGTTGCATCCCTGTCTTCCTATTCTTAGGGAAAATGGTTTTAGTTTTTAGCCATTGAGTATGATATTGGCTGTAGGTTTGTAATATATGGCTTTTTAATATGTTGAGATATGATCTATTTCTACTTTACTGAAAGTTTTTATCAAAAAAGGGTGTTGGATTTTGTCATGCTTTTTCTGCATTGATTGAAATGATCATGTGATTTTTGAGTGTTGCAGTCTGTTAATGTGATATATCACATTTATTGATTTGTGGATATTGTACCAGCCTTGCATTCCTAGAATAAATGCCATTTGGTCATGATGTATGGTCTTTTTAATGTATTGCTGGATCTCATTTGCTAAAATTATGTTGAAGATTTTAGGGTCTGTATTCATCGGGGATAATTCTCTTTCTTTGTAGTGGCTTTATCTGGATTTGGGATTAGGGTAATGCTGTCCTCATAGAAAGTGTTCCTTTCCCTTGGATATTTGGAATAGTTGAGGAGATTAGGTATTAGTTTTTCTTTGAATGTTTGATAAAACTTCCCTATGAAGCCATCTGGACCAGGACTTCTGTTTGCTGGAAGTTATCTAATTACTGCTTCAATTCCATCAGTACTTACTGGCTTATTCAGGTTTTCTGATTTTTCCTGATTGAGTTTTGGAAGATTGTATTTTTCTTATTTGTCCATAGTCTGACAAAGCAGTTACCTTTTTGCTTAAGACAGTTCTTCAGAAACCATTCCATTTTGGGAAATCATAGTATAAAATTGAAATGGCGGTTAATACCCATATACATCTTCAATGTGATTGTAGTATGTTAATAATTCTTTGTTTCCTTCATGTCTTTAAAAAAAAAAAATAAGGACAGAAGAACCTTTATATTTCAGTTTTCAGAAGAGCTGATGACATTGGAGGAAAACTCGTCATCAAACTTGTCTGGCCCACTTTCTCTTTCTTCTTACTGTCTCTAATTTACACACTTCCCTCCCCTGTGTGGAATCAGGGAGGAAAGCTCTAGGGGGAGATTAGAGCTTTGTCTCATACTCCAGCCAGATCTTTTTCTCCTTGAACTAAAGAGTTTAAGCCTCAAGCTTGAAAGGAGATTTCTTAAGTAAAACCACCTCTTGTTTTTCCAGTGTTTGGATGGGACTATCATGTTCAACGCCTCTTGTAAGTAGTTTCTTGGTTCAAGTCAGCATACTCAGGGAGATGAGGAATTGCCAAAGGAAACAAGACTTTGAAAGGATTGTTCTCACTGATTCCAGGGTACACCATCCTGTAAAGCACTCATTCAGCGAGACTTCATTGAGAACCTTCACTTCATATATGAAAACTCTATCACCCAATATCACCTCATTGATTTAATTGTGAAAAAAGAAAAACAAACACCTCCTGTGTGCTGGGTGCTGGGCATACTGCAGTGGGACAACCCAAGCCCTTTCTTCATGGAGCTTCTAGTGGGAAAGTCAGCAGTCAGCTAGCCATCACCAAGACCTCTGATGGGATAGATACTGAGTAGGGGCAGTGGCCACCCAAGAGTGGCTGTGATAGGTTGTTTCGCAGAGACCTGGGTGAGTAGGAAATAAAAATAATACAATAAAGGAAACCAACTGAGTTCATAGGTGTTCTATCTCAGAGATAGAATGAAAATTATAACAATGGCTTTTAAAATTATTCTTAAGTAATGTTTACATTGATCATTGAAAAATTCTCTTATAATCATCATTTCCCCTCTTCGTTTGGATACAAAGGGAAGTGAAAAAATCCAAAACTTGATATCTTTGAGATGTCCAGTGGAAATACTAATTAGGTAGCTACCAAGTACAGTCATGCACCATTTAATAGCAGGTATATATTCTAAGAAATGTGTCCTTCGGGAATTCATTGTTGTGTGAACATCAGAGTGCACTTTTGTAAATCTAGGTGGTACAGCCTCCTGTACATCCAGGTAGCCTATTGCCCCTCCGGTGCAAGCACATACAGCATGTTACTGTACAAAACAAGATTAAATCAAGCACAGGAGAAAATGACGCCATCGAGAGATGTAATAAACATGAGGTATATGAAGTTGCTGCCCATATAACATGGGATGCTGTTTCACAGCACACTTTTCTTTATCATTAGAAAAAAACAAAAAACCACTATAAAACAGTGATTAAAAGGGTAGTGTAGTAAATACATAAACCAGTGACATGGTCCTTTATTATATTTATTAAGTATTAGGTACTAGACGTAGTTGTATGTGCTGTACTTTTATATGACTGGCAGCACAGTGGGTTGGTTTACATTAGCATCTCCATAGACACGGGAGTAATGCATTGTATTACATTACCATGTGGTGATAGCCACACCACTTAGACAGTAGTGATTTTTCAGCTCCATTATAATCTTACCAGAGGCCTGTTGCATGATTTTGGGGGGTCCCTTGGCCTGGCTGGTGAACAGGGCCATCTTGTCCACTCCTGATCGGGGCCTACTGGCAGGGGTGGGGTCGCGGGAGCAACCATGGGAAGTTGTCTGGTCATGGGAGCTTGGCTGTGGGAGCACACTGACCACCAGGGAGCAGATTCTGCCTTGAGCATCTGCCCTCTGGTGGTCAGTGCACATCATAGCTACCGGCCAGTCTTAACCGTTGCTTGGACTTTTATATAGAGAGAAGATGGGACCACTGTCATATATGTGGTCTGTTGAACGAAATGTTGTTATGCAATGCACAGCAAAGATATAGTCCTTTTTTCTTCTTTATTGTTTAAAGTCAGCAACCAAACAGCATTTCTATTTTGAGATTGCTATTCCATGTGATAAAGTGATGGCATTTAGGTCTGCAAGCAAGAAGAAGATTGCATTTCTGCCTGTGAAAATGATCAACTGCCTCCTCTGGTATTTGAATTTCCTGACCAGGAGTATGAGTCCGAAATGACTGTGTTGTTTCTGTCCTGTTAGCAAAAACCTTCAAAATCCTTTGGTGAACCTATGAATTTGTCTCTTAGCATTGCTGGGGGGGAAGTGTAGCCTACAAAAGTTTAGGCTCTTCCAGAGCCAGAGGAGAAAGGCAAGCATAGCCATCTGTGGGATTGACATTGAGTTAAACCTGTGACAGGTGAGGACTTTTGCTTTGAGCTACAGGGAATAGACAAATAAAGCCTGGAACAATAGATGTAGAACAAACAGATTCATGTGGTTATGAGAAGGCAGGTACAAAATACTGTGTAAATGTGGTGGTGGAGAGGTGTCACTTTAGGAATACTGTTTTTCTTAGTGGCTGTATCTTGTATTCCTTAGCCAGAAGTGTGCTAAGGTTCCTTCTTATCCACAACCTCACCAGCACTTATTGTATGACTTATTAATGGTTGCTATTCTGGCTGGTTTGCAGTGGCACCTCATTGTCATTTTAATTTGCATCTCTCTAATAATTAGTGACATTGAGCCTATCTTCATGTCTCTTGCCATTTGTATGTTGTCTTTGGAGAAGTATCTATTTAGATTTTCTGTCCACATTTAATGGGGTTGTTTTTCTTTTGGTGGATTATAGGAGTACTTTATGTGTTTTGGAAATTAACCCCTTACCATATGTATTATTGGCAAATATGTGCTCCAATACAGTGGATTCCCTTTTCATTTTGATGCTGATTTTTTTTTGCTTTGCAGAAGTTTTTTTAGTTCAATGTAGTCTCATTTGTTCCTGTTTCTCAAGAATGTTGAGGCTAGGGGACCCTACCCCCCTCCCTATGTGGGAGTCTGTTCTGTGGTACTCTTTCCCCCTCCCTACTTTGGAGTCTGTACTTGTTCTTTAACAAATCTCCGCCTTTGCTATACCGAAAAAAAAACAAAAACACAAAAACAAAAACGAATGTTGTGGCTATTTTGGGGTCTTTTTCAGTGTTCTGTATCTCATTTGAATGTTCAGAACATTCAAATTTATATGCAAATATAAATTTTTTGCATATTTCTAGATCTGTGAAATATGCACTTGGCATTTTAATAGTGATTGCATTGAATCTAAGGATTGCTTTGGATAGTAGGCACATTTTAATGATATTAATTCTACCAGTCCATGAACATGGTATATTCTTCTGTTCGTTTATCTCTTTTTTCAGGGTCCTGGGCGCTTGCTCAGTGGTGGGGTTGTGTGGGAGAGGTGGGAGGAAGTGAGTATTAGGTTAGGGAGAGATTGAAAGCAAAGCACAGAGCAAGGGAGGCACAAATATACCCAGGTAGCATGAGTCTGCTGCTGGAGGTGCAGTGTTCCCAGTGCAGAAGTAGTGTACTATTTCAGGTCAGTCCGGAAAGAAGGTGTGGACACCACCAGAGCAGAGACAGCAACAGAAATCCAGGTCTTCTTTTCAGGAAATGAAGGGTGCTGCTGATGGTGGTTGCTTGAAGGCAGAGAGACTGATGTCAGGGTGAGCACATTGATTAGGTTATTTCAGCTCAGCTGTCCAGGTAAAAGGTGAGAGGTAGTCTCATTGCAGTATCTGGGGGAGTTAGAGCCTGTAAGCCCTGGTGGATGAGTGAATGTAGTGTAGAAAGGCATGATAAAAAGGGACAGGAATGATAACTTCAGGTCTGAAGCTGATGCTGTGGGATTTCCAAGTGTTGATGGTAGGGAACTGGCCAGAAATGCGGATGAGACTCGGGGAGAGATCTGTGCTAGAGAAAAAGATGTGAGAATGATCAGGGCAGAGGTAATAGCTAAAACTCCAGGAAGGGATCGGCCCAGGGCAAGTGGGAAATGTTGGTAAGATGACTAGGGGGGTTCAGGGGCGGGGTGCTGGTTTTGTACTAATTTTGTACTGTTCTGGGCGGGAGAGGCTCGATTGCTTTTGTGGGAATTAGGGGAAGAGTTATACAACTGCTGTATAAATACAGACTAATGTTTAAGTTAGAATCCTAAATAGAGAGTTACAACTGAGGATAGAGGCAGAAATGCAAGGCTTGCGAAGGGCAGAGTACAGAAGAAGGGGTGAGGAAGATAAGGAAATGTGTTGTGGCAGGAGGACAGTTGAAGTTGTTCATGGCAAGGGTGACTTGTTTTCATCGAAGTAAAGTAAAAGGCAGATGCTGTGCCAGGTGTGGGGCTGGAGGCTGCGAGACCATGAAGATGGATCAGCAGGCCAACACAATCAACTGAGAGTTGAGCAGTCTCCCTGGGCCTCTGCTCTTTATTTTCTGTCTCTTTAGGTGCAGATGAGAAAGAAGTTAGAGAAGAGAGTGAAGAAGCAAGAATATGGAACCTGCTGAAAGAACAGAAGCTGAGAGAAGAAAGAAGGCAGAATGAACAGAAAGCTTTGGAAAGAGAACGGAGAAAACTAGAAAAACTGGATCGAGAAAAGGTATAATAAGCATAGCTCAGTTCTCCATGCTAGTAGGTAACTTTTAAAAAGCTTGCTGCAGGCATCCCAATCCTCTCCTGTGCTTAAGCCCACTGAAAAGGGCTGTACATGGGCATAATAGGAGTCTCATAGGAAAAGGGAGCTTTGCAAGTCTGTGAGCATGCATTCTCATGTTCCTGAAAACACACTCGGAAAGGAGATGGACTCTGCTTTGCTGTAGAACTTCCCTGTGTAAGGGGTTTCAAGGTCAGCTGGCTAGGACCAGAAGAAACTGGGGGAGGTGGCTGCCAATCTGGTGGCTTCCTCAGGCTGCCCTGCCCTCCTCCCTCCTCATTGTCTTTGACTTTCTATGTCCTGATTCTGGTCCCAGGCAGATGGATTACCCTGCTACTTCTCATGCCTGCTGGACCTTACGTAGATTAATCTTCTGTATCATGTTCCTTGAATTCCTGGCTCATTTGATCTGGAACACAGACACTTTAGGCACAGTAATTCCTGTTCTTCATTACATGATATATTTGTGCCACTTTGATAGTAGCAACGAATGAAACAGTTTTCTGTCATGCACATGTCACATAAAGAAACAGAGTTATAGTACTATGTGTTTTTAAAATGTATATGTGTATCTCCTATTTTGCTGGTCATCTATTTACAGCAGATTATTGAAGAGTCTTTCAAGACGGAAATGGAGAAAGAATTAGAAGTGAGTGCTCAGGAAATGAAAGACAAATCTGTTTGTGGTGAATATGCTTTAAAGAAATACATGCATATCACCCAAAAGGACCAAGACCTGAAGAAGGTGGATAAGGTACTGATGCTATGGACCAGTGGTCTGTATGTGAGGATGTGAGGGCTTCTGTGGTTTGTTAGAAAACCTTGGGACAGGAGTTGGAGACAAAAGGTAACAGCAGAGGAAATCCAAAATTCAAATGGAGCCTCAAGTCGTATGTATATTACACTTCTGACAAAATGTTATCTCCTTTGCTTGGGCCAAAGAGTGAACAGATCTTGATTGGTAAGGTTTGTAAAATTGGAGCTATCTCATTATTTTCAGAACAAGAATGAAAGTGCTATCAATGAAAAACAAATGGATTGGTACTATCTGAGACATGAATTCTATATAATAAAATCCTAATATGCAAATGGTTGAACCGCAGAATGACCAGTCATTATGATGGGCACTGACCACCAGGGACAGATGCTCAATACAGAAGCTGCATCCTGGTGATCAGTGCGCTCCCATAGGGCTCATGGCTGGCGAGCGCAGCGGTGGTGGTGGGAGCCTCTCCCACCTCTGTAGCATCGCGAAGCGATCAGTGGGACATCCCCCGAGGGCTCCCAGAATGTGAGAGGGTTCTGGCCGGGCTGAGGGACCCCCTGAGTGCACGAATTTCATGCACTGGGCCTCTAATATATTACATAAGTCTAGAATACTATGGCTATTGAGAATGCGCACAGGACAGTTAGAGTGCTTGGTAAATTTCACATCTAAAAGTCAACGTTTTGGACTCAAATTATATTCAGGCAGTCCTCGGGTTACGTTGAACTCGATGTATGTTGTTTTGCGGTTACATCACTATCTCCCATTTACAGTGTTAATAAAAAAAAGTCCCGTCATTTCGACATATGTACATATGTGCTTTGTTTTTTATTATCTGCCACAAGTAAAGGTCAGGAATTGCTATCTTGCTTTATTTTTTTTTTTTTTACTCTTTCACTTCATTACTGCTGTGTATGTGCTCCATGTGAGTGATGTAGGTGATTCTATAGGTGGGTTCCGACTTAACGGGGAAAATCGCATTATGTCGCGATATAACCCGAGGACCTACTGTATATTTCAAAAAGTTTTCAGCCCAACCAGCATGGTCAGTGATTGAGTGTTGACCTATGAGTCAGAAGGTCACAGTTTGATTCCTGGTCTGGACACATAACCCAGGTTGCTGGCTCGATCCCCAGTGAGGGACGTACAGGAGGCAGCCAATCAATGATTCTCATTGTTGATGTTTCTATCTCTCCCTCTCCATTCCTCTCTGATATTTTATTTTATTTTATTTTTTATTTTAGTATTTTTTATTGTTTTATTGCTTAAAGTATTATAAAGAGTATTACATATGTCTCCTTTTTTTCCCGCCCTTGACAATCCCCTGGCCTCACTTACCCCCAGTGTCTTATGTCCATTGGTTATGCTTATATGCATGCATACAAATCCTTCAGCTGATCTCTTGTCACCCCTCTCCAGCCACCCAGCCCTCCCCGGCTTTCCCGCTGTAGTTTGACAGTTTGTTTGAGGCAGCTCTGCCTCTGTATCTATTTTTGATCATACGTTTATAATGGTCTTTATTATCCATAAATGAGTGAGATCATGTGGTATTTTTCCTTCATTGACCGGCTTATTTCACTTAGCATAATGCTCTCCAGTTCCATCCATTCTGTTGCAAATGGTAAGAGTTCCTTCTTTTTTACAGCAGCATAGTATTCCATCGTGTAGATGTACCACAGTTTTTAACCCATTCATCTACTGATGGGCACTTAGGCTGTTTCCAGATCTTACCTATGGTGAATTGTGCTGCTATGAACATAGGAGTGCATATATCCTTTCTGATTGGTGTTTCTGGTTTCTTGGGATATATTCCTGGAAGTGGGATCACAGGGTCAAATGGGAGTTCCATTTGTAGTTTTTTGAGAAACTCCATACTGTCTTCCATAGTGGCTGCCCCAGTCTGCATTCTCACCAGCAGTGCACGAGTGTTCCTTTTTCTCCACATCCACTCCAGCACTTGTGTTTTGTGGATTTGTTGATGATAGCCATTCTGACAGGTGTGAGGTGGTACCTCATTGTTGTTTTGATTGGCATCACTCGGATGATTTCAGTGACTTTGAGCATGTTTTCATATGTCTCTTGGCTTTCTGAATGTCCTCTTTTGAAAGGTGTCTATTTAGGTCATTTGCCAATTTTTTGATTGGATTATCTCCCTTTTATTAAGTTGTATGAGTTCCCTAGTTGGAGATTAAAAACTTATCGGTGATAACATTGGCAAATATGTTCTCCCATGCAGTGGGTTTTCTTGTTGTTTTGTTGATAGTTTCTTTGCTGTGCAGAAGCTTTTTATTTTGATGTAGTCCCATTTGTTTATTTTCTGTTTAGTTTCCAATGCCATAGGAACTGTATCGGTGAAGAAATTGCTTTGGCATATGTCTGAGATTTTGTTGCCTTTGGATTCTTCTAATATTCTAATGGTTTCTGGTCGTATATTTAAGTCCTTTATCCATGTTGACTTTATTTTTGTGTGTGGTGTAAGTTGGCGGTCTAGTTTCATTTTCTTGCATGTATCTGTCCAATTGTCCCAACACCATTTATTGAAGGGACTATCTGGACTCCATTGTATGTTCTTGCCTCCTTTGTCAAATATTAATTGAGAATATTGGTTCGGGCCCGTTTCTGGGCTGTCTGTTCTATTCCATTGATCTATATGTCTGTTCTTGTGCCAGTACCAGGCAGTTTTGAGAACAGTGGCTTTGTAATACAACTTGATACCTGGTATTGAGATCCCACCTACATTGTTCTTTCTCAGGATCGCTGCAGCTATTTGGGGTCTTTTTTTATTCCAGATGAATTTTTTGAGAGTTCGTTCTAGGTCTGTGAAATATGCCATTGGTATTTTAATGGAAAGTGCCTTGAATTTATACATTTCTTTGGGTATTATGGACATTTTAATGATGTTGATTCTACCAATCCAAGAACATGAATATTTTCTGAATAGAGGTCTTTTACCTCTTTAGTTAAGTTTATTTCTAGGTAGCTTAGTATTTTTTGGTGCGATGGTAAATGGGATTGCTTTTTAAGTCTCTCTTTCGGTAAGTTCACTATTGGTGCATAGAAATGCCATAGACTTCTTGGCAGTAATTTTGTATCCTGCTACATTGCCAGATTCATTTATTAAGTCTAATAGTTTTTTGATGGAGTATTTAGGTTTTTTTATGTATAATATCATATCATCTGCAAATAAAGACAGTTTTACTTCTTCTTTTCCAATTTGGATGCCTTTTATTTCTTCTTCTTCTTGTCTAATTGCAGTGGCTAATACTTCCAGTACACTGTCAAACAGGAGTGGTGAGAGTGGGCATCCCGGTCTTGTTCCTGTTCTTAGGGGAAATGGTTTTAGTTTTTGCCCATTGAGTATGCTGTTGGCTGTGGGTTTGTCATATATGGCTTCTATTATGTTGAGGTATGATCCTTCTATTCCTACCTTGCTGAGAGGTTTTATCAAAAATGGGTGTTGAATTTTGTCAAATGCTTTTTCTGTATCAGTTGATATGACTGTGTGTTTTTTTTCTTTCAATTTGTTTATGTGGTATATCATGTTTATTGATTTGCGGATATTGTACCATCCTTGCATCCCTGGGATAAATCCTACTTGTTCATGGTGTATGATCTCTCTTATGTACTGCTGGATCTGATTTGCCAAGATTTTGTTGAGGATTTTGGCATCTATGTTCATGAGGGATATTGGCCTGTAATTCTCTTTCATTGTGTTGTCTTTACCTGGTTTTGGAATTAGGGTGATGCTGGCTTCATAAAATGAGCTTGGAAGTGTTCCTTCCTCTTTAATTTTTTGTAGTAGTCTGAGGAGGATAGGTTTTAGTTCTTCCTTGAATGTTTGGTAAAACTCCCCTGTGAAGCCGTGTGGTCCTGGGCTTTTGTTTGCTGGAAGCTTTTTGATGACTCTTCAATTTCTTCCATAGTTATTGGCCTTTTGAGATTTTTAGATTCTTCCTGATTGAGTTTTGGAATGTTGTATGTTTCTAGGAATATGTCCTTTTCCTCCAGGTTGTCTAGTTTGTTGGAGTGGAGTTGTCCATAGTATTTTTTAACAATCATTTGTATTTCTCTGGGGTCTGTTGTTATTTCGCCATTATCATTTCTGATTTTGTTTATTTGGGTCCTCTCTCTTTATTTCTTGGTGAGCCTGACTAGAGGTTCAACAATCTTGTTTATCCTTTCAAAGAACAAGCTCTTGGTTTCATTGATTTTCCGTATTGTTTTTTTTGTCTCTATGTCATGTATTTCTGCTCTAATCTTTATTATCTCCTTCCTTTTGCTCCTTCTGGGCTTTCCTTGTTGCTCTCTTTCTTATTCTTTGAGAGGTAGTTTTAGATGATTTACTACCATTTTTTCTTGTTTGTTGAGATAGACCTGTAGAGCTATAAAGTTCCCTCTCAGGACTGCTTTCATTGTGTGCCATAGGTTTTGGATTGTTGTGTTTTCATTGTCAGTAGTTTCCAGGATGTTTTTAATTTCTTCTTTGATCTCATTGGTAACCCAATCAATATTTAATAACATGCTATTCAGCTCCTAAGTGTTTTTATTTCTAAGTGTTTGAAAATGTTGAGTTGTTTTTATTCTAGT
Source organism: Myotis nattereri (assembly GCF_964212035.1). Taxonomy (NCBI): domain Eukaryota; kingdom Metazoa; phylum Chordata; class Mammalia; order Chiroptera; family Vespertilionidae; genus Myotis; species Myotis nattereri. The sequence continues at coordinate 27,921,706 of NC_138094.1, read as the reverse complement.
TTATTTCTAGTATTATGCCCTTGTGGTCTGAGGAAATGCTTGGTATGATTTCAATCTTCTTGAATTTGGGGAGACTTTGTTTGTGACCCAGTATGTGGTCTGTTTTTGAATATGTCCGATGAGCACTTGAGAAGAACGTATATTCCGTGGCTTTGGGGTGAAATGTTCTGAAGATGTCAATTAAGTCCATCTGATCTAGTGAGTCATTTAGGATTGCTGTTTCTTTACCATTTTTTTTTTTTTTTTTTTTTTGTCTAGAGGATTTATCCAGTGATGTCAGTGGTGTATTAAAGTCCCCTACTATGATTGTATTGTTGTCAGTCTCTCCCTTGATATCTTCCAGGAGTTTTTTTTTTTTTATGTATTTGGGTGCTTCTGTATTGAGTGCATATATGTTTTTCATGGTTAAATCCTCTGTATATTCAATCCTTTAGTATTATGAAGTGGCCTCCCTTATCTCTTATTATGGCCTTCACTTTGAGGTCTATTTTGTCAGATATAAGTATTGCTACCCCAGCTATATTTTCATTTCCAGTTGCCTGAAAGATATTTTTCCATCCCTTCACTTTCAGTCTGTGTGAGTCCCTGATTCTGAGGTCAGTCTCTTGTGGACAGCAAATGTATGGGTCATGTTTTTTTTTGTTTGTTTTTTTTTTGTTTGTTTTTTCTTTTTATCCATTCAGCCACTCGATGTCTTTTGGTTGGAGCATTTAGTCCATTTACCTTTGAAGTTATTATTGAAAGGTACTTGTTTGTAGCCATTTCTATTTTTTCTGTGTGTTTTCTTTCTGAGCTTTTTATTTCTTCTTTTTACACTGATCCCTTTAGCATTTCTTGCATTGCTGGCTTGGTATTGATAAACTCCCTTAGCCTTATTTTGTCTGTGAAGCTTCTTATTTCCCCTTCAATTTTGAATGATAGTCTTGCTGGATAGTGTATTCTTGGATTCATTGCTTTGCTTTGCATCACTGTGTAAATTTCCGTCCATTCTTTTCTGGCCTGATGTGTTTAGTTGAGAAATCATATGATAATCTAATGGGAGATCCCTTGTATGTAATTTTCCGTCTCTCTCTTGCAGCCTTTAAGATTCTCTCTTTGTCCTGAACATTTGCCATGGTAATTATGATGTGTGTTGATGTGGGTCTTTTAAGGTCACCTTGTTTGGGACTCTCTGTGCTTGTGTGACTCTTTTTTCTTCCCCTCCTCAGGGAAGTTTTCTGATATTAGTTCTTCAAATAGGTTTTCTAAGTCTTGTTCCTCTTTCTGTTGTTCTGGCACCCCTATTATTCGCATGTTGTTTCGTTTCATGTTGTTCCATAGCTCCCTTAGGCTCTCCTCCTGTCTTTTAATTTTTTTTCGCCAATTGCAATTCAGTTTGGGAGTTTTGCTTCCCTGTCTTCTAATTCGCTAATTTGGTCCTCTGCTTCTCCTAGTCTACTGTTGAAACTTTCAATGGTGTTTTTTATTGCAGCTATATCTCTCTTCATTTCTTCTTGGTTCTTACATAATTTATTGATTTTTTTTATCTGTTTCTTCTTGCTTCTTGCATAAGTTGTTGAGTTTTTCCTTCATCCGGTTTATGCACTCTAGGACCCTTAATCTGAATTCTTTTCCTGTCATGCATGCCTCGGTTTCACTTAGCTGCTTTTCTGGCGAGTCCTCCTTCTCTTTCTTTCGGGGGTTTCTTTGTGTACCCATGTTTGATCTCACCGACATATCTAGATGTTGAGTCATTCAGCGACTGCTCCTTGGGTGGCAGTGGCTCCTCGGGCTGTGGTTGCTCCTCTGCCGGTTATTGCAGCAGCTGCTCCTCAGTTGGCAGCAGCTCCTCTGGTGGGTGCTGTTCACAGTTGTGGTGGCTCCTCTGGCTGGTGGGGGGAGGCTTCACACACAGAATCTGTTCCTGAGACAGAGGATGTGCTGATCACGAAGCTGCTGTTCCTTGGTTGGGGCTGGCTACGCACGCAGCTGCTACTCCTTGACCTGGGGCGGACTGCTCACGTGGCCGCTGAACCTTGATTGGGGGCTGGCTGCATGCTGCTGTTGTTCCTCTGTGGTGGGCTGCTTGTGGGGCTACTGCTCCTAGTATCGGCTGCTGCTCATCAGACAGGTGCAGGCTGTTGTGGCTCTGCTCCTCCGGTGCATGCTGTGTAGAGCTGCCACTCACCAGATGTGGCCGGTCTGCTCATGTGGTTGCTGTTTCTTGGACCGGGTTCGGCTGCCGCTGCTCCTCGAATGGGGCCAGGCCACTTGCAGAACTGCTGCTCCTCGGATGGGCACACAGCTGCTGTTCCTTGGATTGGGCAGGCTGCTTGTGCGGCTGCTGCTGCTTGGACATGGGCAAGATGCTTGTTCAGCTGCTGCTCCTCGGACAGGTCAGACTGCTCATGTGGTTGCTGCTCTTCGGACGGGGAAGCGGGCTGCTCACACAGCTGCTGCTCCTTGGATAGGGGCAGGCCACATGAGGCTGCCTCTCTTTGGCTCGACGCAGGCTGCTCACGGGGCTAATGCTCCCTGGACAAGAGTGCACCGCTCACATGTCTTTTGCTCACGTGGTTGAAAAAATAATGTGTACAGAAGTAGGAAATAAAGGAACAAACAACAAAAAAAGAAAAACAAAGAAAGAAGAAAGAATAAAAGCAACAAACAAAAAAAAGGGGAGGGGGACGACAAAAAAGAAAAACAAAAGCTAACAAAATAATAAATAAAATTGAAAAATTGAAATGTCATTCCTTTGGCTGGGTTAAGATCCCAGTTTTCTGGAATGTCTGTGATCTTCTGATATTTTCAAAATCATTTTTTTAAGAGTTTCAGAGAAATCAAAATCTACACTAATAAAAGAGAAAAATGGTAATTGGCGTACGGCACTACCCTTTTCATTGGGTAATCAGGGCTATATGCAAATTAACTGCCAACTGAGATGGCAGTTAACTGCCAACAAGATGGCGGCTAATTTGCATATGTAGGCACATGCAGGGAGGCGAAAGGGAAAGCAGGAAGAAGCTCCCTGCCACTGACAGTGATGGGAAACCCAGGGGGGAGCTAAGAGGTGGGGGGCAGTTCAAAGGCGGCCCTGGGGCCACCTTTGCCCTGCCCCCCAGCCATGATCTGAAAATCAGGCGCCTTTGCCACCCTGGCCAGTGATAGCAGGAAGTAGGGGTGGAGCCAGCGATGGGAGCTGGGCACGGTCGAAACTGGCAGTCCCGAGAGCTAGGGGTCCCTTGCCTGTGCCTAAAGCGGAGCCCATGATCGCGGGGCCGCTGCAGCTGCGGGTCCCCGCTACCCGAGCCGGATGCCTCAGCCAGAGGCGTCCTGCAGGGGCAGGGGCGGAGCCCGCGCAATGGCGGCGCCCCCCGCTGCCACTGTGGGTCCCCGCTGCCCGGGCCGGACGGCTAGGCCAGGGGCGTTAGGCCTGGGCAGGGGCGGAGCCTGCAACCACTGGGAGCTGGGGGTCCCCTGCCCAGGCCTAATGCTTCGGCCAGAGGTGTTAGGCCTGGGCAGGGGCAGAGCGGGGGATCACGGCGCTGCTGCCGCTGCGGGTCCCCGCTGCCCAGGCCGGACGCCTCGGCCAGAGGCATCAGGCCTGGGTAGGGGGCAGAGCCGGGGATTGGGGGGATATGATGGTCCCCTTGCCCAGGCCTGAAGCCTGGGTCAGAGGTGTCAGGCTTGGGCGGGGGGTGGAGCAAGCGATCAGAGGGAGATGGGGGTCCCCTGCCCAGGCATGATTCCTGGGCCAGAGGCCTCAGGCCTGGGCGGGGGTCAGAGCCAGTGATCGGGGGGAGATGGGGGTCCCTTGTCCAAGCCTGACACCTCTGGCGGAGGCGTCAGGCCTGGGCAAGGGGCTGATCAGGCGATCGGAGGGTGATGGGAGTCTACACCTCTGGCCGAGGCATTAGGCCTGGGCAAGGGGCAGAGCCAGCAATCGGAGGGGTCTGGGGGTCCCCTGCCCAGGCCTGACGCCTGGGCCAGAGGCATCAGGCCTGGGCTGGGGGCAGAACCAGTGATGGGGGGAAATGTGGGTCCCCTGCCCAGGCCTGACGCCTCTGTCAGAGGCGTCAGTCCTGGGCAAGGGGCCGATCCTGCGATTGGAGGGTGATGGGGGTCAACGCCTGAGGGCTCCCAGTATGTGAGAGGGGGCAGGCTGGGCTGAGGGACACTACCCCCACACACACACCCAGTGCACGAATTTCGTGCACCGGGCCCCTAGTTGTTTAATAAAATTAATACATTAATACACCTCTAATTTCAAAATTATTCTTTCTCCTCTTTTCAGAGCTCAATAAAGAGTGTCAGAGAAGACTCACAAGTGGACAAGCTGCTCCCTAGTGATAAAGATTAAAGGTATGCTTTCCCCAACATTGTGTTCTTATGCAAATCATTCATCACATTGCTGACTTTGTTAGCCCAAGAGCATTGTTCATATGTTGAGGTCTGCCTCTAAGAAACTATTGAATTAATCAAAATTACTGACTGCCAAAAGAATCTTTTACATTTTGAAGTTATGATATGGCTACTGATTAGGAAAGGAATGAGAACATTAGAAAGGTCCCCTAATGAACTGACAAGAATTTAACAAATTTTTAAAATTTTTGTCTTTCTCTAATTTAGTTTCACAGGGCTGTCTCATGAAGAACCAGATGACTTCTGGTAACCACCTGTGTTGCCCAGCTTTTTTCTCATGTAACACAATGTAATAAATACAATTCTCAATAAAAAATGTTTGTTTAATACAGGGTGGTTTCTTTTTCATCATTTAATTTGGTACTCTAGTGTATAAAATTAAAAATAATCAGAATTCCTCATACTTAGACCTTTCATTACACTAGAATGAGCTGTTACGTGTTTTTTTCCTCATTTTTGTGTTAGATATTTCTTTGAAAATCATGTTATTGGTCAAATTTCCGGACTGCATTTTGGTCGTTTCTTCTGTGTTCCTTGCTCTCCAGAGTTGGGCTATTGCCTGTCAAACCAGAGGCCATCTTCCCCAGCACCATCCTTCTGATTTGTCCCTCAAAATAAAGACAAAGGTTTTTCATTCTAGGTGCCAGAAACAGCATAGTACACTGGGCTTTATTTCTGACATCTTTGTCTTGAGAATGAACCCAAACCCTGAGAAGAAAAGGTAACAGTTACTGAGCACTTACTGTGTGTCAGGTATTCTTTAAACTTGTACCTGTATTAACTCACTTAATGCTCATATCAGCCATATGAAGTGTGACTGCCTGCATTTTATAGATTAGGGAACGTGGGACACAGAGGTTAGAGACTTGACCAAGGTCTTGTGACCATCCAGTTGTGCAGCCAGGACCCAGGTGTCTAGACCAGCATCGCTGCCTCTAGCCTGGGCTGTGCTGGAGCTGCTTCTATGGAATACATCCCAGGACTGGGAATGTCTCAGCCCCTAGAAGCTCTTCCAGAATGGCCTTTAGAAAATGCACTTCACCCAAATCCAGCCTAACACAGGAAGGATTTATCTGGTCAGTCCTTCCATGAAAATCCTGGAGTGGATCATCTTCCTTTACAAATACAAGCTAAGCTGAATTGTTTTTGCCATTAATACTTGTCTAGCCCTTGAGTTCTACAACAAAATGATAAGGCTTTTTAGTGTTATTCTTTAGGCTTTAAGAAATGTATCTTTGAAGTATTTTTAATCCTTGACAATATGTTTTTCATTTCTTAGTTTTTTTAATTTTAGAGACGGGGACAGAGAGAGACATCAATTTGGTTGCCTCCCCTACGTGCCTGACCAGGGATCAAATCTGCAACCTGGGTATGTGCCCTGACAAGAAATCAAACCTGTGACCTTTTGGTGCACTCCAACCAAGTGAGCCACATCAGCCAGGGCTATTGAAGAATATTTTGGAAAGTAATTGAAAGAATTTAAGCACTATTTTTTTTTGTCACAATTAGCATAAGCAAAACATTTACTCATGTTGCCACCAAGAATTTGACATCTCTTGCAACAGCTCTTAGATAACATTATTTTTCTTCCAGCTTTATTGAGATAAAATTGACAGAAGATTGTGAGTTTAAGGTAAGGTATATAATGTGTTCATTTGGCACACTACTGCAGAATGTTTGCCACCATGGAATTCAATGACACCTGCATCATGTCATATAATTATCAAATATTTGTGGTGAGAACATTTAAGACCTACTCTCATCAATATTCAATTATACAACATAGCATTATAACTATAGTTACTATAACACATAATAGACTTCCCAATCTTACTCATTCCCTAACAGGGAGCATATGCTTTTTGGCCAACATCTCTTTTTGCCCACTACTCAGCCTCTGGTAAACCCTTACTTTAGTCTCTGTTTATATGAGTTCTTTTTAAGATTCCACATATAGAGATTTAGCATTTGTCTCTGTAATTTATTCACTTAGCATACGAATCATCCATGTTGTTGCATATGCGAGGATTTCCATGTCTTCTCATGGCTGTGTTTCTAGGAATTTATCCAGGATGTTCAATTGTTGGCCTGTAATTGTTCATAGTAGTCTCTTACACACACCCACACATATTTTTCTCCATTCATCCCTTATAGACACTAGGCACTTAGGTTGTTTCTATATCTTGGCTATTGTGATTAATGCTGCATTATATCTGCTTACATTGGAGTGCAGAGTCTTCAGTATTCTGTTCTCATTTTCTTTTGATAATACCCAGAGGTGGAATTGCTGATCATATGGTAGTTCTATTTTAAATATTTTGAGGGACCTCCATATTGTTTTTCATAGTGGTTGGACCAATTTACATTCTTACCAAGAGTGCACAAGGGTTCCCCTTTTCTCCATATTATCACCAACATTTGTCTTCTTTATGATAGCCAACCTAAATGTGTGAGGTTATAGCTCATTGTGGTTTTGATTTTGCATTTCCCTGATTAGTGATTTTGAACACATTTTCATGTACCTGTTAGCGATTTGTATGTTTTCATTGGAAAAACGTCTTCAATTCTGCCTATTTTTTGGATTAATTGTTTTTTGTTTGTTTTGGCTTAGGTGCATTTTATTGGTTTTCTGTCAGAATCCTTCTACAAAAGGGCAAAGTTAAAATCCAAGTCCCTAGTAAGGCAGTGAGAACCCTCCCCTTTACCCAGAGCCCTCCACCCTTCTCATGTTCATGGAGGTGGAGAGGGGGCTAATTCCATCCCACTTAGTGGGCTCCGTTAACGTCATAGGTAACATACAAGTTTTACATTTGTCACAGACGTGTTAGAAACCCCAAAAGGGGAAAGACCTTCCCCCTAACTCACCCTGCCCCTCAACCCCACCCCTCACACGTTGGTCCTGGCTGCAGGAGCCTGTCGTTAAGAACTGGTGCCATCCAGCAGGAGTTCTAACCCCAAGAAGGCCACGGCCAGGTTATAATCCAGGAACATCCGTCCTCCAGCAGCACTGCGGAGCCCAGCACCATCTCACTCCCGGAGGCCGGCTATGTGCAATCCGGGCCAGGGAGAAGCCGAGGATGGGCAGGGAGAAGCCGAGGATGGGGCCGTGTCCGGGAGCTGGTGCAGGTAAATGCAGTCAGACTTGAAGGGGCAGCGGTCATTCCCCTGCGCAAAGTACCAGCATCGGATCTGGCTGGTCCGAGCCTTGAAGTTCCTGATGATTTGCACCTTCTCTGCCCCCCTCACTCACCCAGAATTTGTGGGGGATGATGTAGCTGGAATAGACACGGCACTGGGGACAGGCCTTGATGACATTCAGCGGGAAGTGCTGGCGGCTCATCCGCCAGGTGCTCAGGCAGCCCAGGCAGTGGGCTTGTGTGCAGTTGGGCAGGATGCCGAAGATCCGCTTGCCCTCCGGCTTGTCCCACACCTTGTCCATGCAGATGCCACACACGACATCGCGGCTGTCTTGCTCGCTCGCAAGGTCCGTGCTCTGAAGTGGGGCCCAGAGCCCCTGGGCAGGGTCTGACTTAGGCCGAGACTTCTGGGAGTAGCCGTGATCTCCATCAGGTGATGTCAGCCACCAAGCTCCTCATTCCGGCTGGCCAGCCCCTCGAGGCCAGGCTCCGTGTCCCAGATGGCCTCAGCCTCGGCCTCAGCCCCTCCCTAACCCACAGCCACTGTGGGCAACTAGGTGGGCTCGGAGCCCCTGCGGGTCAGCCCCAGCGGGGGTCCTGGCTGGGTGACAAGCGGCTAGGAATGGCGGCGGCCCCCACTGCAAGTGGCCCGGGGGCTGCGGGTGCTGATAGCTGCACCAGTCTCCATGGAAGCAGAATCCTCGCTGAAGTACCTGCAGTCCTGGGACGCCTTCCTGTCTTGAGCAAAATGGCAGCTGGATCCCGAGTGATGGGCCCGTCAGGTAAAGGTCCTGAATGGCCACTGGGAGTGGGGTCTGTCCTCCTCACCATGGCTGCCGCCACCGCCACCGCCATCCAGCCCTGCAGGGTCCATGCCAGCTGTAGCTCCTAGTGCCTGGATTAATTGTTTTTAATGTGTTTTGCTGTTGAGTTGTATGAAAGGGACAGAATATATACTTTGGATATTAACCTCTTATCATATAATAGTAGATGAATTGTGAATACTTCCTCCCATCCTATCTAGTTTGCCTTTTTATTTTGTTGATGATTTTCTTTGCTGTGCAGAAGCTTACTTTGATGTAGTCCCACTTATCTGTTTTGGCTTTGTTAGCTTTGCTTTTGGTCTTAACCCCCCCCCCCCAAAAAAAAATAATAATAATTGCCAAATCTGTTAAGGAGCTTGCTTATGTTTTGTTCTAGGAATGTTACTGTTTCAGGTCTTACATTCAAGTCTGTATTCCATTTGGAGTTGATTTCTGTATAGGGTGTAAGATAGCGGTCCAATTTTTATTCTTTTGCATGTGCCTACCCAACTTTCCCGATAAAATTTGTTGAAGAGACTTCTTTCCTTATTGTACATTGTTGGCTGCTTTGTCATAACTTAATTGACCATATAAGCGTGGATTTATTTCTAGGATCTCCATTTTGTTTCATTGATCTATGTATATTTTTATGCCAATACCATACTATTGATTACTATATCTTTGTAACATATTTTGAAATCAGAAGTGTGATGCTTCCAATTATGTTCTTAACATCATTTTAGCTATTCAGATTTTTGTTGTTTAGTGATTTTATACAAATTTTAGGATTTTTTTTCTATTGCTATGAAAAAAAATGACTTTGTAATTTTGATAAGTGTTACATTGACTTTTTAGGTCTCTTTGGGTAATATGAACATCTTACCAGCATTCTTCCAGTTGAGCATGGAATATTTTCCATGTATTTGTGTCTATAGTTTCTTTTATCAGTGTCTTACACTTTACAATGTATAGATGTTTTATCTTTGTTAAATATACTCCTAAGTATTTTCTTATTTTTACTAGAGGCCCAGTGCACGAAATTCTTGCACTGAGGGTCGGGGGTCCCACAGCCCAGCCTGCCCCTTCTTATAGTCCGGGAGCCCTAGTGGATGTCCTACTGACAGGGAGTGGGCCTAAGCCACAGTCTGGCAGCAGAGGCTCAGAGCAGGCCCTCTGTGTGTGTGTGTGTGTGTGTGTGTGTGTGTGTGTGTGTGTGTGTACGCTGGGGGCCTGCCCCCAGCCGCGTCGGAGGCTTGGCGAGCAGGCACCCCGTGTGTGTGTGTGTGTGTGTGTGTGTGTGTGTGTGTGTGTGTTCGTGTCCACTGGGGGCCTGCCCCCAGCCACACTGCTGAGGATTGGAGCAGGCACCCCTCTGTGTTGATCTCTCAGGCTCCTGGCCGCGGCTGCGTGTTGTTTCCTCCCTTGAGCGTGGCCAGGGTAGGGGGGAAGCTTGGCTTCCTCCATCACCGGGGGCAACTCAAGCCTCCTGCTCCATGGCTGCTGGCATCTTTGTTGGGTTAATTTGCATACTCTCCTTGATTGGCTGGTAGGTGTAGCTTAGTGACACCAATTTGCATGTTTCTCTTTTATTGGTGTAGATACTGTTGTAAATGATAGTTTTCTTAATTTTTCTTTCTGAGTTTTCATTGTTAGTGCATTGAATTTTATATATTGGTTTTTCATTGTTTACAGATTTTTCTTATTGGTTCCAACAGTAGTAGGGTACTTAGGGATTTCTATATATGATACCATGTCATTTTCAAATAGAGACACTTTTACTTCTTTCTGATTTGGATAGGTGGGTTATTTATTTCCTAATTGTTTTGGCTGGGTCTTTCATCCTGTGTTGCATAAAAGTTACAAGAGTACACATCCTTCTGATTTTAGAGGAAAAGCTTCCGGCTTTTCACTGTTGAGTATGATGTTAGTTGTGGATTTGTCATATATAGCCATTGTTGTGTCTCAACAAACTGGTATTGGCACAAAAACAGGCATAGATCAGTGGAATAGAATAGAGAGCCCAGAATTCAATCCACGCCTTTATAGCCAATAAATATTTGACAAAGGGGGCAAGAGCATAGAAGGGAGTAAAGACAGTCTCTTCAGTAAATATTGGGAAAACTGGACAGATACATGCAAAAAAAAAAAATGAAAATAGACCACCATCTTAAGCCAATCACAAGAATAAACTCAAAATGGATTAAAGACAAATATAAGTTGTAAAATAATAAAAATCTTAAAAGATTACAAGTAGTAAAATTTCAGACATCTCTTGAAGCAATATATTTTCTTATTTGTCTCCAAGGAAAGAGAAACAAAGGAAAAAGAGACAAATGAGACTACCTAAGAGCAAAAATCTTCTGTACAGCAAAAATGTGGCAGAAATCATGGGAGAACAATCAGTTAACACTCTGAGGGAGGAAAGTTTAACCTTTATTTCACAGATCTGCTAGTCCAAGTAATTCCAGATTCAAAGCCAGAACTGAACTAGTGGGGAGGCTCTGACCTATATATCTCCTCCTGTGATGGGCCCCAGAGTCCCCGCAGCTCTGCCTGTCAGTCTTGGCTCCGCCCAAGTGGGCTGTGGCAGGGACCTGGGATTAGGCTCTGCTGCTCCACCCAAGTTCAATACTCATTCTGCAATCAGAGGCATCAGATACTGAAAGCATGTTCTAGTAGAGTCAATATTAAAAGGCAGAAGAAAAGTTATACAGATATAATGCACTTGGAAAAATGGCCAAAGTTATTAAGAAAAGGCAAATATAAAACAAGAGGGTGCTTTTACCATAGAGTAATTTCATAAACTAATGCAGAAATTAAGAAACATTGTGGTTATTTTCAAGTAACTGTAGAGCAAATATCTTTCCTATGAAAGGTCTTTTACACAATAAAAATCAATTACACGAAAGACCTAAAAAATGTAAACAATGTTTATTTTGGGTAAATAATAACTACATAATTAACATAAAATAATTAAGTGAATTTCAAAATCAACCTTAAAAATTACAAGCAAAGCATGCAGTCTGTGTTAACTAATTTCTAGTAGTAAAAATACATTTTTCATTTTATAACTATTTCATTCCAAAAAAGTAAAAATTCTGATTGGGAATTTTTACAGTTGATGTGGCAACACTTTTTCACATTTATTTCCCTCATCTTTCCTACAAAATCTACATTTCAAGTTCCTTATATTTCAACATATTTAACACTTTCAGATCCAGGAACAGTTTTTCTTCCCATAAAAATCTTACATGTAATTTGAGAACTGGCTTTGATAAATCAGCTACTACTCAAAAAGAATTTACAGTTACCAATTTTGTGGGCTCTGCAAGGAAAGACTGTGTTGGGGGAAAAACAGGCCCGCCCATAAAAGTCCTTTATCACAGAAAATAAATGGGTGGTCTTTATTTTACTTCAAATCTTTATCTGATTTATTCAAGGGGCATTTATTTGGTAGTGATCCATGTAATCAAAGAGCTAAGTAATATTGAGGCAAACAACTTATCTGACAGTTCAGGAAAAGGTTATAAGGATGCTCAAAGAACTTAGAACCACAAGGTACTTAATGAAAACTACAACCACATGAAAGAGAATATAGAAACCATAAGAAATAACCAGTCAGAAATAAAGGATACAATATCTGAACCTGGCCAGTGGCTAAATTAGTTGGAATATTGTCTCATAAACTAAAAGTGGGTTCAATCTCCAGTCGGTACATTTGAAGGAAATCAATTATTTTTCTTTCACACTGACATTTCTCTCTCCTGAAAATACATTTAAAAATACCTCACTTTTAACTGCTCATTAAAAAAAAAAGAATACTAGTATGATATTTGAAATGAGGAATACACTGAAAGGAATAAATGGTAGGTTAAATGAAGCATAGGTTTGATTCACCAATTTGGAAGATGGGGTATAAAAAAACACAATCAGATGAACAGAAAAAATGATAATTAGCCCTGGCTGGTTATCTCATTGGTTAGAGCATCAACCTGCACACCATGTTCCTGGTTGAGGACATGGGCCTCGGTTGAGGGTTTGTCCCTGCCCCTGTTTAGAATGCATGCAGGAGCAATCAGTTGATATGTCTGACATTGATCTCTCTCTTTTCCATGCTCTGAAAAGCAATGGGAAGAATACTATTAGGTGAGGATTAACACAGAGAGGAAGGGAGGGAGGGAGGGAGGGAGGGAGGGAGGGAGGGAGGGAGAGAGAGAGAGAGAGAGAGAGAGAGAGAGAGAAGGAGGAAGAGGATAATTCAAGGGAACTTAGGGACAATATAGAATGTACCAACATCTGCATCACAGGGGAACCAGAAAGAGAAGGGATTGAGTAAGGGAATGAGAACCTATTTTCAGAAATAATGAACAAAAACTATACTAGCCTGGTGAAGAAAAACAGCACAGTCATGAAGCATAGTCCCAAACAAGAGGAACTAAAGAAGCCCACACCAAGACATATAGTAATTAAAACTGCAAAGGTTAAGGACAAATAGAATATCTTAAAAGCTCCAAGATAAAGATAGTTACCTAAAAGGAGGGTCCCGTAGGACTATCAGCTGAAACACCAGGTCAGATGGGATTGGCATGAAATAGTCAAAGAGATGAAGATAAAGGACCTACAAACAAGGCTACATTATCAAGAAATGCAATTATTTAAAACTAGTGGCCTGGTGCACGAAATTCGTGCAATGAGTAGGGGGTGTTCCTCATCCCAGGCTGCACCCTCTCCAATCTGGGACCGCTCGAAGGGATTGGGCCTAAAATGGCAGTCGGACATCCTTCTCACAATCCAGGACTGCTGACCCCTAACTGCTCACCTGCCTGCCTGCCTGATTGCCCCCAACTGCCCCCTCTGCCAGCCTAGTCACCCCCAACTACCCTCTGTGCCAGTGTGCTTGCCCCCAACTTCCTGCCCTGCCAGCCTGCTCGCTCTCAAATTCCCCCTCTGCGGGCCTGCTTGTCCCCAACTTCCCTCCCCACTAGCATGCTTGCCCCCAACTGTGCCCCTGCTGGTCTGCTCACTCCAAACTGCATTCCCCCTCCCCCCGCACTGTCCTGATCACCTCCAACTGACCCCCACTGATGGCCTGCTTGCCACAACTGGTCCCCCTGCTGGTCTGTTACTCCCAATAGCCCTGCCCCCCACCAGCCTGATCACCCACAAATGCCCTCCCCTCTTGGCCTCTAACCACCTCTACCTCAGCCTTGCCACCATGGCTTTGTCCGGAAGAATGTCCAGAGGTCTCCTGGAAGGTCTCCCAGTCTAATTAGCATAGTACCCTTTTATTAGTATAGACTAGAGGCCCGGTGACAAAAACTTGTGACCTTGTGGGGGGAGGTCCCTCAGCCTGGCCTGTGCCCTCTTGTAGTCTGGAACCCCTTGGGGGATGTCCACCTGCTGGCTTAGGCCCAATCCCCAGAGGATCAGGCCTAAGCTGGCAGTCAGACATCCCGCTGGCAACCCGGGAGCCCTAAGGGGATGTCCATTTGCCAGTAGGGAGCAGGCCTAAACTGCAGTTGGACATCCTTAGCGCTGTTGAAGAGGTGGGAGAGGCTCCCACCACCACCGCTGTACTGGCAGCCATCAGCCTGGCTTGTGGCTGAACAGAGCTCCCCCTGTGGGAGTGCACTGACCACCAGGGGACAGCTCCTGCATTGAGCATCTGCCTCCTGGTGGTCAGTGTGTGTCATAGTGACCAGTCATTCCCAGTCATTCTGCTGTTAGGGTCAATTTGCATATTACCCCTTTATTATATAGGATAGAGGCCTGGTGCATGGGTAGGGGTTGTCTGGTTTGCTCTAAAGGGTGTCCTAGGTCAGGGTGGGGGTCCCTATGGGATGCCTGCCAGCCTGGGTCAGGGGCTGAGAGCTGTTTTTAGGCTAGCCACACCCCCTTCAGGGTGGGGGTCCCCACTGGGATGCCTGGGCAGCCTGGGTGAGGGGCTGATGGCTGTTTGCAGGCTAGTCAAGCCCCCCAGTGGGGACCTTCACCCCATGGGGGTTTGGCCAGCCTGGGTGAGGGACTGATGGCTGTTTCCAGGCTGGCCACGGCCATGGCTGGAAGCAGGTATCTGGGATTTATTTATCTTCTAGAATGGAAACTTTGTAGGCTTGAGCAGAGCTCAGGGCCGGCAGGGCAGGCTGGAAGCTTGGCTTCCTCCATTGCCGGGGCCAACCCAAGTCACCTGCTTGCCCCAGCTCCGTGGCCGCTGCCATCTGAGTCGGGTTAATTTGCATATTTGCTCCTGATTGGCTGATGGGCGTGGCTTGTGGGTGTAGCAGAGGTACAGTCAATTTGCATGTTTCTCTTTTATTAGATTAGCTAGAGCCCTGGTGCATGGGTGGGGGCCTTCTGGTTTGCCCTGAAGGGTGCCCTGGATCAGGGTAGGGGTTTTCTTCATGCATGGGGCAGCCTAGGTAAGTGGCCTGTGGTGGTTTGCAGGCCGGTCATGCCCTCATGGAGTGAGGATCCCTGCTGGGGGAGTGTGGCCAGCCTGGGTGAGGGGCTGAAGGCTTTTTTAAAGCTGGCCACATCCCCTTCAGGGTGGGCGTCCTCACTGGGGTGCCTGGCCAGCCTGGGTGAGGGCCTGATGGCTCTTTGCAGGATGGCCATGGCCCCAGTGACCCAAGCTCCTAGCCCCTTCTTGCCGGCTGGAAGCAGGTATCTGGGATTTATTTATCTTCTATAATTGAAACTTTGTAGCCTTGAGGGAGGCCAGGGACTGTCAGGGCAGGCCAGAAGTTTGGCTTCCTCCATCACCAGGGGTAACCCAAGCCTCCTGCTCTTTCCAGCTCCATGGCTGCCACCATCTTGGTTGGGTTAATTTGCATACTTGCTCTTGATTGGCTGCTAGGCGTGGCTTGTGGGTGGAATGGAGTGATGGTTAATTTGCATGTTTCTCTTTTATTAGATAGGATTAAAGGAAAAAGAGCTTCCCAGGCAAGGAAAATCAAAAGGAGTTTGTTACCACTAAGTATTACAAGAAATGTTAAAGGGGCTGCATTAAGAAGGAGGGGAGAAAGGGAAGAGGAAGAGGTAAAGAAGATAAACAAAGGAACATAGTTAAAAGACTAAAATGGCAATATATATGAAACATAATATTTACTTTAAATGTAAATAGCTTAAAAGTTTCAAACATAAGACATAAGACAGCTGAATAGATAAGAACAGAAAAAGTATACATATGTTGTCTACAAAAGATACATACACTAAAAGCAAAAAAAAAAAATTAAGATATTTCACACAAATAGAAAAAATTGCTGGGTGGCAAAACTTATATCTGATAAAATATATTTTAAAGCAAAAGTTATAGTTAATACAACTAAAACACTATAAAATGATAACAATAACAATCCAACAAGAGGATATAATCCTTGTAAATATTTATGTACCAAACATAGGAGCACTAAAATATGTAAAGCAAATCTTGATGGACATAAGGCAGGAGGTTACCAGCAATACAGTCACAGTAGGGGATTTAAACACCTCATAGATATCAATGGATAGATATTCCAATCAGAAAATCAGTAAGGATATGGTGGCTTTAAATGACACACCAGATCAGATGGATTTAATTGATATCTTCAGAAAATTTCACCCAAAGCAGTACAATATACATTATTTTCAAGTGCACTTGAAATATTTTATAGGTCAGACACATGTTAGGACACAAAATAAGCCTCAATAAATTTAAGAAGATTGAAGCATATCAAGCATCTTCTCTGACCGTAATGCTATGAAACTTGACATTAATCACAACATGAAAACTAAAAAACACAAAAAGATAGATGCTATAGGCCTACCTCAAGAAACAAGAAAAAACACTAATAAACTCTTTAACCCGCAATACATAATTAGAAAGAGAACAGCAAGAAAACCCAGTGCCCTGACCGGTTTGGCTCAGTGGATAGAGTGTCGGCCTGCAGACTGAAGGGTTCCAGGTTTGAATCCTGTCAAGGGCATGTACTTTGGTTGCAGGCACATCCCCAGTTTGAGGTGTGCAGGAGGCAGCTGACTGATGTTTCTCTCTCAACAATGTTTCTAACTCTCTATCCCTCTCTCTTCCTCTCTGTAAAATATCAATAAAATATATTTGAAAAAGAAAAGCCCAGTGGAAGTAGAAGGAAGGAAATAATAAAGACCAGAATGGAACTAAATTATGTAGAGAATAAAAAAAAAAAACAGTACAAAAGATTAATGAATATAAGAGCTGGGTGGTTGGTGTTTTTTTTTTTTACAAGATAAACAAAGTTGATGAAAATCCTTAGTCAAACTCATCAAGAATCAAAGAGAGAGGATCCAAATAAATAAAATCAGAAATGAAAGTGGTGGTATAATAACAGACACCACAGATATACAATGAATGGTAAACAAATACTACGAACAATTATATGCCAACAAAATGGACAAATCCCTAGAAACATACAGTCTTATAAAATTCAATCAAGAAGAGCCAGAAAAGCTGAGTAGGCCAATAACTATTGATGAAATAGAAGCAGTAATAATAATAAAAACACTTCCAGCAAACAAAAGTCCTAGGCCAGATGGATTTACAGAAGAATTTTCCCAAATGTGCAAAGAACAAATACATATCCTCCTCAAACTATTCAAAAAAATTCAAGAAGAAGGAACACTTCTAAGCTCTTTTTACAAAGCCAGCATTATATCAATTCCAAAACCAGAAACTACAAAAAAAGAGAATTATAGGACAATAACCCTAATGAACACGGATGCTAATATCCTCAGCAAGAGGAGAATCAAGATGGCAGGTTAGGTAAATGCCTGTACTTGCTGCCTCCCACAACCAAATCAAAATTACAGCTAAAATACAGAACAACCATCCTCCAGACCATGAGAAAACTGGCTGAGTGGAAATACTACAACTAGAGAGGTAAAGAAGAAAGTGCATTGAGACTGATAGGAGGTTCAGAGGCATGGAACGGGCTGGTCTGGCACCTAGGTGTGCCACTTTGTTAATCAGGAGGGAGATTGCCTCTGCAGAGGCCACCTGAAGGAGCAAGAGGTCCCAGCCCCATATCAGACACCCAGCTCAGGGTTCCAGAGCTGGGGAAAGAGGTCCCTACAGGAAGTAAGAAATATGGGCTGCAAAAACCAGTGTGGATTGGGGCTGAGTAACATACAGGTTGCTGGAGACCTAGCTGCTCCTCTTAAAAGGCTGACACCACAAACTGCATTTATAAGCTCTGAGCTCCTCTGCTGGATGAGGCTGTCGTGGTCCCAGACATATACGGAGAGAAATGGGACTGTTTAGCAGCAGGGCAGGAACTCGGAGGTGGCTTTCTTCCAGATGGAGGAGCTCTCAGTGGTCATTGTTCCCAAGCTGAGACCTCCCTGGTGCAGAGCTGACTGGCAGCCATTTCTCTTTGCTCCACCAAGGTGAATACCTAAGACCCCACCCCACCCAATTTATAACACCACCCAAGCTCTGTGCAGCAGCTTTTGCATATGAATGGCCTGTTCTTTCTCAGGCTAAAACCTGTCAAACAAGCTGCAGCTGGGTCAGGGAGTCCCAAACTTATAAATAAAAGGCATCAAAACTGGCATCAGAACCAGCCTGCCTTGCTTCACAGCTGGGCCTCCTCTGGACACTTCCAAACCTGATTCAAAGAGGAGGAATCTGCATATGTCTCTGTAGCTCCTGCTGGATGGCTCCAGGCAGAGGCTGTCTTTGCACCGCCCTGGAGACCCAAGAACCAGTGTACCCAGTAGTCAGTGTGAGACCATACCAGATTACAACGTTTCACATCCATAAGAGATACACTCAAGGGGCAGACTCAGTGAGCACCAAAGTCCCACTAAAGCAAGTCCTGCTCCATAAGGGTGTCTCCTGCACACCAGCTCTCCCACTCTAGTCACAGCTGGTCCCTACAGCCAATTGGCCTGGAGGTCAATTCCTCTAAATAACACCAACAGCAATTAAGGCTTAACTGCAACAAAACTGTGCGCACAGCATACAAAGGATGTCCATATCAGGTGATTGGGTAGGCTGAGCCACTGGGCCCTATAGGACACCTACTACACAAGGCCACTCTACTAACTCAAGGAGACTTAGCAGCAACCTAATACATAGAAACAAACACAGGAAAGCAGCCAAAATGTGGAGACAAGGAAACATGTCACACATGAAAGAAATGGAAGAAAACAAACTACTAGATATAGAGTTCAAAACCACAGTTATAAGATGACTCAAGAATCTTCTAGAAACCTCTGAGGAACTTTGCCAGAAGCCGGTCCATCCTTGCTGCTTGACACAGTCGCTGCAGGATAGAAACATCTGCACAGCATATGTTTCAAGGGACCTGGCGTACATAGCATACTGTTCTTAATATGTTTGCTCCCCTTAGCGCTGTGTGTTTTAACCAAGGTCACCTCTCCAAGACAGGTTGTTTCCCCAGGTAGGGATTTTTCCCTGAAGTTAGGGAGGGGATGAAACTCCTTAACTAAGTGCCAGGCGGGTAGTTAATCACTTTAACTACAAACAATCATGCTTAAGCTACATAATCTTTACTCCCTGGAATGGAGATAAGAAACACCCTAACCTTTGTAATAGAAATTGGCAGGATTAAAATCAACTGGTATAAATACGGATGTAACAAGACAATAAACAGCAGAACCTCTCTGGAGATCCAGACCAGAAGTTGGCTGGAGATCCTGGCTGGAGATCCTGGCTGGAGATCATGGCTAGGCTGCTGATCAACTGAACACCGTCGCTGTGTCCTTCCGTCTTCGCCGACTCCGTCTTCGCCGACTCCGTCTATGCCTTTGGGAACCCCTGGACCTGCTGGGGTTGGACCCCGGCATCTGGCGCCCGAACAGGAACCCTTAGGTAATTCCCCCTATACTTGGGACGGATAGGACTGCACCTTAGGGTGCTGCAGACCCCCCACCCCCCAGAGGATAAGTAGGGTAAGTGGGTAGTTAGTACAGAACTTAGATTGACAGGATGGGTCATACTGAGTCTAAAGAAAAAAGACTCTGTATTAATCTTTTAACGCATATGCTTGCTAGCAGAGGAGTTAAGGTTACTCCCAGTCAGACAGAAAGTTTTATAGAAGACGTATGTCAATGGCTTCCTGAGGATGGAACTGTTAATTTAGAAACTTGGACTAAAGCAGGAAAGCAATGAAAGAACTATTACAGCTACCATGGATCTGAGAAAGTCCTGCCAAATGTCTTTTCCCTCTGGAATTCAATCTGTGACACCTTGGCACCAGAGGCAAAAACGGTTGAACTTTCTCAAATTTTAAATAGTCCCTCGGCTCCACCCAGAGAGGACACATCATCATTGTCTTCAGCTCAATCTAAAAGCAATTTAGCTATGCCTACTGATCGGGAGGAGAATAAATATCATAAACATGACCATTGGTCCTTTCCAGTCAGTAGAGAGGAGAGAGGCCATCCCATTCAAAACAGGCTCCCCAAATTAGAAAGGAAGACTGTGGCTCCTAAGAGCTCCATGTCTAAATTTCAAAGGGCGATAAGAGAAGCTGAAGCTAATGGAGATCTTGAATTCTCACTCTGCTTCCCAGTTGCATATGAGAATGAGTCTGGTGGGGACGGAAACCCCACCTGGGAGCCTATACCTTACAAAGTACTTAAAGAATTAAAATTGGCCTGCTCTGAATATGGACCTCTAGCTCCTTACACACAAACCTTGGTAGAAACCCTAGCCAGTAAATGGATGACTCCTTATGATTGGTCACAGGTTTGTAAAGCCTGTGTCTCAGGAGGCGATTACTTATTATGGAAAACTGAATATGATGATCTTTCTAAGAAAGCTGTAGCCACTAGCAAAAAAAAAAAAAAAAAAAAAAAAGAATAACCCTAGACATGATATTAGGAGAAGGTGATTTTAACATGGCTCAGGAGCGAATGAATATGCCCACAGGGGCACTTACCAAAGTAACCAGTTGTGCAGGAAATGCCTGGAAATCCCTACCTTATACAGCAGGAAAAACAACCACCCTTACAGAGGTTAAACAGAAGGTCGAGGAACCATATCAGGATTTCCTTTCTCACCTCATACAGGCAGTCAAGAGAGTAATCAATAACAAAGAGGCAGCCGATATCCTAATCAAACAAGTGGCTTTTGAAAATGCTAATAATACCTGTCAGGCTTTATTAAGGCCGATTCGCAGAACAGGAACTATAAATGATTTTATAAAACAGTGTGCTGATGTAAGTCCAGCATTTATACAGGGTGTAGCTATAGCTGCAGCTCTCAAAGGGGAGACATACCCTCAATATGTACAGGGTATAGGACAAGCCAGCAATACTACAGGTAATAAAAGAAATATGAACTGCTACTCTTGTGGCTTATCTGGGCACTTTAGCAGAGAATGCCCAAATAAAAATAATAATACTCAGGCCAGATGGCAAGCTCCTCGACAGCCTGGAAATACATTAGGGAATAATATGAATCCTCCAAAAACCGTTTGTCCCCGATGTCAGAAAGGATTCCATTGGGCAAAGGAATGTAGATCAAAATACCATAAAAATGGTTGGCCAGCCGAAACCGGTTTGGCTCAGTGGACAGAGCGTCGGCCTGCGGACTGAAAGGTCCCAGGTTCGATTCCAGTCGAGGGCATGTACCTGGGTTGCGAGCACATCCCCAGTGGGAGATGTGCAGGAGGCAGCTGATCGATGTTTCTCTCTCATCGATGTTTCTAACTCTCTATCTCTCTCCCTTCCTCTCTGTAAAAAAATCAATAAAATATATTTAAAAAAAAAATGGTCGGCCTTTAAACTCTACAAATAGCTCCCAAGGAGGTTATATCCCATCACCTCAATTGGGAAACTTGAGAAGGGGCCAGCCCCAGGCCCCTGCAATAAAAGGGGCATCAACCTTCAACTCCTCTGCAAATTTCGATCAGTCAGTGACCTCTTCAGGGCAACCCCAGGCAGTGCAGGATTGGACCTGCACTCAACCACCCATGCAATACTAACCCCAGACTCACCAGTAGCAGCCATTCCTACAGGAGTGTCTGGGCCGCTGCCTGAGGGAACTGTAGGTTTAATATTAGGACGGAGCTCCACCTCGTTACAGGGGATCTTAGTCATCCCAGGAGTTGTTGATGCAGACTACACAGGAGAAATACAGATTTTACTTTCCCCACCCACCACAGCTATACAGATTCAGCCCAACCAGAGAATTGCCCAATTACTCCTGTTACCAATACATAAAATAGGGACAGCTGTTACCCAGAAAGCTAGAGGGGCCAGAGGCTTTGGATCTAGTGATGCAGCATTTTGGATACAAGAAATCCATGCTACTAGACCTACAAAAATTTTACAAATTCAGGGAAAACCAATTGAAGGTCTATTGGATACAGGAGCAGATGAGTCCTGCATAGCAGGGAAGGATTGGCCCTCTTCATGGCCCACGCACACCACCTCCACTTCCCTAGTAGGCCTAGGCAAGGCATCTAATGTAAAAAAGAGTTCTCAGATTTTAACTTGGGCTGATGAAGATCAACATTCAGGAACATTCTGTCCCTATGTAATTACGACTATCCCGTTTACATTATGGGGAAGAGATATCTTATCTCAAATGGGAGTTCTATTATATAGCCCCAGCGGTGTTTGATTTACTCCTGTTACAAAATATTACAAGAAAATGAGTTTAAATATTCCTCTCCTCATCATGTTCTACAACATACTCTATTTGTAATTAATATACTAAATGTAGATTCTGAGGGAAATTCCCCGATGTACAGGCATTGGAACCCTGATTTAACTAAACCTAAAGCCCTCGTCAAATGGAGAGACTTGCTTACAGGAACCTGGAAGGGACCTGATGTACTTTTAACCTGGGGGAGAGGATATGCTTATATATTTCCACAGGACGCAGACTCACCTGTGTGGATTCCAGACCGTCTAGTCCAACCTTATGTCTCACCGCCCTCCATCTCTGCCTCACCATAGCACACCTGACCAGTGCCCGTCTGCAGCAGATGTGCATCCCTGAGCTGGAACAATCTGTCCGTTGGGAGGATCACATGTGCCTCCTTTTTGTCTTTCCACATGTCCCAGCTTTGCCCCACATCTCCTTTCCTTTTTTCCTTCTTTTAAAACCTAACTACTTGTTTGATGGTTCTTTGGCCTTTCTCCTTCTTTCCTGAACACAGCCTTTTCTAGAATCTCCCTACCCTACTGTTCCAGGAAGGGCACCTCTCTTTTACGCCGTGACTAGGGGTGTTTGGTATATGTCCCATACATGGAGTTGCCTTGTGCCAAGAGCCTGACATCCTGGGCTGAGAAAGCCCTGTTCCTGGACTCTCCTTTGTCCTGTATTGGCCTCTCTTACCCTTGTGCCAAGAGGGACCCTCTTCTTACAATCCAATTGCCCATAGCTATTGCCTGAGCTCTCTGTTCATGCTGAGGTTGAAGCCTCATGGTGGCTGGTACCGTGGATCTGTCTCTCACCCAATAGCGTGAGCTGGGCCCTCCCTGGAGAAGAAACCCGGGTTCCCCAAGATATGTGATCAATGTCGGGGCCCCGCCAGCAGGCAAGGGGATCCCAAGGCAGTTGCTGGGCATGGAGGCCAGAGGGACATAGGCTACCAAGGAGACAGAACTGAACCTCACATCACCCTACTTGGCCCAGAGATGGCTGGTAGTCAAAGACGGGTAAGACCCCAAGGGGTGGGGCAACCTAAGACAGGCACAGTTCGGAGGGCCAGTAGGAGAGAACTTGGGGTTCAACAGAGGTGGGGCACAGATCCTCACCCCCCCAATGGTTCAGGGGCTTGAACACTCGCCCCTTCTGAGGAAGGTCTCCTGTCGCCATGGCTGCTTCCTGCTTCCCACACCCAGCTCAGATCGGGACCCAGGTAAAGACAGAGACTGGCTGACAGCAGCTGCCCTCTCACTGCAACAGGACTTGTTTCCCATTTCTACCTTGGACCACGGGGAAAGGGTCAGCTGAAGGTAAGGGCTGTGTCAGGATGCTGCCTTCTTCCCTGTCTTCTCCCTCTTTTTTCTAAACACTTCCATGCCTTGTAGTTCTTTTGCTTTCTCTTCTTTTTCTCTCTATTGCCCTCCATCTTCCATATCAGCTGACCCAGAGGGCACAGCTTACTCCTCCTCGGACACCGACACCACCATCAACCACGGCCCTGATGGACGCTTTGATGCAGCCCTTCAACTCGCTGATGCTTCGGGAAGCCCGTCGCCAGTGACGCCGCCCGCTAGCCAGACCAACAAAGACAATCAAAACAACAACTTGAAGACAGCTGAAATCCCTTGACTGAAGAGGCCGGCAACCTTCTACAGGAATGGGGCTCCTTGTGCACTCCATCCACTATGTTTATAGTTATGCTCACTGTCATTGCTTGCCAGTCTTCTTCCGAGTTTTAAATGGCCCAATCTGAGAGGTGGCCAGTGATTTGCATGTGCTATCATTTGAAAAACAAGAAAGGGGGAATTTGCCGGAAGCCGGTCCATCCTTGCTGCTTGACACAGTCGCTACAGGATAGAAACATCTGCACAGCATATGTTTCAAGGGACCTGGCGTACATAGCATACTGTTCTTAATATGTTTGCTCCCCTTAGCGCTGTGTGTTTTAACCAAGGTCACCTCTCCAAGACAGGTTGTTTCCCCAGGTAGGGATTTTTCCCTGAAGTTAGGGAGGGGATGAAACTCCTTAACTAAGTGCCAGGCGGGTAGTTAATCACTTTAACTACAAACAATCATGCTTAAGCTACATAATCTTTACTCCCTGGAATGGAGATAAGAAACACCCTAACCTTTGTAATAGAAATTGGCAGGATTAAAATCAACTGGTATAAATACGGATGTAACAAGACAATAAACAGCAGAACCTCTCTGGAGATCCAGACCAGAAGTTGGCTGGAGATCCTGGCTGGAGATCCTGTCTAGGCTGCTGATCAACTGAACACTGTCTCTGTGTCCTTCCTTCTTCGCCGACTCCGTCTACGCCTTTGAGAACCCCTGGACCTGCTGGGGTTGGATCCCAGCAGAACTTAGTGATACTTACAGGGATCTTAGGGAGAATGCCAAGAAAATTGAAAAGGACCATACACTGAAATAAAAAATAATATACAGGGATTCAACAGTAGACTAGTGAATCCGAAGAATCAAATCAATGATTTGAAACACGAGGAAACAAAAAACACCCAACCAGAAGAGAAAAAAAAATTATTTATTTATATTTTAATTAAATCTTTATTGTTCAGATTATTACATTTGTTCCTCTTTTTCCCCCCAGAACTCCCCTCCTCCCAGTTCCCGCCCCACCCTCCTCCCTCACTCCCCACCCACTGTCCTCATCCATAGGTGCACGATTTCTGTCCAGTCTCTTCCCGCATCTCCCACACCCCTTTCCCTCCCAAGAATGGTCAGTCCATTCCCTTTCTATGTCCCTGATTCTATTATAATCACCAGTTCATTCTGTTCATCAGAATATTTATTCACTTGATTCTTAGATTCACTTGTTGATAGATGCATATTTGTTGTTCATAATTTGTATCTTTACCTTTTTCTTCCTCTTCCTCTTCTTAAAGGATACCTTTCAGCATTTCATATAATCCTGGTTTGGTGGTGATGAACTCCTTTAGCTTTTCCTTATCTGTGAAGCTCTTTATCTGACCTTCAGTTCTGAATGATAGCTTTGCTGGATAAAGTAATCTTGGTTGTAGGTTCTTGGTATTCATCACTTTGAGTATTTCTTGCCACTCCCTTCTGGCCTGCAAAGTTTCTGTTGAGAAATGAGCTGACAGTCGTATGGGTATTCCCTTGTAGGTAACTGAGTTTCTTTCTCTTGCTGCTTTTAAGATTCTCTCTTTGTCTCTTGCTCTTGGCATTTTAATTATGATGTGTCTTGGTCCTCTTTGGATTCCTTTTGTTTGGGGTTCTCCACGCTTCTTGGACCTGTAAGTCCATTTCTTTCACCAGGTGGGGGTAGTTTTCTGTCCTTATTTCTTCAAATAGGTTTTCAATATCTTGGTCTCTCTCATCTTCTGGCACCCCTATAATTCTGATGTTGGTACGCTTGAAGCTGTCCCAGAGGCTCCTTACACTATCCTCGCATTTTTGGATTCTTTTTTCATTCCGCCCCTCCGGTTGGGTGTTTTTTGTTTCCTCGCATTTCAAATCATTGACTTGATTCTTGCGCTCCTCTCGTCTGCTGTCGGGAGTCTGTATAATATTCGTTATTTCAGTCCATGTATGCTTAATTTCTAGTTGGTTCCCCATCATAACATCGAGGGTCTCATTAGTTTTCTTGTAGATCTCATTAAGTTTATCGGCGGCTTCTAAACAGTTCTTGAGAGACCTTAAAAGTGTGGTTCTGAACTCTATAGCTTCCATTGACAATTTTGTCCTGTTTCTTTGTCTCCGCATTTTGTTATGCTTTCTTGGTGCACCCCCTAGTGGTCTTTGTGCGCAGTCTTGTAGTTAAGCCTTGATTGTTGTAGCTAATACCAGGGAGGGTTTGACCTCCAGGCCAAGTGGCTGTAGAAAAAAGAATTAAAAAATATGAAGATAGAGTAAGGAGCCTCTGGGACAACTTTAAGTGCACCAATATCCAAATTATGGGGGTGCCAGAAGATGAAAGGGTGAGCAAGATATTGAAAACTTATTTGAAGAAATAATGGCAGAAAACTTCCCCTACCTGGTGAAAGAAGCAGACTTTCAAGTCCAGGAAGCTCAGAGAACCCAAAAGAAGAGGAATCCAAAGAAGACCACATCAAGATACATGATAATTAAAATGCCAAGGCTATAGATAAAGAGATAATCTTAAAAGCAGC
Organism: Myotis nattereri; assembly: GCF_964212035.1. Lineage (NCBI taxonomy): Eukaryota > Metazoa > Chordata > Mammalia > Chiroptera > Vespertilionidae > Myotis > Myotis nattereri. The sequence continues at coordinate 27,895,572 of NC_138094.1, read as the reverse complement.
AAGTTAGTTACCTACAAGGGGTGCCCATATGACTCAGCTGATTTCTCAACAGAAACTATGCAGGCCAGAGGGAGAAGCAAGAAATATTTAAAGTGATGAATAGCAAGAACCTATGACCAAGTTTACCCAGCAAAGTTGTCATTTCGAATTGAAGGTCAGATAAAGAGCTTCAGTCAAGAATAAGCTAAAAGAGTTTATCACCACCAAACTAGTATTATATGAAATGCTGAAGGGTATTCTTTAAGAAGAGGAAGAAGCCAAAACCGGTTTGGCTCAGTGGATAGCGTCGGCCTGCGAACTGGAGGGTCCCAGGTTCGATTCCGGTCAAGGGCATGTGCCTGGGTTGTGGGCAGGAGGCAGCTGATCGATGTTTCTCTCTCATCGATGTTTCTAACTCTCTATCTCTCTCCCTTCCTCTCTGTAAAAAATCAATAAAATGTATTTAAAAAAAAAAAAGAAGAGGAAGAAGAAGGAAAGGGTAAAGATAAAAAATATGAGCATCAAAGTGACAACAAAGATATATCTATCAACAATTGAATCTAAAAATCAAATGAATAAAAAATCTGCTGAACAAATTAAACTGGTGAATGGCATAGAATTAGAGGCATGGAAATGGGACAGACTGACAATTCTTATAGGCAAGGGGATTTGGAGGGATGGTGGGAAGAGATTAGACAAAGATCTTATATGCATTACCTATGGACACAGACAATAGGATGGCGAGGGCCTGGAGTAGGGTGGGAACTGGGTGGAGGGAAACTATGGGGGGAAAAAAGATGGGCATCTGTAATAATCTCAACAATAAGTATTAATAAATGAAATAAATAAAAAATAAATCCTCAGCAAAATATTAGCATATCAGATCCAACAATATTTTGAAAAGGCTAGAGACCCAAGCACAAAATTTGTGCAAGGGGCTTGGCCCTTGCAGCTGCCTTGGCTTGCCTAGGCCTCACAGTCCTGGCTTCGTCCAGAAGGCCATCTAGAAGGATGCGAGGAAGGTTGTTCAGCTGTCCAGTCCAATTAGCACATTATGCTTTTATTATTAGAGATCATATACCATGATAAAGTGGGATTTATTCCAAGGTTATAAGGCTGGTACAATATTTGCAGATCAATAAGTGTGATACATCACATAAATAAATTGAAAAATAAATACCACATGATCATATCAATAGATGCAGAAAAAGGATTTGATAAAATCAAGCACTCTTTTTTGATAAAAACTCTCAAAAGAGTGGAAATAGAGAGATCATATCTCAACATAATATAGGCCACATATAACAAAACTACACACAACATAATACTGAATGGACAAAAACTAAAAGTGTTTCCCTTAACAAGAGGAATAAGAAAAGGATGTCCACTTTCACCACGCTTACTCAACACTGCATGAATCCATGCATGGTTGGGGTCCCTCTGCCTGTCCAATGATTGGGGCTGATCAGGGCTCTCTCACCCACTTCTGATTGGGGCCAGTAGCTGGAGAGAGACCAAGGGAGGGCTCCAGGGCCTGTCTGGCCTAATCTCACCCAGTCCTAATTGGCGGGACTCAAGCTGCAAATTAACCTAGTGGTCCAAGCATCTGCCCCCTGGTGGTCAGCACATGTCATAGTGACTAGTCGGCCAACTGCACAGTCCGACACTTAGCATATTAGGCTTTATATATATATACTAGAGGCCCTGTGCACAAAAATTTGTGCACTTGGGGGGAGGGGGGTCCCTCAGCCCGGCCTGTGCCCTCTCGCAATCTGGGACCCCTCGGGAGATAACAACCTGCTGGCTTAGGCCTGCTCCCAGGTGGCAGAGGGCAGGCCCAATCCCTAGGTGCAGCCCCTGGTCAGGCTCAGAGCAGGGCTGATTAGGGAGTTGGGTTGCTGTCCCCTGTCATGCACAGAGCAGGGCGAATCAGGAGGTTGCAATGCCACCCTCAGTCACGCTCAGGGTAGGTATGATTGGGGGGTTGGGTCACCGCCCCCTGTCACACTCAAGGCAGGGTCAATGGGGAGGTTGCGGCGCCACCCCCTGTCATGCACAGAGCAGGGCCAGTCAGGGGGTTGGGGAGCTCCCCCCTGTCACGCACAGAGCAGGCCCATCAGGGGGTTGGGGCTCCGTAACCTGTCACGCACAGAGCAGGGTCGATCAGGGGTTTGGAGAGCTCTCTTCTGTCACACACAGAGTAGGGCTGATAGGGGAGTTGGGGCGCCACACTCTGTTACACTCAGGGCAGGACCGATCAGGGGGTTGGGGCGCCACACCCTGTCACACACAGAGCAGGGCCGATCAGAGGGTTGGGGTGCCGCACCCTGTCACACACAGAGCTGCAGGGCGATCAGGGGTTTGGGGAGCTCCCCCAATCAGGCACAGAGCAGGGTTGATCAGGGGGTTGGGGCGCCTTCCCCTGTCACAAACAGAGCAGGGCGGATAGGGAGGTTGTGGTCCCGCCTCCTGTCACACACAGAGCCACACAGCAATCAGGGGGTTTGGGCGCTGCCCCCTGTCACGCTGATCCCGGTGCCAGGAGGCCTCGCGGCTCCGCTGATCCTGGTGCTGGGAGGCATATTACCCTTTTACTATATAGGATAGAGGCCTGGTACATGGGTGGGGGCCAGCTGGTTTGTCCTGAAGGGTGTCCTGGATCAGGGTGAGGGTCCTGCTTGGGTGCCTGGTCAGCCTGGATGAGCAGATGATGGCTGTTTTCAGCTGGTCACACCCTGTTCAGGGTGGGGGTCCCCAATGGGGTGCCTGGCCAGTCTGGGTGAGGGGCTGAGGGCCATTTTCAGACTGGCAGGTGACTGAAGCTCCAAACCTCTCCTTTTTTTCTTTTTTTTTTTATTAATTCTGGGATTTATTTACCTGCTATGGCTGTCACTGGAGCTGAGAGCCGGCTTTAGCTCGGAGGCTTGGCTCCAGCTCTGAGACCTTGGCTGCTGAAAGCATTTATCTGGGTTTGTTTGGGTTCTATAATTGTAACACTTTTGCGGTCCTGCTCGCTCCAGCTCTGACACCTGAAATCAGGTTTCTGGGGATTTTTTAGCTTCTATAATTGCAACATTGTTTCTTAGAGTGCAAGCTCAGAGGCTGGCAGCAGCAGGCGGGGAACGTTGGCTTCCTCCTTCACTGAAGCAAGCCTCCTGTTTGCTTCAGCTGTCCGGCTGCCGGCTGCCATATTGGTTGGCAGTTAATTTGCATATCTTGCTGATTAGCCAATGGGAAGGGTAGCGAAGTTACTGTTAATTACCATGTTTCTCTATTATTAGATAAGACTAGAATCCCAGTGCACAAAATTCATGCAAGGGAGGGGGGTCCCCTCAGCCCAGCCTGCACCCTCTCCGATCTGGGATCCCTTTCACAATCTTGGACCTCTGGCTCCTAATCGCTCATATGCCTGCCTGCCCGGTTGCCCCCAAATGCCTCCTACTGCCGGCCTGGCCACCCCCAACTGCCCCCATGCTGACCTGGTTGCCCTGAACTGTGCCCCCTGCCAGCCTGGTCACCACTGATGCCTCCTCCCCGACTGGCCTTGTCGCCCAACGCAGCCTGCTGTTTATTTATTTGGTGATCCCTCACTAACCCCCCTGCCGACCTGGTCGCACCATGCAACTGCTTGTTCAGTTGTTTGGTTGTCCCTCACTATCCCCCCTGCTGGCCTGGTCTTGTGAGGGTGTGAGGGTTAATTTGCATATTACATCTTTATTATATAGGAATAGATAGTAACTCAAGGTGCGGAATGCCCCGCATGCACTTTCTCCTGCCCCTGGTCTTGGAGACCGCATGTCTTTCCAAGGCTCTGCTCACCATCATCAGCTGCCACATGAAGTAAATTGAATTGTGTGTGTGTAAACCCTTTGCAGGCTCCATGAATGTGTCTTAACTTAGCTGCAGTTCCAATTACTCCAACATAAGGAGAGACACCCTCATTATCAGGTAACACCATCATGGTAAGACTCCTCCTCAGCCTACTTCAGTGGTTTTAAATAGGCCATGAGTTTCCCTAGATGGTTTGCCTCAGTGAATAGAACCACATCCTGTGGACTGAAGGGTCCTGGGTTTGATTCCAGTCAAGGGCACATTCCTGGGTTGCAGGCTTAATCCCCAGGAGGTGGTGTGTGGGAGGCAGATCGATTCTCTCTCATCATTGATGTTTCTCTCTCTCTCTCTCTCTCTCTCTCTCTCTCTCTCTCTCTCTCTCTCTCTCTGCCTTCCACTCTGAAATCAAAAAAAAATATATTAACAAAAATAATAAATAGGCCATTAATCAAATGTTGCTGCTCTCCATCCAGTCCCCTCAAACCCTCTTTTGTCTTTGACCCTCCCCACACACACACTCTGCTAGGGTCTGTAAAATGGGGTCAGGATTTCCACATGGCCCTCCTTCCCCGCCTGTCTCTGCCCCTAGTCCTGTGGGGTTTCTCTCCTTCCCCTCCATCTAACTTGGTGGGCCTTGCTCTGCCCCCTCCTCATGTGACCTCCTGTCTACAGCCTCCCACTTTCTCCTCTGGGAGTGGAGCTCTCCAAAGGCTGTGTGGGAATTGAAGGGGGTTGTGTAGAGTGGGGTGGGGTAGGCAAAGCAGTGTGGGGTGTGCAGTGGTGGAGAGCTGTGTGGGGCAAGCCCAAGCTTTGGAGAAGAGCTGGGGTGACAAGTCACCGGGAGGAGGAGGGAGAGATGTGGTGCTTGTCCCATGAGAGAGGCATTGAGCTCCTCAGCTGCCCCCACCCATTAGCTTTTCTAGACCCCTGCACAACTATCACCCTCCACCCCTTGATGCCTCCACTTCAAGTTTTGGACTCAGTTTCTCTGACAGCCCCTCCCCTCTCTCTGTTGCATTCCAGGGGCCCAAAGCTGCACCTTGGCTTTGGGCAGGTATGCCTGGCCTGCCCCCTGTAATGGTGCTACCCACTCTCCTGGAGTAGTTAGTGAAACTTAACAAATAAAAATAAGCATCTCTGAATATTATAACTCGTGCACTGAGAATGCCACAGGCTGCAGAGGGCTCTTGAATCAAGTGTAGCAGCCTCCCCTCCCGCTCCATCCCTCTTGGCTCCCACTGCCATCCTCATCCATCCAGCGGCCAAACCCTGGGAGCTTCCTGACAGCTCTCTCCTCACACCTCACTTTCCAGTCCAACCCACCAGCGCCTGCAGCAAGCTAAGTTACTGGTCCGAGCGTCTGCCCATTGGTGGTCAGTGCATGTCATAGAGACTGGTTAAGCTGTCAAACTCCCAGCCAAACTCTAGTCGAGGAAACAATTTGTATATTAGGCTTATATTATATAGGACTAGAGGCCTAGTGCACAAAAATTCATGTATTTGGGTGGGAGGGTTACCTCAGCCCGGCAAATCCTGACCTTTACTTGTGGTAAATAAATAATAAAAAACATAAAGCACATATGTACATACATCGAAATGACGAAACATTTTTTTATAAATAAATGGGAGATGAAGACTAACCACAAAACGGTAAGTCGAGACCTACATAACCCAAGGATTGACTGTATTTAGGTCCGTTCCCCATTTTTTGATTGGATTGTTTATCTTCCTTTTGTTAAGTTGTATGACTTCCTGTAAACTTTGGAGATTAAACCCTTATCTGAAATAACATTGGCAACTATATTCTCCCATGCAGTGGGCATTTTTATTGTTTTGTTGATGGTTTCATTTGATGTGCAGAAGGTTTTTATATTGATGTAGTCCCATTTGTTTATTCCCTTATTAGTTTCCATTGCCCTAGGATCTGTATTGGTGAAGACACTGCTTTGATTATGTTGAGCTATGATTCCTCTATTCCCACTTTGCTGATGGTTTTTATCAAAAATCACGGCATATGTCTGAGATCTTGCTGCCTGTAGATTCCTCTAAGATTTTTATGGTTTCCCATCTTACATTTCAGTCCTTTATCCATTTTCAGTTTATTTTTGGGTACGGTGTACGTTGGTGGTCTAGTTTCATTTTTTTACATGTATCAGTTCAATTTTCCCAACACCATTTATTGAAGAGACTGTATTGATTCCATTGTATGCTCTTGCATCTTTTGTCAAATATTAATTGAGCATACTGGCTTGGGTAGAATTCTGGGTTCTCTATTCTATTCCATTGTTCTATATGTCTGTTCTTGTGCCAGTACTGGGCAGCTCTGAGAACAGTGGCTTTGTAATGTAGCTTGATATCTGGTATTGAGATCCCACCCACTTTGCTCTTCTTTCTCAGGATTGCTGTGGCTATTTGGAGTTTTCTTAATTCTATATGAATTGTTGTTTTCTCTAGGTTGCAAAATATGCTGTTGGTATTTTAATGGGGATTGCATTGAATCTATAGATTGCTTTGAATAGTATGGACATTTTAATGGTGTTGATTCTACCAATCCATGAACAAAGTGTGTTCTCCTATCTATTTATGCCTTTATCTATTTTTTCAATGTTCTATAGTTTTCTGAGTACAGGTCAATTTCCTCCTTAGTTATCAGCCTGTTGAGATTTTTTGATTCTTCTTGGTTGAGTTTTGGAAGGTCTTATTTTTCTAGAAATATGTCCATTTCCTCTAGGTTGTCTAGTTTTTCATAGTATTTTTTTTTTAACAATCCTTTGTATTTCTGTGGGGTCTGTTGTTATTTTGCCTCTTTCATTTCTGATTTTGTTTATCTAGGTCCTATCTCTTTGTTCCTTGGTGAGCCGCCTAGATTTTCATCAATTTTGTTTATTCTTTCAAAGAACCAGCTCTTGGTTTCATTGACCATATATATTTGGTCTCTAAGTCATTTATTTTTGTTTTGGTCTCTATTATCTCTTTCCTTCTGTTCACTCTGGGCTTTCCTTGCTACTCTCTAATTCTTTATGTTGTAGAGTTAGATAATTTATTAACATTTTTCCTTGTTTATTTTGAGGTAGGCCTGTAGAGCTATAAACTTCCCTCTCAGAACTGCTTTCACTGTGTCCCATAGATTTTGGATTGTTGTGTTTTCACAACAATGGATTGTCATTTGTTTCAAGGATGTTTTTAACTTCTCTTTGATCTCTTTGGCAACCCAATCATTATTTAATAGCATGCTATTCAGCTTCCGAGTGTTTGAATTTTTTTGATTGTTTTTATTGTAGTTGATTTCTTTTTTTAAAAAATTCTTTATTACTTAAGGTATTACAAATGTGTCTTCGTCCCCCCCATTAAACCCCTTTTCTCCTCCCCCTCCTTCCACTCATGCTCTCATCCCCCTGTTGTCCGTGTCCATTGGTCTGGCTTATATGCATGCGTACAAGTCTTGCCCCCTCCCTTGCCTACTTTCCCTCTGGGGATTAATAGCCTGATCGCTGTTTCTCAGTCTTTGGATCTGTCCCTGTTCATCAGTCTCTGTTGTTCTCTATATTCCACAAATGAGTGAAATCATGAGGTATTTATCTTTCTCTGACTGGCTTATTTCACTTAGCATACTGCTCTCCAGTTCCATCCATTCTGTTACAAAAGGCAAGAGTTCCTTCTTTTTTGCCGTAGCATAGTATTCCATTCTGTAAATCGACCACAGTTTTTTGATCCACTCATCTGTTGATGGGCACTTACACTGTTTCCAAATCTTAGCTATAGTAAAATGTGCTGCTATGAAGATAGGAGTGCATATATCCTTTCTGATTGGTGTTTCTGGCTTCTTGGGATATATTCCTAGAAGTGGGATCACGGGGTCAAATGGGAGTTCCATTTTTAGTTTTTTGTGGAAGCTCCATACTGCTCTCCACAGTGGCTCACCAGTCTGCATTCCCACCAGCAGTGCACGAGAGTTCCTTTTTCTCCACATCCTCTCCAGCACTTGTTGTTTGTTGATTTGTTGATGATAGCCATTCTGACAGGTGTGAGATGGTACCACATTGTCGTTTTGATTTGCATCTCTCATATAATTAGCGACTTTGAGCATGTTTTCATATGTCTTTGGCCTTTTGTATGTCCTCTTTCGAAAAGTGTCTCTTTAGGTCTGTTGTCCATTTTTTGATTGGATTGTTTATCTTCCTATTGTTAAGTTTCATGAGTTCTCTGTAAATGTTGGAGATTAAACACTTATCCGTGATATCATTGCCAAATATCTTCTCCCATGCAGGTGGTCTTCTTGTTGTTTCTTTTATTTCTCTGCTTTTATTTTTTTTTATTTTTTTAAGTTGTTTTATCGCTTAAAGTATTACAAAGAGTATTATATATGTCTCCTTTTTTCCTGCCCTTAACAATCCCCTGGCCTCCTGTACCCCCCACTGTCTTATGTCCATTGGTTATACTTATATTCAAGTCCTTCGGTTGATCTCTTACTCCAACCCCTTCTGCCCCACAACCCTCCCCGGTCTTCCCACTGTAGTTTGACAATCTGTTCGAGGCTGCTCTGCCTCCATATCTATTTTTGTTCATAAGTTTATAATGGTCTTAATTATCCATAAATGAGTGAGATCATGTAGTATTTTTCCTTCATTGACCGGCTTATTTCACTTAGCATAATATTCTCCAGTTCCATCCATGCTGTTGCAAATGGTAAGAGTTCCTTCTTTTTTACAGCAGCATAGTATTCCATCGTGTAGATGTACCACAGTTTTCTAATCCATTTTTCTACTTATGGGCACTTAGGCTGTTTCCAGATCTTAGCTATGGTGAATTGTGATGCTAAGAACATATGGGTGCATATATCCTTTCTGATTGTTGTTTCTGTTTTCTTGGGATATATGCCTAGAAGTGGCATCATGGGGTCAAATGGGAGTTCCACTTTTAGTTTTTTGAGGAAACTCCATACTGTCTTCCATAGTGGCTGCACCAGTCTGCATTCTCACCAGTAGTGCACGAGAGTTCCTTCTTCTCCACATCCACTCCAGCACTTGTCATTTTTTGATTTGTTGATGATAGCCATTCTGACAGGTGTGAGATGGTACATCATTACTGTTTTGATTTGCATTTCTCTGATGATTAGTGACTTTGAGCATGTTTTCATATGTCTCTTGGCTTTCTGAATGTACTCTTTTGGAAGGTGTCTATTTTGATCATTTGTCCATTTTTGATTGAATTGTTTATCTTCTGTTGTTAATTTGTAGGAGTTCCCTGTAAATGTTGGAGATTAAACCCTTATCGGAGATAACATTGACAAATATGTTCTCCAATATGGTGGGCTTTCTTGTAGTTTTATTGATGGTTTTCTTGGCTGTGCAAAAGCTTTTTATTTTGATGTAGTCCCATTAGTTTATTTTCTCTTTAGTTTCCAATGCTCTAGGAGCTGTATCAGTGAAGAAATTGTTTCAGCATATGTCTGAGATTTTGTTGCCTTTGGATTCTTCTAGTATTTTTATGGTTTCCCTTCGTACATTTAAGTCCTTTATCCATTTTGAGTTTATTTTTGTGCATGGTGTAAGTTGGTCGTCTAGTTTCATTGTTTTGCCTGTATCTGTCCAATTTTCCCAACACCATTTATTGAGGAGACTATCTTGACTTCATTGTATGTTCTTGCCTCCTTTATCAAATATTAATTTTGCATATCGGTTCGGGTCAATTTCTGGGCTCTATATTCTATTCCATTGATTCTTCTTGTTGTTTTGTTGATGGTTTCCTGTGCCATGCAAAAGCTTTTTATTTTGATGTAGTTCTATTTGTTTATTTTCTCTTTAGTTTCCATTGCCCTAGGAGCATTATTAGAGACGAAATTCCTTCAGCATATGTTTGCGATTTTGCTGCCTGTGGATTCCTCTAGTATTTTTATGGTTTCCCATCTTACGTTTAAGTCTTTTATCCATTTTAAGTTTATTTTTGTCTATGATGTGAGTTGGTGGTCTAGTTTCATCTTTTTGCATGTATCTGTCCAATTTCCCCAACACCGTCTTGACTCCATTGTATTCTCTTGCCTCCTTTGTCCAATATTAATTGGGCATAGTAGTTTGGGTCGATTTCTGGGTTCTCTAATCTATTCCATTGATCTAGATGTCTGTTCTTGTGCCAGTACCAAGCTGTTTAAGAATGGTGACTTTGTAATACAAGTTATTATCTGGTATTGAGATCCCACCTACTTTGTTCTTCTTTCTGTATTTGTTCTTCTTGTCGTATATGGCTTTTATTATGTTGGGGTGTGATTTTTCTATTCTTACACGATTTGCTGCAGCTATTCGAGGTCTTTTTTTATTCCAGATGAATTTTTGGAACATTTGCTCTAGTTTGTGAAATATGCCATTGGTAATTTAATGGGGATTGCATTGAATGTATAGATTGCCTTGGGTAGTATGGACATTCTGATGATGTTGATTCTACCAATCCATGAAGATGGTATGTTCTTCCTTCTGTTTATGTTTTTCTCTATCTCTATTTTCAGTGCCCCGTATTTTCGCACATAGGTTTTTTACCTCCTTAGTTAAGTTTATTCCTTGGTATCTTAATTTTTTTGGTGCGATGGTAAATGGTATTGCTTTTTTAATCTCACTTTCTATAAGTTCACTATTGGTGTATAGAAATGCCATAGATTTCTTGGTATTAATTTTGTATCCTGCTACATTGCCAATTCATTTATTAAGTCTAATAAATTTTTGATGGAGTCTTTAGAGTTCTCTATGTACAGTATCATGTCATCTGCTAAAATGACAGTCTTACTTCTTTTCCAATTTGGATACCTTTTATTTCTTCTTCTTGTCTGATCGCAAATGCTAGTACTTCCATTACTATGTTGAGCAGAAGTGGTGAGAGGGGCATCCCTGTCTCGTTCCTGTTCTTAGGTGGAGTGGTTTTAGTTTTTGTCCATTGATTATGATGTTGGCTTTCGGTTTGTCGTATATGGCTTTTATTATGTTGGGGTGTGATTTTTCTCTTCTTACCTTGCTGAGAGTTTTTATCAAGAAAGGGTGTTGGATTTTGTCAAATGCTTTTTCTGCATCAATTGATATGACTGTGGTTTTTTTTCTCTCAATTTGTTTATGTGATGTATTACGTTTATTGATTTGCGGAGATTATACCTTCCTTACATCCCTGGGATAAAACCTACTTGGTCATGGTGTATAATCTTTCTTATGTATTGCTGGACACGATTTGCTAAGATTTTTGTTGAGGATTTTGGCATCTATGTTCATGAGGGATATTGGCCTGCAATTCTCTTTCATTGTGTTGTCTTTATCTGGTTTTGGTATTAGGGTGATGCTGGCTTCATAGAACGAGCATGGAAGTGTTTCTTCCTCTTGAATTTTTTTGAATAGTGTGAGGAGGTTAACTTTTATTTCTTTCTTGAATATTTGGTAAAACTCCTCTGTGAAGCCGTCTGGCCCTGGGCTTTTGCTTGCTGGGAGCTTTTTGATGACTGCTTCAATTTCTTCCATAGTAATTGGCCTGTTGAGATTTTTAGATTCTTCCTGATTGAGTTTTGGAATGTTGTATTTTTCTAGGAATATGTCCATTTTCTCCAGGTTGTCTAGTTTGTTGGAGTAGAGTTGTTCATAGTATTTTCTAACAATCCTTTGTATTTCTGTGAGGTCTGTAGTTATTTCTCCTCTTTCAGTTATGATTTTGTTTATTTGGGTTCTCTCTCTTTGTTTCTTGGTAGCCTGGATAGAGGTGTATCAATCTTGTTTATTCTTTCAAAGAACCAGCTCTTGGTTTTGTTGATCTTTTGTATTGTTTTTTTTTTTTTTGTCTTTTATCTCCACTCTGATCTTTATTATTTTCTTCCTTCTGCTTACACTGGGATATTCTTCTTGCTCTCTTTCTAAATCTTTTAGTTGTGGGGTTAAGTAATTTATTCTCATTGTTTCTTGTTTCTTGCAGTAGGCTTGTAGAGCTACGAACTTCCCTCTGAAGACTGCTTTCGCTGTGTCCCATACATTTTGGATTGTTGTGTTTTCATTGTCATTTGTTGCCATGATGTTTTCTATTTCTTCTTTGATCTCTCAGGTAACCCAGTCCTTGTTTAATAGCGTGCTATTTATTCTCCATGTGTTCATTTTTTTTGGATTGTTTTTGTTGTAGTTGATTTCTAGTTTTATGCCAGTGTGGTCTGAGAAAATGCTGGATATTATTTCAATCTTCTTGAATTTGAGGAGACTTTGCCTGTTACCCAATATATGGTCTATCTTTGCAAATGACTAATGAGCACTTGAGAAGAATGTATATTCTGTGGCTTTGGGTGAAATGTTTTGAAGATGTCAATTAATTCCATCTGATCTAGTGAGTCATTTAGGATTGATATTTCTTTGCTGATTTTTTGTTTAGAGGATTTGTCCAATGGTGATAGTGGGGTGTTAAAGTCCCCTAGTATGATCAATCTCTCCCTTGATCTCCTCCAGAAGTTTTCTTACATTTTTGGGTGCTCCTATATTGGGTGCGTATGTGTTTACCAGAGCTATTTCTTCTTGTTGGATTGCTCCCTTTAGTATTATGAAGTGGCCTTCCTTATCTCTTTTTATGTCCTTCACTTTGAGATCTAATTTGTCAGATATAAGTATTGCTACCCCAGCTTTTGGTTTTATTTTCATTTCCATTCACCTGAGAAACCTTTTCCATCCCTTTACCCTCAGTCTGTGTTCATCTTTTTTTTCTGAGGTGGGTTTCCTGTAGACAGCAGATATATGGGTCATGTTTTCTTATCCACTCAGTTACCCTATGTCTTTTGATCGGGGCATTTAATCCATTTACATTTAAAGTTATTATTGATAGACACTTGTTTGTCACCTTTTTGTTCTTTACCCCTGTGTTCCTTCTTTGTTTCCTATTTTTTATTTTTACAGCAGACCCTTTAGCATTTCTTGCATTGCTGGTTTGGTGGTGATAAACTCCCGTAGACCTTTTATGTCTGTGAAGCTCCTGATTTGACTCTCAATTTTGATTGATAGCCTTGCTGGGTACAGTATTCTTGGATTCAGACCCTTCCTTTGCATGACTTTGTATATTTCATTCCATTCCCTTCTTGCCTGATGTGTTTCTGGTGAGAAATCAGTCACTAGTCTGATGGAGGGTCCTTTGTAGTTAACTTTCTGTCTCTGGCTGCTTTTAAGATTCTTGCTTTGTCATTGGTGTTTGCCAATTTAATTATAATGTGCCTAGGAGTCGGTCTTTTGGGGTTCATTTTGTTTCAGACTCTGTGAGCTTCTTGGATTTGTGAGTTTTTTCTTCCCTATGTCAGGGAAGTTTTCTGTCATTATTTTTTCAAACAGGTTTTCTACTCCTTGCTCAGTTTCCCCTCCCTCTGGCACCCTTATTATTCGGATGTTCTTTCATTTTGTGTTGTCCCAGGGTTCTCTTAGGCTCTCTTCCTTTTTTTTATTTTTTATTTTCTAGAAGCTACTCTGCTTGGGTATTTTTTTCTACCTTGTCTTCTAGCTCACTGATGCGGTACTCTGCTTCTTCTAGTCTACTTTTGATGCTTTCTATTGAGTTCCTTATAGCAGTGATGTCATTTTTCAATTCTTCTTGGTTTTCATTCATTTCCTCTTGATTATTACACATATTGTTGAATTTGTCTTCCATTCTTTCATCCACCGTATGGCCATTTCTCTGAATTCTTTCTCTGACAGGTTGCTTGCCTCCATTGCCTCCATTTCGTTTACTTCCTTTTCTGGTGATGCCTGTTTTTCTTTCATATGTGGGCTGCTTCTTTGTTTCACCATGATCCCTCTTCTCCAGATGTTTGGTTATGTAGTTCTCTCTCTGTTGTGTTGAATTAAAGACACAAAATACAACACAACAAGGCACAACATACAAGGAACTGAACACAAATGTATTTACAATATTAATAACCCCTAATAAAGGTGGTCACTGAGCAAAGAGAATTAAGGGATAAGGAAGAAAGAAGAGGAAAAGATAAAAGAGAAAAGGGAAAAAAAGGAGTGCAAAAATGGAATTGGGAAAAGGGAGAAAAAAAAGTAAGAGAGAAAAGACAGAGAATGAAATAGAAGAGGGGAAGAGACTATTTATATAGAGATAAAACTCCAATAGAACCACCACTCATCCCAACCAATTCCAGCAACAGATCCCTGGAGATGAATGCAAACTAAAAACAACCACTAATATCAAGGGAGGCAAGGAAAAACATAAGCAAAAAAATAACCGGAGAAAAAAATACCAACAGGAAAAGAAAAAGCAAAAGCAAAACAATCTCACAAACAAGCATAAAAAACCCAATATACTCAACAATCAAGCAAACAAAACTAAACAACAGAGAGAAGAAAAAAATTTGGATAGTGAAGAAAGATAAGAGAGAGGTATATATGGATTTAGAGCAGGGGATTGGAAATTAGATATATAAGTAGGGTGAAATTTAGACAGGGGGTAAAAAAGGAATAGGGAAAATCTAAATCAGGAATAGGGTAAGTGTAACAGGACAACAAAGGGGAAAAGTGAGGAAAAGAGTTTTGGCATAACGGTAAAGTTGAGGTAGAGAAAAATGATGCTAAAAGAACGATGAAAATAAAATAAAGAGAAAATAAAATGACACTTTAAAAAATGGTAAAGTGGTAGTAGTAATAATACTGGTTTAAAATAAAAATGTAGTAATTAAAGAGGTAAAATCAGGTGATGAAAAAAGAAAAAAAATAGTTTCTTAATTAAAAGGTGAAAAAAGAACTAAAAATAAAAATGTACAGTAGTGAAGGTGCTTCAGGTCCTCTACTCCTCTTTCTGGCATGCTTTAGTCCTGCCAGGTTTTCAGGAGGGTGCTGAATTTCCCTGCGATACACTGTTCCTCTGTGTTGTAAACCACAGTCCTGATTTTAAGGCAGGCTGTATTTGTTTCCCAGATTGCCTTTATTTGTATTTACAGAAGAGTCAGTTCTGGATCAGCACCTGGGTGGCATTGTTTCTGGATAGACCTCCGAGGCTATAAGTCCTCTCTGTCCAGCAGTTAGGGTTTATTTTCCCGATCACACTTAAAACTGGTTTGGGAGCGTCGACTGTCCTAGATCCTGTTCTTTAATTGTTACTCCCACTCTGTTTCCCAGGTTCCACAAAAACAACTTTCCCCTGCAGTCTGTGTGAGTGACCCTGACTGGGCAATCCCATGTACTGGGTTTAATAATCAAACGCAAAGATTTAAGGGGAAGAGAGAGAACAAGAGCCTGAGAAGTTGCGCGAATTCACAACCCCCCACCTTTCAGCTCTGTGCGCAGTCCCTTCCGTGCACCCTCTCTTCCCCAGTGCAAAGTAGCCGGCACACTGGCAAAATCCAAGGCTGCTTTTTTGCATCCAGTCCAGCTATGGACTTATTTTTGGCTTTCCCTTCTGCCAGCAGCCCTGCGGGAGCCCTCCCACACTCACAGATCACGCTGGCCCCAACGGCCGTGGACTTTGTGGGGCTCAGATTTCCCCTGCGCGTATGCATGTTCCTCTCTCCAACCTGAATTGCAAACCACACCTTTAGGGGAAATTTGACCTTTCCATAGAGAGAAGCAGGGATCCTCTAAGTTCATGTAGTCTCGATGCTTGGGATCCGTTGTTTCTGGGTTAGTAGCCGATATCTGGATGCTGTGGATGCCTGGTCTTTTGATGGATATGCTTCCAATAACAGCCACTCAAGATGGCATGGTCTCCAGCAGCTGAGCCAGTGCTCCGGGAGAGATTTCAGCCGCAGTCTCCAACTTTCCCCTTTCTCCGGGAGTCCTCCGCCTTTCCCAGCCGCAAACTGTCTCTCAGCTGAATATCTTCTGCTTATTAGGGCTGTATGTGACCCGTTTCAGCTGCTCACCCTTATCTGATCCGGGACAAGGCACAGGACATGTCCGTCTATACCTCTGCCATTTTCTTCTCCCCATAAAATTATTTTCTTTGCTACTTCATAACTGTAATTTTGCTACTGTTATGAATCTTAATGTAAATATCTGATATGCAGGATGTATTTTCATTGTTACAAATTGAACATAATTAAAGCATAGTGATTAATCACAAAAACAATATGTAATTATGTTATGTGTTTTCTGATGGTCTTAGGCGACCCCTGTAAAAGGGTCATTTGACCCCCAAAGTGGTCGTGACCCAAACGTTGAGAACCACTGGTCTAGAAGATCTATCTAGTGTTGTCAGTGGAGAATTAAAGTCCCCTACTATGATTGTATTGCTGTTGACACTCTCCTTTTAAATCCTTCAGAAGTTTTCTTTTCTTTTTTTTTTTTTCATAAATTGGCTGCTCCTATAATGGGTGCTTATATGTTTTCCAGGGTTATATCCTCTTGTTGAATCATTCCTTTTAGTATTAGGAAGTGGCCTTCATTGTCTCTTTTTATGGCCTTTATTTTGAAGTCTATTTTGTCAGATATGGATATTGCTCCCCATCTTTTTTCCCCCCAATTTGATTTGTTTGGAAAATATTTTTTCTATCTCTTCACTTTCATCCTGTGTGAGTCCTTGTTCTGAGGTGGGTCCTTATAGAGAGCATATATATGGGTCATGTTTTCTTATCCATTAATCTACCCTATGTCTTTTGGTTGGAGCACTTACATTTAAGGTTATTATTGATAGGTACTTTTTTGTTGTCATTTATATTTTTACTAGAGGCCTGGTGCATGAAATCCATGCCTGACTGGTGATCAGGCCTATCAATGGAGCGACCAGCAGGGCAATCGGGGGTCGCGGGGCCTGATGGCACCCACCTTGGCTGGCCTGAGGCCTATGGGCTGGTGGCAGCTCCTGTATTGAGTATCTGCACCCTGGTGGTCAATGCATGTCATAGCAACCAGTCATTCTGCCAGTCCTTCGCCATTTGGTCTATTTGCATAATATATGAAGAGAGATTACTTTCCTTCATACTTTCCAATTTGGATGCCTTTTATTTCCCTTTATTGCCTAATTGCTCAAATACTATGTTGAATATAAGTGGTGAGAGAGGGAATCCTTTTCTTACACTTCAACTTTCACCATGGAGTATGATATTACATAAAGGTTTGTCATACGTAGCCTTTATGATGTTGAAATAGTTCTCTTCTATTCCTACTTTTATAATTCTTATGTCATCAGTGTTGACCTTTTAAAAATCCTTTCCTTGTATCATGTCCTTTTAATGATTATATTTATTTCCTCTTTATTATGTCAATGTGGTAGACTACATTGGTAGATTTTCTTACATTGAACCTTATTTTCATTCAAGGAATCAATCCCACTTGATCATGGTGAAAAAGATTAAAATATGTTGCTGAATTCAGTTTGCTAGAATTTTGTTAAGAATTTTGTATCATTGTAAATATTGGCTATTGGTCTGTGATTTTACTTGTTGTGGTTTTGTCTGCCTTTGGTGTCAGGGTGATGTAAGATTCATAGAATGAATTAGGAAGTGTTAGGAAGTGATTTTCCTAATCAAGTTTTAAAAACATTTAAGAAGGACTGGTGTTAGTTTTTGAAATTGGTGTTAGACTTTGTAGAATTCTCTGGTGAAGCCATCAGATTCAGAGCTTTGATTTATTGGGAGATATATTCTTATTACTGATTGAAAAGTCTTACTATTTATAGGTCTATTCAGATCTTCTATTTCTTTGTGGTATAGTCTTGGTAATTTTTCTGATTATAGGAATTTGTCCATTTTACCTAAGTTACCCAGTTTGTCAGCGCATATTTGCTCATACAGAGGCAGGAAAATCCCCAGGCAGGTGGAATAGAAAAACTGAGATAAGAAGATTAAATGGGCCAAACACTTTGAACAACTTAAAGCCAGCTAGTAAATCCTAAGACCATATTTTCCCCAACCAAGGACACTTGAGAACCAATGGTTTATACCTCTCCTCCACAAATAGGTAATACATAGCTTAAATCACTCTGGTCAGGAAAATAGAGAATAGAAAGTCAATTAATGACTTTGTTCTATCTAAACTTAAGGACAAATAAAGTCATGGGGACAATAACAAAATCCCAATTAGATCCAGGTAGACCCAAGATAAAAGTAAAATAGTAAAGCAGACGAAAGAATAATCCATATAGGGTCATTTTAATGCACTAGCATATTTGTAAAGCACCTGAAAAGCTAATGAATATTTTGATGAAATCCCCCCTAAGATTCTCACCCCCAAAGGAAAATTAAACAATCAATCCAATGATATGTGTGGGTTCGCTCTAGACTAGAGAAAGCCCATGCTCTTGTCTGCCAAAAACTTTTTCCTTCCTTCTAAACTCTAAGTGTCCTCATGAGACCTGCAGTGGAGAGATCAGTGGGCAGTGGCAGCTCATCCTTGGCTTACCCACTGATCGTGTCTCCAAGGCCCCTTCTTTTCTGACTTCTCAGTGGGATAAAAGCAGCCCCGCCTTGGCTCACTTCTTTCCTATAACATTTCTAGAGAGCTAAGAAAAGAATTGCCTGGGCTCTCTCCTGTGGCTTCTTTTACCCAGAGTCCTTCCTTCATTTCAATATTTACAGCTTTAATAAATGTAATCTCAAAATCACCTGAACTTATTTTGTGAAATCTTTCCTGCATGGCTGATATGATGCAAACCTGCTCTGGGCCAGTCCATGTCCAGCAATAACTCTTCTTTTTTTCATTTAAATTCTTTATTGTTTAAACTATTACATAAGTCTCCCTTTTCCCCCATTGACCTCTCCTTAGCTGCCCTCAACGCCACCCCGTCTGTGTCCATTGGTTATGTTCATATACATGTATACAAGTCCTTTGGTTGATCTCTTACCTCCTCACCTTCTGCATTCCCTTATAGGTTGGACAGTCTGTTCGATGCTTCTATGACTCTGGCTCTATTTTTGTTCATTAGTATATGTTGTTCATTATATTCCACAAATGAGTGAGGTCATGTGATATTTATCTTTCTCTGACTGGCTTATTTCATTTAGCATAATGCTCTCTAGTTCCATTCATGCTGTTGCAAATGGTAAGAATTCCTTTTTTTTTTTTTTTTTTTTTTTTACAGCAGTGTAGTATTCCATTGTGTAGATGTACTACAGTTTTCTAATACACTCATCTGGGCACTTAGTCTGTTTCCAAAACTTAGCTATTGTAAATTGTGCGGCTATGAACACAGGGGTGTATATATCCTTTCTAATTGGTGTTTCAGATTTATTGGGATATGTTCCTAGAAGTGGGATTACTGGGTCAAATGGGAGTTCCATTTTTAATTTTTTGAGAAAATGCCATACTGGTTTTGACTGGTTGCATCAATCTGCATTCCCAGCAGCAGTGCAAGTGGGTTCCTTTTTCTCCGTATCCTCTCCAGCACTTGTCACTTATTGATTTGTTGATGATAGCCATTCTGACTTGTGTGAGGTTGTACCTCATTATTGTTTTGATTTGTATCTCTCAGATGATTAGTAACTTTGAGCATGTTTTCATATGTCTCTTGGCCTTCTGTACGTCTTCTTTTGAAAAGTGTCTATTTTGGTCCTTTGCCCATTTTTTTAAAATATATTTTATTGATTTTCCACAGAGAGGAAGGGAGAGAGATAGAGAGTTAGAAACATCGATGAGAGAGAAACATCGACCAGCTGCCTCCTGCACATCCCCCACTGGGGACGTGCCCGCAACCCAGGTACATGCCCTTGACCGGAATCGAACCTGGGACCTTTCAGTCCACAGGCCGACGCTCCATCCACTGAGCCAAACCAGTTTCGGCTCTCTGCCCGTTTTTTAAATTGGATTATTTATCTTTCCTTTGATAAATTGTATAAATTCCCTGTAAATGTTGGAGATTAAACCCTTATCAGAGGTAACATTGGCAAATACGTAGGTTCTCCCATGCAGTGGTCTTTCTCGTTGTTTTGTTGATGGTTTCTTTTGCTGTGCAGAAACTTTTCATTTTGATGTAGTCTCATTTGTTTATTTTCTCCTTAGTTTTCCTTGTCCTAGGAGTTTTATCAGTAAACATATTGCTATGAGTTATGTCTGAGATTTTGTTGCCTTTAGAGTCCTCTAGTATTTTTATGGTTTCTGGTTGTACTTTTAAGTCCTTTACCCATTTTGAGTTTATTTTTGTGTATAGACTAAGTTAGTGGTCTAGTTTCATTTTTTTGCTTCTAATCTGTATAATTTTCTCAACACCATTTATTGAAGAGACGTTTTTCACTCCATTGTATGCTCTTGCCTCCTTTGTCAAATATTAATTGAGCATAATGTCTTGGATCAATCTCTGAGTTCTCTGTTATGTTCATTGGTCTATATGTCTGTTCTCGTGCTTTGTAGTATTTTTGGTATTGTGATCCCTCCAACATTGTTTGTTCTCATAATTGCTGCAGCTATTTGGGGTCTTTTTTTTTTTTATTCCAGATGAAATTTTGGAGAGTTTGTTCTAGGTATTTGAAGTATGTCGTTGGCATTTTAGAGGGGATTGCATTGAATCTATAGATTACTCTGGGTAGTATGGACATTTTAATGATGTTGATTCTACCAACCTATGAACATGGTGTATTCTTCCATTTGTTTATGTCTCCCTGTATCTCTCTCTCTCTCTCTCTCTTTTTTTTTTTTCCAGCGTCCTGTAATTTTCTGAGCACAGGTGCTTTATCTCGTTGGTTAAATTCCTAGGTATCATAATGTGTTGGTTGCAATGGTAAATGGAATTGTTTTTATTAGTTTCTCTTTCTGTGAGTTCATTGTTGGTGTATAAAAAAGCAATAGATTTCTGGGTGTTAATTTTGTATACTACTACACTGCCAAATTCATTAGTTCTAGTAGTTATTTTTGATGGAGTCTTTAGTGTTTTCTATGTACAATATCATGTCGTCTGCAAATAATGACAATTTTACTTCTTCTTTTACAATTGGGATGCCCTTATTTCTTTTTCTTGTCTGATTGAAATGGCGAGCACTTCCAGTACTATGTAAAACAGAAGTGGTGAAAGTGGGCATCCCTGTCTTGCTCCTGTTCTTAGGGGGAATGGTATTAGTTTTTACCATTAAGTATGATGTACTGCAGGTTTGTCACACAAGGCTTTTATTATGTTGAGGTATCATCCCTCTACTTTCACTTTCCTGAGAGCTTTCATCACAAAATGGTACTGGATTTTGTCGAATGCCATTTCTGCCTAATTGATATGATTATATGACTTTTTAAACATTTTCAATATATTTTTTTATTCTAATTTTTTTCAATCTTTAATTTCTTCATTGATTAAGGTATTACATATGTAACTTCATTGCCCCATAACACCCCCCCACACACACACACTCATGCCCTCACCCCCCTGTTGTCTGTATCCATTAGATGGGCTTACATGCATGCATACAAGTCCTTTGGTTGATCTCCCCCCTCACCCCCACTCTCCCCTACTTTCCCTCTGAGGTTTGACAGTCTGATCGCTGCTTCTCTGTCTCTGGATCTGACCCTGTTCATCAGCCTATGTTGTTCATTATATTCCACAACTAAGTGAGATCATGTGATATTTATCTTTCTCTGATTGGCTTATTTCACTTAGCATAATACTCTCCAATTCCATCCATGCTGTTACAAATGGTAAGGGCTCCTTCTTTTTTACTGAAGTGTAATATTCCATTGGTATATATGTACCACAATTTTTTAATCCACTCATCTGATGATGGGCACTTAGGCTGTTTCCAAATCTTATCTATGGTGAATTGTGCTGCTATGATCATAGGGATGCATAAATCCTTTCTGATTGGTGTTTCTAGCTTCTTGGTATATATCTAGAAGTGATATCACTGGGTCAAATGGGAGTTCCATTTTTAGTTTTTTGAGGAAACCCCATACTGTCCTCCACAGTGGCTGTACCAGTTTTTATTTCCACCAGCAGTGCAAAAGGGTTCATTTTTCTCCACATCCTCTCCAACACTTGTCTGTTGATTTGTTGATGATAGCCATTCTGACAGGTGTGAAATGATACTGTATTGTCGTTTTGATTTGCATCTCTCATATAATTAGTGACTTTGAGTATTTTTTCATATGTCGTTTGGCCTTCTGTATGTCCTCTTTCGAGAAGTGTCTATTTAGGTCCATTGCCCATTTTTTGATTGGATTGTTTATCTTCCTTTTGTTAAGTTATATGAGTTCCCTGTAAATGCTGGAGATTAAACCCTTATCAGTGATAATATTAGCCAATATGTTCTCCCATACAGTGGGCTTTCTTTGTTGTTTTGTTGATGGTTTCCCTTTGCTGTGCAGAAGTTTTTTTATTTTGATGTAGTCACATTTGTTTATTTTCTCTTTAGTTTTCATTGCCCTAGGAGCAGTATCAGTGAAGAAATTACTTCAGCATATGTCTGCAATTTCGTTGGCTGTGGATTCGCCTAGTATTTTTATGGTTTCCCATCTTATGTTTAAGTCCTTTATCAATTTTGAGTTCTTTTTTTAAAATTTAAATCTTTATTGTTCAGATTATTATAGTTGTTCCTCTTTTTTCCCCCCATAGCTCCCCTCCACTTGGTTCCCACCCCACCCTCTGCCCTTCAACCCCCAATGTCCTCATCCATAGGTGTACAATTTGTCCAGTCTCTTCCCGCAGCTCCCATACTCCTTTCTCCCCAAGAATAGTCAGTCCACTACCTTTGTATGCCCTTGATTCTATTATATTCACCAGTTTATTCTGTTCATCAGGTTATTAATTCACTTGATTTTTAGATTCACTGTTGATAGATGTGTATTTGTTGTTCATAATTGTATCTTTACCTTTTTCTTCTTCTTCCTCTACTCAAAGGATACCTTTCAGCCTCTCAGATAATACTGGTTTGTTGGTAATGAACTCCTTTAGCTTTTTCTTATCTGTGAAGCTCATTATCTGACCTTCAATTCTGAATGATAGCTTTGCTGGGTAAAGTAATCTTGATTGTACGTTCTTGCTATTCATCATTTTGAATATTTCTTGCCACTCCCTTCTCGCCTGCATAGTTTCTGTTGAGAAATCAGCTGACAATCTTATGGGTACTCCCTTGTAAGTAACTGACTGTTTTTCTCTTGCTGCTTTTAAGATTATCTCTTTGTCTTTTGCTCTTGGCATTTTAATTATTATGTGTCTTGGTGTGGTCCTCTTTGGATTCCTTTTGTTTGGGGTTCTCTGTGCTTCCTGGACTTGTAAGTCTATTTCTTTCACCAGGTAGGGGAAGTTTTCTGTCATTTTTCGAATAGGTTTCCAAAATCTTGCTCTCTCTCTTCTTCTGGCACCCCCATAATTTGGATGTTGGTACGTTTGAAGCTGTCCCAGAGGCTCCTTACACTATCTTTGTATTTTTGGATTCTTTTTTCTTTTTGTTTTTCCAGTTGGTTGTTTTTTGCTTCTTTGTATTTCAAATCTTTGTCTTGATTCTTGGGATCCTCTAGTCTACTGTTGGAACTCAGTATAATATCCTTTATTTCAGTCAGTGTATGTTTAATTTCTAGTTGGTCCATTTTCATAACCTTGAGGGACTCACTAGATTTCTTGAGGGTCTCACTAAATTTATTGGCAGTTTCTAGAAAATTCTTGAAAAACCTTAATAGTGTGGTTTTGAACTCTATATCCAGTAGTTTGCTTTTCTCCATTTCTGTTGTTTGTGATCTGTTTCTTTGTCTCCACATTTTTTATGCTTCCCTGTGTTGATAGAGTGGCTTTCTGTGCTAGGTGTCCAACAGGGCCCAGTGGCTCAGCTTCCCCAATTACCTGAGGTGGACACTCGTGGTGCACCCCTTTGTGGGCTTTGTGCACAGTTTTGTAGTTAAGCCTTGATTGTTGTAGGTATCACTGGGAGGAATTGATCTCCAGACCAATTGGTTGTGAGAATCAGCTGTGTCTGCAGTAGGAGAACTTCTGTGCCGGAGACACCCTTATGGTGCAAGACTTGCTTCAGTGGGGCTTTGGTGCTCACTGAGTTCTGGGGTACAACCCCAGCAGGTCCAGGGGTCCCCGAAAGTGTAAAAAGAGTCGGCAAAGAAGGAATGACATGGAGACAGCATTCAGTTGATCAGGAGCCTAGCCAGAATCTCTAGCCAAGTTCTGGTTAGGATCTCCAGCCAAGTTCTGGTGTTTATTGTCTTGTTACATCTGTATTTATACCAGTTGATTTTAATCCTGTCAATTTCTATTGCAAAGGTTAGGACGTTTCTTATCTCCATTCCAGGGAGTAAAGATTATGTAGCTTAAGTGTGATTATTTGTAGTTAAAGTGATTAACTACCCACTTGGCACATAGTTAAGGGGTCTTATCCCCTCCCTAACTTCAGGGAAAAATCCCTAGCTGGGGAAACAACCTTTCTCGGAGAGGTGACCTTGGGAAAAACACATAGCGCTAAAGGGAGCAAAAATATTAAGAACAGTATGCTATATACGCCAGGTCTCTTGAAACATATGCTGTGCAGATGTTTCTTTCCTGCAGCGACTGTGTCAAGCAGCAAGGATGGACCGGCTTCTGGCAACTGAGTCTGCCCCCTGAGTGTGTCCCTTATGGATCTGAGGAGTTGTAATCTGGATGGTCCCACTCTGACCACTGGGTACACTGGCTCTTGGATCTCTAAGGAGGTGCGAATTTAGCCTCTGCCTGAGACTACACAGAAGGAGCTATGGAGAGATTCCTCTTCTTTGTTTGGGGTTTGGAGGTGTTCAAATGAGGCCCAGCTGTGAATCAATGCAAGCTGCAGTGGGGCCTTGGGCCTTTTGGAAGTTCTGGGTCTCTCTGACCCAGCTGCAATTTGTTAGGTAATTTTTAAATTGCAAAGGGCTAGGCCTTTCATATGCAAAAGCCTCTGAGCACAGCTTGGGTGGGGCGGGGTCTCAAGGGATCAACAGGGAAGAGCAAGCAGCTATGGCTGGTCCCCAGTCATACCCCAAGAGGCCCTAGGTCTCAGTGTTTCGTGGTAATCACTGAAAGCTCCTCTGAAAAAAAGTCGCCCTTGAATTCTGCCTGATGCCAGGCAGTTCAGTATCTCCCCCTATGAGTCTGGTTCCCCAAAGACTCACCTGGAACTGGAGTTCAGAGCAGTCGGGAGCTTGAGACTCCCTCCCAATTGAAAAAGACAACTGCGTCCTCAGCTGCGCCCTTTCCACATGTGCTGCATCCTCAGCTGTGAGCCCTTTCCACCAGTGCTGCGTCCTCAGTTGCCAGCCCTTTCAGTGGGTGCCTCTGTACCTCTGCACTTTACTTCTGCACCTCCTCTGAGTCTCAGTGTGCTTTTCTCTTTCCATCTAGTTGTAGAATTTCCACTCAGCCAGCCTTCCTGTGGTTCTGGATGATGTCCGTTTTGTCTTTTAGTTGTATTTTTGAAGTGGTTGTGCAAGGCATCAATTTCTGGTGTTTACCTATGCCACCATCTTAGTTTCTCTTGAGTTCTTTTTCTGTGTATGGTGTAAGTTGGTGGTCTAATTTCATCTTTTTGCATGTATCAATCCAATTATCCCAACACCATTTATTGAAGAGACTGTCTTGACTCCATTTTATGCTCTTGCCTCCTTTTTCAAATATTGGGCATATTGATTTGGGTCGATTTCTGGGTTTTCTATCCTATTCCATTGATCTATATGTCTGTTCTTGTGCCAGTACCAAGATATTTTAAGAACAGTGGCTTTGTAATACAGGTTGATATCTGGTATTGAGATCCCACCTACTTTGTTCTTTCTCAGGATTGCTGTAGCTATTCAAGGTTTTTTTATTCCAGATGAATTTTTGGAACATTCGTTCTAGATATGTGAAATATGCCATTGGTATTTTAATGGGGATTGCATTGAATCTACAGATTGCTTTGAGTAGTATGGACATTTTAATGATGTTGAATCTACAAATCCATGAACACGATATGTTCTTCCATCTCTTTATGTCTTCCTCTTTCTCTTTTTTCAGTGTTCTGTAGTTTTTAGCATATGGACCTTTTACTTCCTTAGTTAAGTTTATTCCTAGGTATTTTAATATTTTTGGTATGATGGTAAATGGTATTGCTTTTTTAGTTTCTCTTTCTGTAAGTTCACTATTGGTGTAAAGGAATGCCAAAGATTTCTTGGCATTAATTTTGTATCCTGCTACATTACCGAATTAATTTATTACGTCTAATAATTTTATTGATGGAGTCTTTAGGGTTTTTCATGTACAGTATCATGTCATCTGCAAATAAGGACACTTTTACTTCTTCTTTTCCAATCTGGATGTCTTTTGTATCTTCTTCTTGTCTGATTGCAATGGCTAGTACTCACAGTACTATGTCGAACAGGAGTGGTGAGAGTGGGCATCCCTGTCTTGTGCCTGTTCTTAGGGGAAATGGTTTTAGTTTTTGACCATTGAGTATGATGTTAGCTGTGGGTTTCTCATATATGGCTTTTATTATCTTGAGTTATGATACTTTTATTCCTAACTTGCTTAGAGCTTTTATCAAGAAAGCATGTAGGATTTTGTCAAATGCTTTTTCTGAGTTAATTGATATGACTATATGATTTTTATCTCTTAATTTCTTTATGTGATGTATCACATTTATTGATTTGCAAATATTGTACCACCCTTACATCGTCAGGATAAATCCTACTTGGTCATGGTGTACGGTCTTTCTGATGTATTGCTGGATTCAATTTGCTAGAATTTTGTTGAGTATTGTGGCATCAATGTTCATGAGGGATATTGGCTTATGATTATCTTTCATTGTGTTGTCTTTATCTGGTTTTGGTATTAGGGTGATGCTGGCTTCATAGAATGAGCTTGGAAGTGTTCCTTCCTCTTGAATTTTTTTGGAATAATCTGAGGAGGATAGTATAGTATTTTTTAACAATCATTTGTATTTCTGTGGGGTCTCTTGTTATTTTGCCTCTATCATTTCTGCTTTTGTTTATTTGGGTCCTCTCTCTTTGCTTCCTGGTGAGCCTGGCAGGAGGTGTATCAATCTTGTTTATCCTTTCAAAGAACCAGCTCTTGGTTTCATTGATTTTCTGTATTGTTTTTTTGCTCTCTATGTCATTTATTTCTGCTCTAATCTTTATTATCTCCTTCCTTGTGCTCTCTCTGGGCTTTTCTTGTTGCTCTCTTTCTAATTATTTGAGTTGTAGAGTTAGATGATTTACTATCATTTTTTCTTGTTTTTTGAAATAGGCCTGTAGTGTTATAAACTTCCCTCTCAGGACTGCTTTCATTGCGTCCCATAGGTTATGGATTGTTGTGTTTTCATTGTCATTAGTTTCTAGGATGTTTTTATTTCTTCTTTGATCTCATTGGTAACCCAATCAATATTTTATAACATGCTATTCAGCCTCCAAATGTTTTAGTATTTGGTAGTTTTTTCTAATATTATGCCATCCTGTTTTGAGAAGAGTCTTGGTATGATTTCAATCTTCTTGAAATTGGGGAGATTTTGTTTGTGACCCTATATGTGGTCTATTTTTGAATATGTCCCATGAGCCCTTGAGAAGAATGTATATTCCGTGGCTTTGGGGTGAACTGTTCTAAAGATGTCAATGAAGTCCATCTGATCTAGTTAGTCATCTTGGATTGCTGTTTCTTAGCTGATTGTTTGTCTAGAGGATTTATCCAGTGATGACAGTGGTGTATTAAAGTCCCCTACTATGATTGTATTGTTGTCAATCTCCCCTTTGATGTCTTCTAGGAGTTTTTTTATGTACTTGGGTGCTCCTGTATTGGGTGCATATATGTTTATCAGGGTTATTTCCTCTTGTTGTATTGATCCCTTTAGTATTATGAAGTGGCCTTCCTTATCTCTTGTTATGGCCTTCACTTTGAGGTCTATTTTTTCCCATATAAGTATTGCTACCCATAGTTTTTTTGTTGTTGTTTGTTTGTTTTTGTTTTGTTTTGTTTTGTTTTTGTGTTTCTTTTCATTTCCATATGCCTGAAAGATATTTTTCCATCCCTTCACTTTCAGTCTGTGTGAGTCCCTTCTTCTGAGATGGGTTTCTTGTAGACAGCAACCGTATGGATGATGTTTTTTTATCCATTCAGCCACTCGATGTCTTTTGATTGGAGCATTTAGTCCGTTTACCTTTAAAGTTATTCTTGAAAGGTACTTGTTTGTAGCCATTTCTTTTTTGGGGGGGTCTGTTTTCTTTCTGACCTTTTTATTTCTTCATTTTACACTGGTCCCTTTAGCATTTCTTGCATTGCTGGCCTGGTGGTTATAAACTCCCTTAGCCTATTTTTGTGTGTGAAGCTTCTTATTTCTCCTTCAATTTTGATTGATAGGCTTACTGGATAGAGTATTCTTGGATTCAGTCCTTTGCTTTGCATCACTTTGTAAATTTCTGTTCATTCTTTTCTGGCCTGATGTGTTTCTGATGAGAAATCATTTGAAAATCTTATGGGAGATCCCTTGAATATAACTTTCTGTCTCTCTCTTGTGGCCATTAAGATTCTCTCTTTGTCCTGAGCATTTGCCATGGTAATTATGATGTGATTTGGTGTGAATCTTCTCCGATTCACCTTGTTTGGAACTCTCTGTGCTTGTGTGATTTTTTTCTTCCCCACCTCAGCGAAGTTTTATATTATTTCTTCAAATAGGTTTTCTAACCCTTGTGCCTCTTTCTGTTGTTCTGGCACCCCTATTGTTCATATGTTGTATTGTTTCATGTTGTCCCATAGCTCCCTTAGTCTCTCCTCCTGTCTTTTAATTTTTTTCTCCAATTGCAGTTCAATTTGGGTGTGTTTTGCTTCCCTGTCTTCTAATTCGCTAGTTCGGTCCTCCGCTTCTCCTAGTCTACTGTTGAAACTTTCAATGGTGTTTTTTATTGCAGATATATCAGTCTTCATTTCTTCTTGGTTCTTACATAATTTGTTTATTCTTTCATCCATTTCCTCTTGCTTCTTGCATAAGTTGTTGAGTTTTTCCTCCATCTGGTTTATGCATTCTAGGACCCTTAATCTGAATTCTTTTTCTGTCATGCTGAATGCCTTTTTCACTTAGCTGCTTTTCTGGTGAGTCCTCCTTCTCTTTCCTTTGGGGGTTTCTTTGTCTACCCATGTTTGATCTCACCGACATATCTAGATGTTGAGTCATTCAGTGGCTGCTCCTTGGGTGGCAGTGGCTCCTCAGGCTGAGGTTGCTCCTCTGGCAGTTGTGGTAGCAGCTGCTCCTCAGTTGGCAGCAGCTCCTCTGGTGGGTGCTGTTCACAGTTGTGGTGGCTCCTCTGGCTGGTGGGGGGAGGCTTCACACACAGCTGCTGTTTCTCAGACTGAGGGTGTGCTGATCACGAGGCTGCTCTTCCTTGGATGGGTGCAGGCTACACAAGCCTCTTATTCGAGTCTTATAGACGTCCTTAATATGGTAGATTTTAGGCTAGGTGAGAGAGAATTAAAAAATTATTTGGTTAGGGAATGACTGGAGATATCTATTTTAGAAATATATCCTTGACTTCAATGTGAATACCTATAAATATGTATTTTAGCTTCTGTTACCATGGATTATCTACACATATATAGCCAAGTGACTGGAATGACGGAACAACCACTATGACTAGTCCCTATGATGTACACTGCAACAGCCAACCAGCCTGATTGGGGCCCGATCAGCACCCACTTCTAACTCTCTTGGTCCCTCTGCCCCTGCTGTCCCAGCCCCTCCCCCAGAGCCAGCTGGACCTCACACATGCATGAATTCATGCACCAGGCCTCTCGTTCTCTAGATAAAATATGAAAATAAGAATTTGAGTGCCATTAGTTTACATGGAACTAATTAAAGAAAAAAAAAACTGGAAAGTTTATTTGTGACATAATTTAAGAAAACAGAAGTGAGAGAGCTTAGAAAATAAGACAGGGAAGGGGAAAAGCCAATATCAGAGGAGATTATTATGCCGAGTCAATGCCATATAATCTCAGTTGTATGTGTTAATCTAATGATCAAAATGAACTGATTAATAAAATGGACACTGTTAGAAATGCTCTCAACAATGTCACTGGAATGAGACAGACACTCAAAACTTCATTGCACCCTCCTGTGCCAAAGGGTGATTTTGCCAGCTGGAAACCAGGGGCAGAAAACAATGAATGTGAAGTCCATTTGGCTTTTGTTTCTTGATGTGGGTCTGCCCTGTGCCTCACTCTGAACTCTGACCTGATTGGTCAGGGCTCAGAGCTCAGGTTCACATTATTTCATGATCGGCTAATTCAGAGGAAGAGGAGGGGTAAGGCGGAGCTAAGATGGTGGCACTCTGATAGCCTGAAGGTCAGATCAAAATAGTGGGATCTAATATGGCAGTAAGCTCCTTTCTTTGACAGAAAAGATCACTGGTTCACTCTCACAACACAGAGGCATAAAAACATAGAACAACTGACAGCTGTCAAAGAGGAAGGATTTTGGGGAGAAGATACCACATGAAAGAAGAAGGGATTAGACAAAGAACATGCATGCATACCCATAGACACATACAACAAACAGTATGGTGAAAGCCAAAGGAAAGGGAGGTGGGGCTGTGTAAAGGGGGTGAAGGGGAGGAAATGAGGACATAGTGTAAAAAATGAAAATAAATTTTAAAAAGAGTACATTATCATAGTCATTGTCAAAGTCAATGCGGGTTCAAATTACTCAGGTTCTTGCACAGTGAAATAATGCATTTTAGAATTGGCCCTTAGAAAGGATAGCTAAAGCTTTTTTCACAGGCCTTTGTCCCTATTGGTTGAAACTTGTTCTTGCAATTGTAAACTTTCACCTTATGAGCTATCTTTTTATAAGAACACTGTGAAAAAGTAAGAAGCTCCTTGAATATGTGTAAAATTGTATTCTTCCTGTACAACTTCATGTGCACTCTCAGAACTATCTACCATAACACTGGCATAGGTGAATCAAGAGATCTGTAACAGAATTGTAAGAGAGAGACACTAATTAGGAGACCATTGCTATTGCCTCAATATTGACTTAAAAAAATCTATCTACACTAATAAAAGACAAAGATGCTAATTAACTGTACCTTCGCTATGCCCTAAGCTATGCCCTCCAGCCAATCAGAGCAACTATATGCAAATTAACCCAACCAAGATGGTGGCTGGAAGCCATGGAGCTGTAGCAAGCAGGAGGCTTGGTTGCCCGGGTGATGGAGGAAGTCAAGCTTCCCACAGGCCCTGAGCTGGCTGCAGCCTCCGCTCATGGCAACAAAGCTTCAATTATAGAAGACAAATAAATACCAGACACCTGCTTCCAGCCAGCCTCCACTGGTAGTTTGGGTAGCTGGGGGTAGTGGCCATCCTGCAAACAGCCATAAGCCCCTCACCCAGGATGGCCACACCCTCATGGGGTGAGGGCCCCCGCTGCGGGTCTTGGCCTGCCTGCAAACAGCCATCAACCCCTCACCCAGACTGGCCAGGCACCCCAGCAGGACCCCTCCACCCTGAAGGAGGTGTGACCAACTTGAAAATGGCCCTCAGCCCCTTACTCAGGCTGGCCAGGCACCCCAGTGGGGACCCCCACACTGAATGGGCTGTGGCCAGTTTGAAAACAGCCATCAGCCCCTCACACAGGCTGGCCAGGCACTCCTATATAATAAAAGGGTAATATGCAAATTGACCCTAGCAGCAGAATGACTGGAAATGACTGGTCACTATGACACACACTGACCACCAGGGGGGCAGATGCTCAATGCAGGAGCTGCACCCGGGTGGTCAGTGCGCTCCCACAGGAGGAGCTCTGCTCAGCCACGAGCCAGTCTGATGGCTACCAGTACAGCGGTGGTGGAGGGAGCCTCTCTTGCCTCCTCAGTGGCACTAAGGATGTCTGATTGCAGCTTAGGCCTGCTCCCTGCTGGCAAGTGGACATCCCCTGAGGGCGCCCAGGCTGCCAGAGAGATGTCTGACTGCCAGTTTAGGCCCAATCCCCCAGGCAGTGGGCCTAAGCCAGCAGGTAGTCATCCCCCAAGGATTCCCAGACTGTGAAAGGGCACAGGCAGGGCTGAGGGACCCCCCAAAGAGCACAGACTTTTGTGCACTGGGCCTCTAGTATGCATATAAACTAGAAGCCCAATGCATGAACATTCGTACAAGAATGGGACTTCCTTCCCCTGGATGCCGGCACCGTCTTCGCTCCAGCCGAATCACCTTTCTGCCTTCGCTTCAGCCTGGAACCACCTTTCCATCTTTGCTCCAGCCCAGAGTCACCTTTCTACCTTCCCACACTGCCCAGAGGCCCGGAGCAGCTGAGATGGTGCAGAATGCCATGGTGATGACGCAAGTGTCCTGCCCCACCCCCTGGCCAATTGGTGCCTACACATGTGAGTGCTGCTCACAGGCCCACCATCTTTGTTGGGTTTACAGACTAACACCTGCTTGATTGTGGGACATCATGAAGGTATGGTCAATTTACATATTTGTCTATTCTTAGTGTAGAAGCCTAAGTGACCAAACGACTGAATGATTGGTCATCTGGTCACTATGACATGCACTGACCACCAGGGGCAGATGCTAAACACAGGAGCTTCCCCTTGGTCGTCAGTGCACTCCACATGGGTAGCACTGCTCAGCCAGATGCCAAGCTCACAGCTGATGAGCACATCTGCAGCAGTGCAAGCCTCTCCTGCCGACACTCCCCATGTGCGCCCAATTGGCGGTGGCCGGTGAAGTGGGGCTGGGATGAGCAGGAATAGCATGGCACCCAGCCTGGGCTTGGGCTCCTCCCCAGCCACCTGCTGCTTCACACACTACTTCATGTTTTGCAGGATTGATGCAGACAGCAGGCTAGGGCCTGATGAGCTGGCAGATAAGACCAGGCAGTAGAAGCATGGAAGTCCACTGATACCTGAGAGACAGGCTGAGGGACCCCAGTGGTGTATCAATCCATGAACTAGGCCTCTAGTAAGAACATAAAAAGCATGGTCCCTGTGAGAGGAAGATAACTGGGTGTTCCAAGAATAACACTGAATTAGTGTGGACAAAAAGCACAGGAATACTTATAGAAGATGAGATTTTAAAAGTAAGTGGGTCAAATATTTTATAGACCATTATATACATATTGGCCTTTATTCTCGGATAAAGAGGTAGCTGTGAAGTTATTTAAGTCACTAATCATTAGAAAAATGCAAATCAAAACAGTAATGATGTACCATCTCACACCTGTCAGAATGGCTATCATCAACAAATCAAAAAATGACAAGTGCTGGAGTGGATGTGGAGAAGAAGGAACTCTCGTGCACTACTGGTGAGAATGCAGACTGGTGCAGCCACTATGGAAGACAGTATGGAGTTTCCTCAAAAAACTAAAAGTGGAACTCCCATTTGACCCCATGATGCCACTTCTAGGCATATATCCCAAGAAAACAGAAACAACAATCAGAAAGGATATATGCACCCATATGTTCTTAGCATCACAATTCACCATAGCTAAGATCTGGAAACAGCCTAAGTGCCCATAAGTAGAAAAATGGATTAGAAAACTGTGGTACATCTACACGATGGAATACTATGCTGCTGTAAAAAAGAAGGAACTCTTACCATTTGCAACAGCATGGATGGAACTGGAGAATATTATGCTAAGTGAAATAAGCCGGTCAATGAAGGAAAAATACTACATGATCTCACTCATTTATGGATAATTAAGACCATTATAAACTTATGAACAAAAATAGATATGGAGGCAGAGCAGCCTCGAACAGATTGTCAAACTACAGTGGGAAGACCGGGGAGGGTTGTGGGGCAGAAGGGGTTGGAGTAAGAGATCAACCGAAGGACTTGAATATAAGTATAACCAATGGACATAAGACAGTGGGGGGTACAGGAGGCCAGGGGATTGTTAAGGGCAGGAAAAAAGGAGACATATATAATACTCTTTGTAATATTTTAAGCGATAAAACAACTTAAAAAAATAAAAAAAAATAAAAGCAGAGAAATAAAAGAAACAACAAGAAGACCCACTGCATGGGAGAAGATATTTGGCAATGATATCACGGATAAGTGTTTAATCTCCAACATTTACAGAGAACTCATGAAACTTAACAATAGGAAGATAAACAATCCAATCAAAAAATGGACAACAGACCTAAAGAGACACTTTTCGAAAGAGGACATACAAAAGGCCAAAGACATATGAAAACATGCTCAAAGTCGCTAATTATATGAGAGATGCAAATCAAAACGACAATGTGGTACCATCTCACACCTGTCAGAATGGCTATCATCAACAAATCAACAAACAACAAGTGCTGGAGAGGATGTGGAGAAAAAGGAACTCTCGTGCACTGCTGGTGGGAATGCAGACTGGTGAGCCACTGTGGAGAGCAGTATGGAGCTTCCACAAAAAACTAAAAATGGAACTCCCATTTGACCCCGTGATCCCACTTCTAGGAATATATCCCAAGAAGCCAGAAACACCAATCAGAAAGGATATATGCACTCCTATCTTCATAGCAGCACATTTTACTATAGCTAAGATTTGGAAACAGTGTAAGTGCCCATCAACAGATGAGTGGATCAAAAAACTGTGGTCGATTTACAGAATGGAATACTATGCTACGGCAAAAAAGAAGGAACTCTTGCCTTTTGTAACAGAATGGATGGAACTGGAGAGCAGTATGCTAAGTGAAATAAGCCAGTCAGAGAAAGATAAATACCTCATGATTTCACTCATTTGTGGAATATAGAGAACAACAGAGACTGATGAACAGGGACAGATCCAAAGACTGAGAAACAGCGATCAGGCTATTAATCCCCAGAGGGAAAGTAGGCAAGGGAGGGGGCAAGACTTGTACGCATGCATATAAGCCAGACCAATGGACACGGACAACAGGGGGATGAGAGCATGAGTGGAAGGAGGGGGAGGAGAAAAGGGGTTTAATGGGGGGGACGAAGACACATTTGTAATACCTTAAGTAATAAAGAATTTTTTAAAAAAAGAAATCAACTACAATAAAAA
Source organism: Myotis nattereri (assembly GCF_964212035.1). Lineage (NCBI taxonomy): Eukaryota > Metazoa > Chordata > Mammalia > Chiroptera > Vespertilionidae > Myotis > Myotis nattereri. The sequence continues at coordinate 27,860,945 of NC_138094.1, read as the reverse complement.
CAATCAAAAAAATTCAAACACTCGGAAGCTGAATAGCATGCTATTAAATAATGATTGGGTTGCCAAAGAGATCAAAGAGAAGTTAAAAACATCCTTGAAACAAATGACAATCCATTGTTGTGAAAACACAACAATCCAAAATCTATGGGACACAGTGAAAGCAGTTCTGAGAGGGAAGTTTATAGCTCTACAGGCCTACCTCAAAATAAACAAGGAAAAATGTTAATAAATTATCTAACTCTACAACATAAAGAATTAGAGAGTAGCAAGGAAAGCCCAGAGTGAACAGAAGGAAAGAGATAATAGAGACCAAAACAAAAATAAATGACTTAGAGACCAAATATATATGGTCAATGAAACCAAGAGCTGGTTCTTTGAAAGAATAAACAAAATTGATGAAAATCTAGGCGGCTCACCAAGGAACAAAGAGATAGGACCTAGATAAACAAAATCAGAAATGAAAGAGGCAAAATAACAACAGACCCCACAGAAATACAAAGGATTGTTAAAAAAAAATACTATGAAAAACTAGACAACCTAGAGGAAATGGACATATTTCTAGAAAAATAAGACCTTCCAAAACTCAACCAAGAAGAATCAAAAAATCTCAACAGGCTGATAACTAAGGAGGAAATTGACCTGTACTCAGAAAACTATAGAACATTGAAAAAATAGATAAAGACATAAATAGATAGGAGAACACACTTTGTTCATGGATTGGTAGAATCAACACCATTAAAATGTCCATACTATTCAAAGCAATCTATAGATTCAATGCAATCCCCATTAAAATACCAACAGCATATTTTGCAACCTAGAGAAAACAACAATTCATATAGAATTAAGAAAACTCCAAATAGCCACAGCAATCCTGAGAAAGAAGAGCAAAGTGGGTGGGATCTCAATACCAGATATCAAGCTACATTACAAAGCCACTGTTCTCAGAGCTGCCCAGTACTGGCACAAGAACAGACATATAGAACAATGGAATAGAATAGAGAACCCAGAATTCTACCCAAGCCAGTATGCTCAATTAATATTTGACAAAAGATGCAAGAGCATACAATGGAATCAATACAGTCTCTTCAATAAATGGTGTTGGGAAAATTGAACTGATACATGTAAAAAAATGAAACTAGACCACCAACGTACACCGTACCCAAAAATAAACTGAAAATGGATAAAGGACTGAAATGTAAGATGGGAAACCATAAAAATCTTAGAGGAATCTACAGGCAGCAAGATCTCAGACATATGCCGTGATTTTTGATAAAAACCATCAGCAAAGTGGGAATAGAGGAATCATAGCTCAACATAATAAAAGCAGTGTCTTCACCAATACAGATCCTAGGGCAATGGAAACTAATAAGGGAATAAACAAATGGGACTACATCAATATAAAAACCTTCTGCACATCAAATGAAACCATCAACAAAACAATAAAAATGCCCACTGCATGGGAGAATATAGTTGCCAATGTTATTTCAGATAAGGGTTTAATCTCCAAAGTTTACAGGAAGTCATACAACTTAACAAAAGGAAGATAAACAATCCAATCAAAAAATGGGGAACGGACCTAAATACAGTCAATCCTTGGGTTATGTAGGTCTCGACTTACCGTTTTGTGGTTAGTCTTCATCTCCCATTTATTTATAAAAAAATGTTTCGTCATTTCGATGTATGTACATATGTGCTTTATGTTTTTTATTATTTATTTACCACAAGTAAAGGTCAGGATTTGCCGGGCTGAGGTAACCCTCCCACCCAAATACATGAATTTTTGTGCACTAGGCCTCTAGTCCTATATAATATAAGCCTAATATACAAATTGTTTCCTCGACTAGAGTTTGGCTGGGAGTTTGACAGCTTAACCAGTCTCTATGACATGCACTGACCACCAATGGGCAGACGCTCGGACCAGTAACTTAGCTTGCTGCAGGCGCTGGTGGGTTGGACTGGAAAGTGAGGTGTGAGGAGAGAGCTGTCAGGAAGCTCCCAGGGTTTGGCCGCTGGATGGATGAGGATGGCAGTGGGAGCCAAGAGGGATGGAGCGGGAGGGGAGGCTGCTACACTTGATTCAAGAGCCCTCTGCAGCCTGTGGCATTCTCAGTGCACGAGTTATAATATTCAGAGATGCTTATTTTTATTTGTTAAGTTTCACTAACTACTCCAGGAGAGTGGGTAGCACCATTACAGGGGGCAGGCCAGGCATACCTGCCCAAAGCCAAGGTGCAGCTTTGGGCCCCTGGAATGCAACAGAGAGAGGGGAGGGGCTGTCAGAGAAACTGAGTCCAAAACTTGAAGTGGAGGCATCAAGGGGTGGAGGGTGATAGTTGTGCAGGGGTCTAGAAAAGCTAATGGGTGGGGGCAGCTGAGGAGCTCAATGCCTCTCTCATGGGACAAGCACCACATCTCTCCCTCCTCCTCCCGGTGACTTGTCACCCCAGCTCTTCTCCAAAGCTTGGGCTTGCCCCACACAGCTCTCCACCACTGCACACCCCACACTGCTTTGCCTACCCCACCCCACTCTACACAACCCCCTTCAATTCCCACACAGCCTTTGGAGAGCTCCACTCCCAGAGGAGAAAGTGGGAGGCTGTAGACAGGAGGTCACATGAGGAGGGGGCAGAGCAAGGCCCACCAAGTTAGATGGAGGGGAAGGAGAGAAACCCCACAGGACTAGGGGCAGAGACAGGCGGGGAAGGAGGGCCATGTGGAAATCCTGACCCCATTTTACAGACCCTAGCAGAGTGTGTGTGTGGGGAGGGTCAAAGACAAAAGAGGGTTTGAGGGGACTGGATGGAGAGCAGCAACATTTGATTAATGGCCTATTTATTATTTTTGTTAATATATTTTTTTTTGATTTCAGAGTGGAAGGCAGAGAGAGAGAGAGAGAGAGAGAGAGAGAGAGAGAGAGAGAGAGAGAGAGAGAAACATCAATGATGAGAGAGAATCGATCTGCCTCCCACACACCACCTCCTGGGGATTAAGCCTGCAACCCAGGAATGTGCCCTTGACTGGAATCAAACCCAGGACCCTTCAGTCCACAGGATGTGGTTCTATTCACTGAGGCAAACCATCTAGGGAAACTCATGGCCTATTTAAAACCACTGAAGTAGGCTGAGGAGGAGTCTTACCATGATGGTGTTACCTGATAATGAGGGTGTCTCTCCTTATGTTGGAGTAATTGGAACTGCAGCTAAGTTAAGACACATTCATGGAGCCTGCAAAGGGTTTACACACACACAATTCAATTTACTTCATGTGGCAGCTGATGATGGTGAGCAGAGCCTTGGAAAGACATGCGGTCTCCAAGACCAGGGGCAGGAGAAAGTGCATGCGGGGCATTCCGCACCTTGAGTTACTATCTATTCCTATATAATAAAGATGTAATATGCAAATTAACCCTCACACCCTCACAAGACCAGGCCAGCAGGGGGGATAGTGAGGGACAACCAAACAACTGAACAAGCAGTTGCATGGTGCGACCAGGTCGGCAGGGGGGTTAGTGAGGGATCACCAAATAAATAAACAGCAGGCTGCGTTGGGCGACAAGGCCAGTCGGGGAGGAGGCATCAGTGGTGACCAGGCTGGCAGGGGGCACAGTTCAGGGCAACCAGGTCAGCATGGGGGCAGTTGGGGGTGGCCAGGCCGGCAGTAGGAGGCATTTGGGGGCAACCGGGCAGGCAGGCATATGAGCGATTAGGAGCCAGAGGTCCAAGATTGTGAAAGGGATCCCAGATCGGAGAGGGTGCAGGCTGGGCTGAGGGGACCCCCCTCCCTTGCATGAATTTTGTGCACTGGGATTCTAGTCTTATCTAATAATAGAGAAACATGGTAATTAACAGTAACTTCGCTACCCTTCCCATTGGCTAATCAGCAAGATATGCAAATTAACTGCCAACCAATATGGCAGCCGGCAGCCGGACAGCTGAAGCAAACAGGAGGCTTGCTTCAGTGAAGGAGGAAGCCAACGTTCCCCGCCTGCTGCTGCCAGCCTCTGAGCTTGCACTCTAAGAAACAATGTTGCAATTATAGAAGCTAAAAAATCCCCAGAAACCTGATTTCAGGTGTCAGAGCTGGAGCGAGCAGGACCGCAAAAGTGTTACAATTATAGAACCCAAACAAACCCAGATAAATGCTTTCAGCAGCCAAGGTCTCAGAGCTGGAGCCAAGCCTCCGAGCTAAAGCCGGCTCTCAGCTCCAGTGACAGCCATAGCAGGTAAATAAATCCCAGAATTAATAAAAAAAAAAAGAAAAAAAGGAGAGGTTTGGAGCTTCAGTCACCTGCCAGTCTGAAAATGGCCCTCAGCCCCTCACCCAGACTGGCCAGGCACCCCATTGGGGACCCCCACCCTGAACAGGGTGTGACCAGCTGAAAACAGCCATCATCTGCTCATCCAGGCTGACCAGGCACCCAAGCAGGACCCTCACCCTGATCCAGGACACCCTTCAGGACAAACCAGCTGGCCCCCACCCATGTACCAGGCCTCTATCCTATATAGTAAAAGGGTAATATGCCTCCCAGCACCAGGATCAGCGGAGCCGCGAGGCCTCCTGGCACCGGGATCAGCGTGACAGGGGGCAGCGCCCAAACCCCCTGATTGCTGTGTGGCTCTGTGTGTGACAGGAGGCGGGACCACAACCTCCCTATCCGCCCTGCTCTGTTTGTGACAGGGGAAGGCGCCCCAACCCCCTGATCAACCCTGCTCTGTGCCTGATTGGGGGAGCTCCCCAAACCCCTGATCGCCCTGCAGCTCTGTGTGTGACAGGGTGCGGCACCCCAACCCTCTGATCGGCCCTGCTCTGTGTGTGACAGGGTGTGGCGCCCCAACCCCCTGATCGGTCCTGCCCTGAGTGTAACAGAGTGTGGCGCCCCAACTCCCCTATCAGCCCTACTCTGTGTGTGACAGAAGAGAGCTCTCCAAACCCCTGATCGACCCTGCTCTGTGCGTGACAGGTTACGGAGCCCCAACCCCCTGATGGGCCTGCTCTGTGCGTGACAGGGGGGAGCTCCCCAACCCCCTGACTGGCCCTGCTCTGTGCATGACAGGGGGTGGCGCCGCAACCTCCCCATTGACCCTGCCTTGAGTGTGACAGGGGGCGGTGACCCAACCCCCCAATCATACCTACCCTGAGCGTGACTGAGGGTGGCATTGCAACCTCCTGATTCGCCCTGCTCTGTGCATGACAGGGGACAGCAACCCAACTCCCTAATCAGCCCTGCTCTGAGCCTGACCAGGGGCTGCACCTAGGGATTGGGCCTGCCCTCTGCCACCTGGGAGCAGGCCTAAGCCAGCAGGTTGTTATCTCCCGAGGGGTCCCAGATTGCGAGAGGGCACAGGCCGGGCTGAGGGACCCCCCTCCCCCCAAGTGCACAAATTTTTGTGCACAGGGCCTCTAGTATATATATATAAAGCCTAATATGCTAAGTGTCGGACTGTGCAGTTGGCCGACTAGTCACTATGACATGTGCTGACCACCAGGGGGCAGATGCTTGGACCACTAGGTTAATTTGCAGCTTGAGTCCCGCCAATTAGGACTGGGTGAGATTAGGCCAGACAGGCCCTGGAGCCCTCCCTTGGTCTCTCTCCAGCTACTGGCCCCAATCAGAAGTGGGTGAGAGAGCCCTGATCAGCCCCAATCATTGGACAGGCAGAGGGACCCCAACCATGCATGGATTCATGCAGTGTTGAGTAAGCGTGGTGAAAGTGGACATCCTTTTCTTATTCCTCTTGTTAAGGGAAACACTTTTAGTTTTTGTCCATTCAGTATTATGTTGTGTGTAGTTTTGTTATATGTGGCCTATATTATGTTGAGATATGATCTCTCTATTTCCACTCTTTTGAGAGTTTTTATCAAAAAAGAGTGCTTGATTTTATCAAATCCTTTTTCTGCATCTATTGATATGATCATGTGGTATTTATTTTTCAATTTATTTATGTGATGTATCACACTTATTGATCTGCAAATATTGTACCAGCCTTATAACCTTGGAATAAATCCCACTTTATCATGGTATATGATCTCTAATAATAAAAGCATAATGTGCTAATTGGACTGGACAGCTGAACAACCTTCCTCGCATCCTTCTAGATGGCCTTCTGGACGAAGCCAGGACTGTGAGGCCTAGGCAAGCCAAGGCAGCTGCAAGGGCCAAGCCCCTTGCACAAATTTTGTGCTTGGGTCTCTAGCCTTTTCAAAATATTGTTGGATCTGATATGCTAATATTTTGCTGAGGATTTATTTTTTATTTATTTCATTTATTAATACTTATTGTTGAGATTATTACAGATGCCCATCTTTTTTCCCCCCATAGTTTCCCTCCACCCAGTTCCCACCCTACTCCAGGCCCTCGCCATCCTATTGTCTGTGTCCATAGGTAATGCATATAAGATCTTTGTCTAATCTCTTCCCACCATCCCTCCAAATCCCCTTGCCTATAAGAATTGTCAGTCTGTCCCATTTCCATGCCTCTAATTCTATGCCATTCACCAGTTTAATTTGTTCAGCAGATTTTTTATTCATTTGATTTTTAGATTCAATTGTTGATAGATATATCTTTGTTGTCACTTTGATGCTCATATTTTTTATCTTTACCCTTTCCTTCTTCTTCCTCTTCTTTTTTTTTTTTAAATACATTTTATTGATTTTTTACAGAGAGGAAGGGAGAGAGATAGAGAGTTAGAAACATCGATGAGAGAGAAACATCGATCAGCTGCCTCCTGCCCACAACCCAGGCACATGCCCTTGACCGGAATCGAACCTGGGACCCTCCAGTTCGCAGGCCGACGCTATCCACTGAGCCAAACCGGTTTTGGCTTCTTCCTCTTCTTAAAGAATACCCTTCAGCATTTCATATAATACTAGTTTGGTGGTGATAAACTCTTTTAGCTTATTCTTGACTGAAGCTCTTTATCTGACCTTCAATTCGAAATGACAACTTTGCTGGGTAAACTTGGTCATAGGTTCTTGCTATTCATCACTTTAAATATTTCTTGCTTCTCCCTCTGGCCTGCATAGTTTCTGTTGAGAAATCAGCTGAGTCATATGGGCACCCCTTGTAGGTAACTAACTTGCTGCTTTTAAGATTATCTCTTTATCTATAGCCTTGGCATTTTAATTATCATGTATCTTGATGTGGTCTTCTTTGGATTCCTCTTCTTTTGGGTTCTCTGAGCTTCCTGGACTTGAAAGTCTGCTTCTTTCACCAGGTAGGGGAAGTTTTCTGCCATTATTTCTTCAAATAAGTTTTCAATATCTTGCTCACCCTTTCATCTTCTGGCACCCCCATAATTTGGATATTGGTGCACTTAAAGTTGTCCCAGAGGCTCCTTACTCTATCTTCATATTTTTTAATTCTTTTTTCTACAGCCACTTGGCCTGGAGGTCAAACCCTCCCTGGTATTAGCTACAACAATCAAGGCTTAACTACAAGACTGCGCACAAAGACCACTAGGGGGTGCACCAAGAAAGCATAACAAAATGCGGAGACAAAGAAACAGGACAAAATTGTCAATGGAAGCTATAGAGTTCAGAACCACACTTTTAAGGTCTCTCAAGAACTGTTTAGAAGCCGCCGATAAACTTAATGAGATCTACAAGAAAACTAATGAGACCCTCGATGTTATGATGGGGAACCAACTAGAAATTAAGCATACATGGACTGAAATAACGAATATTATACAGACTCCCGACAGCAGACGAGAGGAGCGCAAGAATCAAGTCAATGATTTGAAATGCGAGGAAACAAAAAACACCCAACCGGAGGGGCGGAATGAAAAAAGAATCCAAAAATGCGAGGATAGTGTAAGGAGCCTCTGGGACAGCTTCAAGCGTACCAACATCAGAATTATAGGGGTGCCAGAAGATGAGAGAGACCAAGATATTGAAAACCTATTTGAAGAAATAAGGACAGAAAACTACCCCCACCTGGTGAAAGAAATGGACTTACAGGTCCAAGAAGCGTGGAGAACCCCAAACAAAAGGAATCCAAAGAGGACCAAGACACATCATAATTAAAATGCCAAGAGCAAGAGACAAAGAGAGAATCTTAAAAGCAGCAAGAGAAAGAAACTCAGTTACCTACAAGGGAATACCCATACGACTGTCAGCTCATTTCTCAACAGAAACTTTGCAGGCCAGAAGGGAGTGGCAAGAAATACTCAAAGTGATGAATACCAAGAACCTACAACCAAGATTACTTTATCCAGCAAAGCTATCATTCAGAACTGAAGGTCAGATAAAGAGCTTCACAGATAAGGAAAAGCTAAAGGAGTTCATCACCACCAAACCAGGATTATATGAAATGCTGAAAGGTATCCTTTAAGAAGAGGAAGAGGAAGAAAAAGGTAAAGATACAAATTATGAACAACAAATATGCATCTATCAACAAGTGAATCTAAGAATCAAGTGAATAAATATTCTGATGAACAGAATGAACTGGTGATTATAATAGAATCAGGGACATAGAAAGGGAATGGACTGACCATTCTTGGGAGGGAAAGGGGTGTGGGAGATGCGGGAAGAGACTGGACAGAAATCGTGCACCTATGGATGAGGACAGTGGGTGGGGAGTGAGGGAGGAGGGTGGGGCGGGAACTGGGAGGAGGGGAGTTCTGGGGGGAAAAAGAGGAACAAATGTAATAATCTGAACAATAAAGATTTAATTAAAATATAAATAAATAATTTTTTTTTCTCTTCTGGTTGGGTGTTTTTTGTTTCCTCGTGTTTCAAATCATTGATTTGATTCTTCGGATTCACTAGTCTACTGTTGAATCCCTGTATATTATTTTTTATTTCAGTGTATGGTCCTTTTCAATTTTCTTGGCATTCTCCCTAAGATCCCTGTAAGTATCACTAAGTTCTGCTGGGATCCAACCCCAGCAGGTCCAGGGGTTCTCAAAGGCGTAGACGGAGTCGGCGAAGAAGGAAGGACACAGAGACAGTGTTCAGTTGATCAGCAGCCTAGACAGGATCTCCAGCCAGGATCTCCAGCCAACTTCTGGTCTGGATCTCCAGAGAGGTTCTGCTGTTTATTGTCTTGTTACATCCGTATTTATACCAGTTGATTTTAATCCTGCCAATTTCTATTACAAAGGTTAGGGTGTTTCTTATCTCCATTCCAGGGAGTAAAGATTATGTAGCTTAAGCATGATTGTTTGTAGTTAAAGTGATTAACTACCCGCCTGGCACTTAGTTAAGGAGTTTCATCCCCTCCCTAACTTCAGGGAAAAATCCCTACCTGGGGAAACAACCTGTCTTGGAGAGGTGACCTTGGTTAAAACACACAGCGCTAAGGGGAGCAAACATATTAAGAACAGTATGCTATGTACGCCAGGTCCCTTGAAACATATGCTGTGCAGATGTTTCTATCCTGTAGCGACTGTGTCAAGCAGCAAGGATGGACCGGCTTCCGGCAAATTCCCCCTTTCTTGTTTTTCAAATGATAGCACATGCAAATCACTGGCCACCTCTCAGATTGGGCCATTTAAAACTCGGAAGAAGACTGGCAAGCAATGACAGTGAGCATAACTATAAACATAGTGGATGGAGTGCACAAGGAGCCCCATTCCTGTAGAAGGTTGCCGGCCTCTTCAGTCAAGGGATTTCAGCTGTCTTCAAGTTGTTGTTTTGATTGTCTTTGTTGGTCTGGCTAGCGGGCGGCGTCACTGGCGACGGGCTTCCCGAAGCATCAGCGAGTTGAAGGGCTGCATCAAAGCGTCCATCAGGGCCGTGGTTGATGGTGGTGTCGGTGTCCGAGGAGGAGTAAGCTGTGCCCTCTGGGTCAGCTGATATGGAAGATGGAGGGCAATAGAGAGAAAAAGAAGAGAAAGCAAAAGAACTACAAGGCATGGAAGTGTTTAGAAAAAAGAGGGAGAAGACAGGGAAGAAGGCAGCATCCTGACACAGCCCTTACCTTCAGCTGACCCTTTCCCCGTGGTCCAAGGTAGAAATGGGAAACAAGTCCTGTTGCAGTGAGAGGGCAGCTGCTGTCAGCCAGTCTCTGTCTTTACCTGGGTCCCGATCTGAGCTGGGTGTGGGAAGCAGGAAGCAGCCATGGCGACAGGAGACCTTCCTCAGAAGGGGCGAGTGTTCAAGCCCCTGAACCATTGGGGGGGTGAGGATCTGTGCCCCACCTCTGTTGAACCCCAAGTTCTCTCCTACTGGCCCTCCGAACTGTGCCTGTCTTAGGTTGCCCCACCCCTTGGGGTCTTACCCGTCTTTGACTACCAGCCATCTCTGGGCCAAGTAGGGTGATGTGAGGTTCAGTTCTGTCTCCTTGGTAGCCTATGTCTCTCTGGCCTCCATGCCCAGCAACTGCCTTGGGATCCCCTTGCCTGCTGGCGGGGCCCCGACATTGATCACATATCTTGGGGAACCCGGGTTTCTTCTCCAGGGAGGGCCCAGCTCACGCTATTGGGTGAGAGACAGATCCACGGTACCAGCCACCATGAGGCTTCAACCTCAGCATGAACAGAGAGCTCAGGCAATAGCTATGGGCAATTGGATTGTAAGAAGAGGGTCCCTCTTGGCACAAGGGTAAGAGAGGCCAATACAGGACAAAGGAGAGTCCAGGAACAGGGCTTTCTCAGCCCAGGATGTCAGGCTCTTGGCACAAGGCAACTCCATGTATGGGACATATACCAAACACCCCTAGTCACGGCGTAAAAGAGAGGTGCCCTTCCTGGAACAGTAGGGTAGGGAGATTCTAGAAAAGGCTGTGTTCAGGAAAGAAGGAGAAAGGCCAAAGAACCATCAAACAAGTAGTTAGGTTTTAAAAGAAGGAAAAAAGGAAAGGAGATGTGGGGCAAAGCTGGGACATGTGGAAAGACAAAAAGGAGGCACATGTGATCCTCCCAACGGACAGATTGTTCCAGCTCAGGGATGCACATCTGCTGCAGACGGGCACTGGTCAGGTGTGCTATGGTGAGGCAGAGATGGAGGGCGGTGAGACATAAGGTTGGACTAGACGGTCTGGAATCCACACAGGTGAGTCTGCGTCCTGTGGAAATATATAAGCATATCCTCTCCCCCAGGTTAAAAGTACATCAGGTCCCTTCCAGGTTCCTGTAAGCAAGTCTCTCCATTTGACGAGGGCTTTAGGTTTAGTTAAATCAGGGTTCCAATGCCTGTACATCGGGGAATTTCCCTCAGAATCTACATTTAGTATATTAATTACAAATAGAGTATGTTGTAGAACATGATGAGGAGAGGAATATTTAAACTCATTTTCTTGTAATATTTTGTAACAGGAGTAAATCAAACACCGCTGGGGCTATATAATAGAACTCCCATTTGAGATAAGATATCTCTTCCCCATAATGTAAACGGGATAGTCGTAATTACATAGGGACAGAATGTTCCTGAATGTTGATCTTCATCAGCCCAAGTTAAAATCTGAGAACTCTTTTTTACATTAGATGCCTTGCCTAGGCCTACTAGGGAAGTGGAGGTGGTGTGCGTGGGCCATGAAGAGGGCCAATCCTTCCCTGCTATGCAGGACTCATCTGCTCCTGTATCCAATAGACCTTCAATTGGTTTTCCCTGAATTTGTAAAATTTTTGTAGGTCTAGTAGCATGGATTTCTTGTATCCAAAATGCTGCATCACTAGATCCAAAGCCTCTGGCCCCTCTAGCTTTCTGGGTAACAGCTGTCCCTATTTTATGTATTGGTAACAGGAGTAATTGGGCAATTCTCTGGTTGGGCTGAATCTGTATAGCTGTGGTGGGTGGGGAAAGTAAAATCTGTATTTCTCCTGTGTAGTCTGCATCAACAACTCCTGGGATGACTAAGATCCCCTGTAACGAGGTGGAGCTCCGTCCTAATATTAAACCTACAGTTCCCTCAGGCAGCGGCCCAGACACTCCTGTAGGAATGGCTGCTACTGGTGAGTCTGGGGTTAGTATTGCATGGGTGGTTGAGTGCAGGTCCAATCCTGCACTGCCTGGGGTTGCCCTGAAGAGGTCACTGACTGATCGAAATTTGCAGAGGAGTTGAAGGTTGATGCCCCTTTTATTGCAGGGGCCTGGGGCTGGCCCCTTCTCAAGTTTCCCAATTGAGGTGATGGGATATAACCTCCTTGGGAGCTATTTGTAGAGTTTAAAGGCCGACCATTTTTTTTTTTAAATATATTTTATTGATTTTTTTACAGAGAGGAAGGGAGAGAGATAGAGAGTTAGAAACATCGATGAGAGAGAAACATCGATCAGCTGCCTCCTGCACATCTCCCACTGGGGATGTGCTCGCAACCCAGGTACATGCCCTCGACTGGAATCGAACCTGGGACCTTTCAGTCCGCAGGCCGACGCTCTGTCCACTGAGCCAAACCGGTTTCGGCTGGCCAACCATTTTTATGGTATTTTGATCTACATTCCTTTGCCCAATGGAATCCTTTCTGACATCGGGGACAAACGGTTTTTGGAGGATTCATATTATTCCCTAATGTATTTCCAGGCTGTCGAGGAGCTTGCCATCTGGCCTGAGTATTATTATTTTTATTTGGGCATTCTCTGCTAAAGTGCCCAGATAAGCCACAAGAGTAGCAGTTCATATTTCTTTTATTACCTGTAGTATTGCTGGCTTGTCCTATACCCTGTACATATTGAGGGTATGTCTCCCCTTTGAGAGCTGCAGCTATAGCTACACCCTGTATAAATGCTGGACTTACATCAGCACACTGTTTTATAAAATCATTTATAGTTCCTGTTCTGCGAATCGGCCTTAATAAAGCCTGACAGGTATTATTAGCATTTTCAAAAGCCACTTGTTTGATTAGGATATCGGCTGCCTCTTTGTTATTGATTACTCTCTTGACTGCCTGTATGAGGTGAGAAAGGAAATCCTGATATGGTTCCTCGACCTTCTGTTTAACCTCTGTAAGGGTGGTTGTTTTTCCTGCTGTATAAGGTAGGGATTTCCAGGCATTTCCTGCACAACTGGTTACTTTGGTAAGTGCCCCTGTGGGCATATTCATTCGCTCCTGAGCCATGTTAAAATCACCTTCTCCTAATATCATGTCTAGGGTTATTCTTTTTTTTTTTTTTTTTTTTTTTTTTGCTAGTGGCTACAGCTTTCTTAGAAAGATCATCATATTCAGTTTTCCATAATAAGTAATCGCCTCCTGAGACACAGGCTTTACAAACCTGTGACCAATCATAAGGAGTCATCCATTTACTGGCTAGGGTTTCTACCAAGGTTTGTGTGTAAGGAGCTAGAGGTCCATATTCAGAGCAGGCCAATTTTAATTCTTTAAGTACTTTGTAAGGTATAGGCTCCCAGGTGGGGTTTCCGTCCCCACCAGACTCATTCTCATATGCAACTGGGAAGCAGAGTGAGAATTCAAGATCTCCATTAGCTTCAGCTTCTCTTATCGCCCTTTGAAATTTAGACATGGAGCTCTTAGGAGCCACAGTCTTCCTTTCTAATTTGGGGAGCCTGTTTTGAATGGGATGGCCTCTCTCCTCTCTACTGACTGGAAAGGACCAATGGTCATGTTTATGATATTTATTCTCCTCCCGATCAGTAGGCATAGCTAAATTGCTTTTAGATTGAGCTGAAGACAATGATGATGTGTCCTCTCTGGGTGGAGCCGAGGGACTATTTAAAATTTGAGAAAGTTCAACCGTTTTTGCCTCTGGTGCCAAGGTGTCACAGATTGAATTCCAGAGGGAAAAGACATTTGGCAGGACTTTCTCAGATCCATGGTAGCTGTAATAGTTCTTTCATTGCTTTCCTGCTTTAGTCCAAGTTTCTAAATTAACAGTTCCATCCTCAGGAAGCCATTGACATACGTCTTCTATAAAACTTTCTGTCTGACTGGGAGTAACCTTAACTCCTCTGCTAGCAAGCATATGCGTTAAAAGATTAATACAGAGTCTTTTTTCTTTAGACTCAGTATGACCCATCCTGTCAATCTAAGTTCTGTACTAACTACCCACTTACCCTACTTATCCTCTGGGGGGTGGGGGGTCTGCAGCACCCTAAGGTGCAGTCCTATCCGTCCCAAGTATAGGGGGAATTACCTAAGGGTTCCTGTTCGGGCGCCAGATGCCGGGGTCCAACCCCAGCAGGTCCAGGGGTTCCCAAAGGCATAGACGGAGTCGGCGAAGACGGAGTCGGCGAAGACGGAAGGACACAGCGACGGTGTTCAGTTGATCAGCAGCCTAGCCATGATCTCCAGCCAGGATCTCCAGCCAGGATCTCCAGCCAACTTCTGGTCTGGATCTCCAGAGAGGTTCTGCTGTTTATTGTCTTGTTACATCCGTATTTATACCAGTTGATTTTAATCCTGCCAATTTCTATTACAAAGGTTAGGGTGTTTCTTATCTCCATTCCAGGGAGTAAAGATTATGTAGCTTAAGCATGATTGTTTGTAGTTAAAGTGATTAACTACCCGCCTGGCACTTAGTTAAGGAGTTTCATCCCCTCCCTAACTTCAGGGAAAAATCCCTACCTGGGGAAACAACCTGTCTTGGAGAGGTGACCTTGGTTAAAACACACAGCGCTAAGGGGAGCAAACATATTAAGAACAGTATGCTATGTACGCCAGGTCCCTTGAAACATATGCTGTGCAGATGTTTCTATCCTGCAGCGACTGTGTCAAGCAGCAAGGATGGACCGGCTTCTGGCAAAGTTCCTCAGAGGTTTCTAGAAGATTCTTGAGTCATCTTATAACTGTGGTTTTGAACTCTATATCTAGTAGTTTGTTTTCTTCCATTTCTTTCATGTGTGACATGTTTCCTTGTCTCCACATTTTGGCTGCTTTCCTGTGTTTGTTTCTATGTATTAGGTTGCTGCTAAGTCTCCTTGAGTTAGTAGAGTGGCCTTGTGTAGTAGGTGTCCTATAGGGCCCAGTGGCTCAGCCTACCCAATCACCTGATATGGACATCCTTTGTATGCTGTGCGCACAGTTTTGTTGCAGTTAAGCCTTAATTGCTGTTGGTGTTATTTAGAGGAATTGACCTCCAGGCCAATTGGCTGTAGGGACCAGCTGTGACTAGAGTGGGAGAGCTGGTGTGCAGGAGACACCCTTATGGAGCAGGACTTGCTTTAGTGGGACTTTGGTGCTCACTGAGTCTGCCCCTTGAGTGTATCTCTTATGGATGTGAAACGTTGTAATCTGGTATGGTCTCACACTGACTACTGGGTACACTGGTTCTTGGGTCTCCAGGGCGGTGCAAAGACAGCCTCTGCCTGGAGCCATCCAGCAGGAGCTACAGAGACATATGCAGATTCCTCCTCTTTGAATCAGGTTTGGAAGTGTCCAGAGGAGGCCCAGCTGTGAAGCAAGGCAGGCTGGTTCTGATGCCAGTTTTGATGCCTTTTATTTATAAGTTTGGGACTCCCTGACCCAGCTGCAGCTTGTTTGACAGGTTTTAGCCTGAGAAAGAACAGGCCATTCATATGCAAAAGCTGCTGCACAGAGCTTGGGTGGTGTTATAAATTGGGTGGGGTGGGGTCTTAGGTATTCACCTTGGTGGAGCAAAGAGAAATGGCTGCCAGTCAGCTCTGCACCAGGGAGGTCTCAGCTTGGGAACAATGACCACTGAGAGCTCCTCCATCTGGAAGAAAGCCACCTCCGAGTTCCTGCCCTGCTGCTAAACAGTCCCATTTCTCTCCGTATATGTCTGGGACCACGACAGCCTCATCCAGCAGAGGAGCTCAGAGCTTATAAATGCAGTTTGTGGTGTCAGCCTTTTAAGAGGAGCAGCTAGGTCTCCAGCAACCTGTATGTTACTCAGCCCCAATCCACACTGGTTTTTGCAGCCCATATTTCTTACTTCCTGTAGGGACCTCTTTCCCCAG
Organism: Myotis nattereri; assembly: GCF_964212035.1. Taxonomy (NCBI): domain Eukaryota; kingdom Metazoa; phylum Chordata; class Mammalia; order Chiroptera; family Vespertilionidae; genus Myotis; species Myotis nattereri. Next base: position 27,845,137 of record NC_138094.1, on the reverse strand, counting down.
CTCTGGAACCCTGAGCTGGGTGTCTGATATGGGGCTGGGACCTCTTGCTCCTTCAGGTGGCCTCTGCAGAGGCAATCTCCCTCCTGATTAACAAAGTGGCACACCTAGGTGCCAGACCAGCCCGTTCCATGCCTCTGAACCTCCTATCAGTCTCAATGCACTTTCTTCTTTACCTCTCTAGTTGTAGTATTTCCACTCAGCCAGTTTTCTCATGGTCTGGAGGATGGTTGTTCTGTATTTTAGCTGTAATTTTGATTTGGTTGTGGGAGGCAGCAAGTACAGGCATTTACCTAACCTGCCATCTTGATTCTCCTCTTGCTGAGGATATTAGCATCCGTGTTCATTAGGGTTATTGTCCTATAATTCTCTTTTTTTGTAGTTTCTGGTTTTGGAATTGATATAATGCTGGCTTTGTAAAAAGAGCTTAGAAGTGTTCCTTCTTCTTGAATTTTTTTGAATAGTTTGAGGAGGATATGTATTTGTTCTTTGCACATTTGGGAAAATTCTTCTGTAAATCCATCTGGCCTAGGACTTTTGTTTGCTGGAAGTGTTTTTATTATTATTACTGCTTCTATTTCATCAATAGTTATTGGCCTACTCAGCTTTTCTGGCTCTTCTTGATTGAATTTTATAAGACTGTATGTTTCTAGGGATTTGTCCATTTTGTTGGCATATAATTGTTCGTAGTATTTGTTTACCATTCATTGTATATCTGTGGTGTCTGTTATTATACCACCACTTTCATTTCTGATTTTATTTATTTGGATCCTCTCTCTTTGATTCTTGATGAGTTTGACTAAGGATTTTCATCAACTTTGTTTATCTTGTAAAAAAAAAAAAACACCAACCACCCAGCTCTTATATTCATTAATCTTTTGTACTGTTTTTTTTTTTATTCTCTACATAATTTAGTTCCATTCTGGTCTTTATTATTTCCTTCCTTCTACTTCCACTGGGCTTTTCTTTTTCAAATATATTTTATTGATATTTTACAGAGAGGAAGAGAGAGGGATAGAGAGTTAGAAACATTGTTGAGAGAGAAACATCAGTCAGCTGCCTCCTGCACACCTCAAACTGGGGATGTGCCTGCAACCAAAGTACATGCCCTTGACAGGATTCAAACCTGGAACCCTTCAGTCTGCAGGCCGACACTCTATCCACTGAGCCAAACCGGTCAGGGCACTGGGTTTTCTTGCTGTTCTCTTTCTAATTATGTATTGCGGGTTAAAGAGTTTATTAGTGTTTTTTCTTGTTTCTTGAGGTAGGCCTATAGCATCTATCTTTTTGTGTTTTTTAGTTTTCATGTTGTGATTAATGTCAAGTTTCATAGCATTACGGTCAGAGAAGATGCTTGATATGCTTCAATCTTCTTAAATTTATTGAGGCTTATTTTGTGTCCTAACATGTGTCTGACCTATAAAATATTTCAAGTGCACTTGAAAATAATGTATATTGTACTGCTTTGGGTGAAATTTTCTGAAGATATCAATTAAATCCATCTGATCTGGTGTGTCATTTAAAGCCACCATATCCTTACTGATTTTCTGATTGGAATATCTATCCATTGATATCTATGAGGTGTTTAAATCCCCTACTGTGACTGTATTGCTGGTAACCTCCTGCCTTATGTCCATCAAGATTTGCTTTACATATTTTAGTGCTCCTATGTTTGGTACATAAATATTTACAAGGATTATATCCTCTTGTTGGATTGTTATTGTTATCATTTTATAGTGTTTTAGTTGTATTAACTATAACTTTTGCTTTAAAATATATTTTATCAGATATAAGTTTTGCCACCCAGCAATTTTTTCTATTTGTGTGAAATATCTTAATTTTTTTTTTTTGCTTTTAGTGTATGTATCTTTTGTAGACAACATATGTATACTTTTTCTGTTCTTATCTATTCAGCTGTCTTATGTCTTATGTTTGAAACTTTTAAGCTATTTACATTTAAAGTAAATATTATGTTTCATATATATTGCCATTTTAGTCTTTTAACTATGTTCCTTTGTTTATCTTCTTTACCTCTTCCTCTTCCCTTTCTCCCCTCCTTCTTAATGCAGCCCCTTTAACATTTCTTGTAATACTTAGTGGTAACAAACTCCTTTTGATTTTCCTTGCCTGGGAAGCTCTTTTTCCTTTAATCCTATCTAATAAAAGAGAAACATGCAAATTAACCATCACTCCATTCCACCCACAAGCCACTCCTAGCAGCCAATCAAGAGCAAGTATGCAAATTAACCCAACCAAGATGGTGGCAGCCATGGAGCTGGAAAGAGCAGGAGGCTTGGGTTACCCCTGGTGATGGAGGAAGCCAAACTTCTGGCCTGCCCTGACAGTCCCTGGCCTCCCTCAAGGCTACAAAGTTTCAATTATAGAAGATAAATAAATCCCAGATACCTGCTTCCAGCCGGCAAGAAGGGGCTAGGAGCTTGGGTCACTGGGGCCATGGCCATCCTGCAAAGAGCCATCAGGCCCTCACCCAGGCTGGCCAGGCACCCCAGTGAGGACGCCCACCCTGAAGGGGATGTGGCCAGCTTTAAAAAAGCCTTCAGCCCCTCACCCAGGCTGGCCACACTCCCCCAGCAGGGATCCTCACTCCATGAGGGCATGACCGGCCTGCAAACCACCACAGGCCACTTACCTAGGCTGCCCCATGCATGAAGAAAACCCCTACCCTGATCCAGGGCACCCTTCAGGGCAAACCAGAAGGCCCCCACCCATGCACCAGGGCTCTAGCTAATCTAATAAAAGAGAAACATGCAAATTGACTGTACCTCTGCTACACCCACAAGCCACGCCCATCAGCCAATCAGGAGCAAATATGCAAATTAACCCGACTCAGATGGCAGCGGCCACGGAGCTGGGGCAAGCAGGTGACTTGGGTTGGCCCCGGCAATGGAGGAAGCCAAGCTTCCAGCCTGCCCTGCCGGCCCTGAGCTCTGCTCAAGCCTACAAAGTTTCCATTCTAGAAGATAAATAAATCCCAGATACCTGCTTCCAGCCATGGCCGTGGCCAGCCTGGAAACAGCCATCAGTCCCTCACCCAGGCTGGCCAAACCCCCATGGGGTGAAGGTCCCCACTGGGGGGCTTGACTAGCCTGCAAACAGCCATCAGCCCCTCACCCAGGCTGCCCAGGCATCCCAGTGGGGACCCCCACCCTGAAGGGGGTGTGGCTAGCCTAAAAACAGCTCTCAGCCCCTGACCCAGGCTGGCAGGCATCCCATAGGGACCCCCACCCTGACCTAGGACACCCTTTAGAGCAAACCAGACAACCCCTACCCATGCACCAGGCCTCTATCCTATATAATAAAGGGGTAATATGCAAATTGACCCTAACAGCAGAATGACTGGGAATGACTGGTCACTATGACACACACTGACCACCAGGAGGCAGATGCTCAATGCAGGAGCTGTCCCCTGGTGGTCAGTGCACTCCCACAGGGGGAGCTCTGTTCAGCCACAAGCCAGGCTGATGGCTGCCAGTACAGCGGTGGTGGTGGGAGCCTCTCCCACCTCTTCAACAGCGCTAAGGATGTCCAACTGCAGTTTAGGCCTGCTCCCTACTGGCAAATGGACATCCCCTTAGGGCTCCCGGGTTGCCAGCGGGATGTCTGACTGCCAGCTTAGGCCTGATCCTCTGGGGATTGGGCCTAAGCCAGCAGGTGGACATCCCCCAAGGGGTTCCAGACTACAAGAGGGCACAGGCCAGGCTGAGGGACCTCCCCCCACAAGGTCACAAGTTTTTGTCACCGGGCCTCTAGTCTATACTAATAAAAGGGTACTATGCTAATTAGACTGGGAGACCTTCCAGGAGACCTCTGGACATTCTTCCGGACAAAGCCATGGTGGCAAGGCTGAGGTAGAGGTGGTTAGAGGCCAAGAGGGGAGGGCATTTGTGGGTGATCAGGCTGGTGGGGGGCAGGGCTATTGGGAGTAACAGACCAGCAGGGGGACCAGTTGTGGCAAGCAGGCCATCAGTGGGGGTCAGTTGGAGGTGATCAGGACAGTGCGGGGGGAGGGGGAATGCAGTTTGGAGTGAGCAGACCAGCAGGGGCACAGTTGGGGGCAAGCATGCTAGTGGGGAGGGAAGTTGGGGACAAGCAGGCCCGCAGAGGGGGAAGTTGAGAGCGAGCAGGCTGGCAGGGCAGGAAGTTGGGGGCAAGCACACTGGCACAGAGGGTAGTTGGGGGTGACTAGGCTGGCAGAGGGGGCAGTTGGGGGCAATCAGGCAGGCAGGCAGGTGAGCAGTTAGGGGTCAGCAGTCCTGGATTGTGAGAAGGATGTCCGACTGCCATTTTAGGCCCAATCCCTTCGAGCGGTCCCAGATTGGAGAGGGTGCAGCCTGGGGTGAGGAACAACCCCTACTCATTGCACGAATTTCGTGCACCAGGCCACTAGTTTTAAATAATTGCATTTCTTGATAAAGTAGCCTTGTTTGTAGGTCCTTTATCTTCATCTCTTTGACTATTTCATGCCAATCCCATCTGACCTGGTGTTTCAGCTGATAGTCCTACGGGACCCTCCTTTTAGGTAACTATCTTTATCTTGGAGCTTTTAAGATATTCTATTTGTCCTTAACCTTTGCAGTTTTAATTACTATATGTCTTGGTGTGGGCTTCTTTAGTTCCTCTTGTTTGGGACTATGCTTCATGACTGTGCTGTTTTTCTTCACCAGGCTAGTATAGTTTTTGTTCATTATTTCTGAAAATAGGTTCTCATTCCCTTACTCAATCCCTTCTCTTTCTGGTTCCCCTGTGATGCAGATGTTGGTACATTCTATATTGTCCCTAAGTTCCCTTGAATTATCCTCTTCCTCCTTCTCTCTCTCTCTCTCTCTCTCTCTCTCTCTCTCTCTCCCTCCCTCCCTCCCTCCCTCCCTCCCTCCCTCCCTCCCTTCCTCTCTGTGTTAATCCTCACCTAATAGTATTCTTCCCATTGCTTTTCAGAGCATGGAAAAGAGAGAGATCAATGTCAGACATATCAACTGATTGCTCCTGCATGCATTCTAAACAGGGGCAGGGACAAACCCTCAACCGAGGCCCATGTCCTCAACCAGGAACATGGTGTGCAGGTTGATGCTCTAACCAATGAGATAACCAGCCAGGGCTAATTATCATTTTTTCTGTTCATCTGATTGTGTTTTTTTATACCCCATCTTCCAAATTGGTGAATCAAACCTATGCTTCATTTAACCTACCATTTATTCCTTTCAGTGTATTCCTCATTTCAAATATCATACTAGTATTCTTTTTTTTTTAATGAGCAGTTAAAAGTGAGGTATTTTTAAATGTATTTTCAGGAGAGAGAAATGTCAGTGTGAAAGAAAAATAATTGATTTCCTTCAAATGTACCGACTGGAGATTGAACCCACTTTTAGTTTATGAGACAATATTCCAACTAATTTAGCCACTGGCCAGGTTCAGATATTGTATCCTTTATTTCTGACTGGTTATTTCTTATGGTTTCTATATTCTCTTTCATGTGGTTGTAGTTTTCATTAAGTACCTTGTGGTTCTAAGTTCTTTGAGCATCCTTATAACCTTTTCCTGAACTGTCAGATAAGTTGTTTGCCTCAATATTACTTAGCTCTTTGATTACATGGATCACTACCAAATAAATGCCCCTTGAATAAATCAGATAAAGATTTGAAGTAAAATAAAGACCACCCATTTATTTTCTGTGATAAAGGACTTTTATGGGCGGGCCTGTTTTTCCCCCAACACAGTCTTTCCTTGCAGAGCCCACAAAATTGGTAACTGTAAATTCTTTTTGAGTAGTAGCTGATTTATCAAAGCCAGTTCTCAAATTACATGTAAGATTTTTATGGGAAGAAAAACTGTTCCTGGATCTGAAAGTGTTAAATATGTTGAAATATAAGGAACTTGAAATGTAGATTTTGTAGGAAAGATGAGGGAAATAAATGTGAAAAAGTGTTGCCACATCAACTGTAAAAATTCCCAATCAGAATTTTTACTTTTTTGGAATGAAATAGTTATAAAATGAAAAATGTATTTTTACTACTAGAAATTAGTTAACACAGACTGCATGCTTTGCTTGTAATTTTTAAGGTTGATTTTGAAATTCACTTAATTATTTTATGTTAATTATGTAGTTATTATTTACCCAAAATAAACATTGTTTACATTTTTTAGGTCTTTCGTGTAATTGATTTTTATTGTGTAAAAGACCTTTCATAGGAAAGATATTTGCTCTACAGTTACTTGAAAATAACCACAATGTTTCTTAATTTCTGCATTAGTTTATGAAATTACTCTATGGTAAAAGCACCCTCTTGTTTTATATTTGCCTTTTCTTAATAACTTTGGCCATTTTTCCAAGTGCATTATATCTGTATAACTTTTCTTCTGCCTTTTAATATTGACTCTACTAGAACATGCTTTCAGTATCTGATGCCTCTGATTGCAGAATGAGTATTGAACTTGGGTGGAGCAGCAGAGCCTAATCCCAGGTCCCTGCCACAGCCCACTTGGGCGGAGCCAAGACTGACAGGCAGAGCTGCGGGGACTCTGGGGCCCATCACAGGAGGAGATATATAGGTCAGAGCCTCCCCACTAGTTCAGTTCTGGCTTTGAATCTGGAATTACTTGGACTAGCAGATCTGTGAAATAAAGGTTAAACTTTCCTCCCTCAGAGTGTTAACTGATTGTTCTCCCATGATTTCTGCCACATTTTTGCTGTACAGAAGATTTTTGCTCTTAGGTAGTCTCATTTGTCTCTTTTTCCTTTGTTTCTCTTTCCTTGGAGACAAATAAGAAAATATATTGCTTCAAGAGATGTCTGAAATTTTACTACTTGTAATCTTTTAAGATTTTTATTATTTTACAACTTATATTTGTCTTTAATCCATTTTGAGTTTATTCTTGTGATTGGCTTAAGATGGTGGTCTATTTTCATTTTTTTTTTTTTGCATGTATCTGTCCAGTTTTCCCAATATTTACTGAAGAGACTGTCTTTACTCCCTTCTATGCTCTTGCCCCCTTTGTCAAATATTTATTGGCTATAAAGGCGTGGATTGAATTCTGGGCTCTCTATTCTATTCCACTGATCTATGCCTGTTTTTGTGCCAATACCAGTTTGTTGAGACACAACAATGGCTATATATGACAAATCCACAACTAACATCATACTCAACAGTGAAAAGCCGGAAGCTTTTCCTCTAAAATCAGAAGGATGTGTACTCTTGTAACTTTTATGCAACACAGGATGAAAGACCCAGCCAAAACAATTAGGAAATAAATAACCCACCTATCCAAATCAGAAAGAAGTAAAAGTGTCTCTATTTGCAAATGACATGGTATCATATATAGAAATCCCTAAGTACCCTACTACTGTTGGAACCAATAAGAAAAATCTGTAAACAATGAAAAACCAATATATAAAATTCAATGCACTAACAATGAAAACTCAGAAAGAAAAATTAAGAAAACTATCATTTACAACAGTATCTACACCAATAAAAGAGAAACATGCAAATTGGTGTCACTAAGCTACACCTACCAGCCAATCAAGGAGAGTATGCAAATTAACCCAACAAAGATGCCAGCAGCCATGGAGCAGGAGGCTTGAGTTGCCCCCGGTGATGGAGGAAGCCAAGCTTCCCCCCTACCCTGGCCACGCTCAAGGGAGGAAACAACACGCAGCCGCGGCCAGGAGCCTGAGAGATCAACACAGAGGGGTGCCTGCTCCAATCCTCAGCAGTGTGGCTGGGGGCAGGCCCCCAGTGGACACGAACACACACACACACACACACACACACACACACACACACACACGGGGTGCCTGCTCGCCAAGCCTCCGACGCGGCTGGGGGCAGGCCCCCAGCGTACACACACACACACACACACACACACACACACACACACACACAGAGGGCCTGCTCTGAGCCTCTGCTGCCAGACTGTGGCTTAGGCCCACTCCCTGTCAGTAGGACATCCACTAGGGCTCCCGGACTATAAGAAGGGGCAGGCTGGGCTGTGGGACCCCCGACCCTCAGTGCAAGAATTTCGTGCACTGGGCCTCTAGTAAAAATAAGAAAATACTTAGGAGTATATTTAACAAAGATAAAACATCTATACATTGTAAAGTGTAAGACACTGATAAAAGAAACTATAGACACAAATACATGGAAAATATTCCATGCTCAACTGGAAGAATGCTGGTAAGATGTTCATATTACCCAAAGAGACCTAAAAAGTCAATGTAACACTTATCAAAATTACAAAGTCATTTTTTTTCATAGCAATAGAAAAAAAATCCTAAAATTTGTATAAAATCACTAAACAACAAAAATCTGAATAGCTAAAATGATGTTAAGAACATAATTGGAAGCATCACACTTCTGATTTCAAAATATGTTACAAAGATATAGTAATCAATAGTATGGTATTGGCATAAAAATATACATAGATCAATGAAACAAAATGGAGATCCTAGAAATAAATCCACGCTTATATGGTCAATTAAGTTATGACAAAGCAGCCAACAATGTACAATAAGGAAAGAAGTCTCTTCAACAAATTTTATCGGGAAAGTTGGGTAGGCACATGCAAAAGAATAAAAATTGGACCGCTATCTTACACCCTATACAGAAATCAACTCCAAATGGAATACAGACTTGAATGTAAGACCTGAAACAGTAACATTCCTAGAACAAAACATAAGCAAGCTCCTTAACAGATTTGGCAATTATTATTATTTTTTTTGGGGGGGGGGGGGTTAAGACCAAAAGCAAAGCTAACAAAGCCAAAACAGATAAGTGGGACTACATCAAAGTAAGCTTCTGCACAGCAAAGAAAATCATCAACAAAATAAAAAGGCAAACTAGATAGGATGGGAGGAAGTATTCACAATTCATCTACTATTATATGATAAGAGGTTAATATCCAAAGTATATATTCTGTCCCTTTCATACAACTCAACAGCAAAACACATTAAAAACAATTAATCCAGGCACTAGGAGCTACAGCTGGCATGGACCCTGCAGGGCTGGATGGCGGTGGCGGTGGCGGCAGCCATGGTGAGGAGGACAGACCCCACTCCCAGTGGCCATTCAGGACCTTTACCTGACGGGCCCATCACTCGGGATCCAGCTGCCATTTTGCTCAAGACAGGAAGGCGTCCCAGGACTGCAGGTACTTCAGCGAGGATTCTGCTTCCATGGAGACTGGTGCAGCTATCAGCACCCGCAGCCCCCGGGCCACTTGCAGTGGGGGCCGCCGCCATTCCTAGCCGCTTGTCACCCAGCCAGGACCCCCGCTGGGGCTGACCCGCAGGGGCTCCGAGCCCACCTAGTTGCCCACAGTGGCTGTGGGTTAGGGAGGGGCTGAGGCCGAGGCTGAGGCCATCTGGGACACGGAGCCTGGCCTCGAGGGGCTGGCCAGCCGGAATGAGGAGCTTGGTGGCTGACATCACCTGATGGAGATCACGGCTACTCCCAGAAGTCTCGGCCTAAGTCAGACCCTGCCCAGGGGCTCTGGGCCCCACTTCAGAGCACGGACCTTGCGAGCGAGCAAGACAGCCGCGATGTCGTGTGTGGCATCTGCATGGACAAGGTGTGGGACAAGCCGGAGGGCAAGCGGATCTTCGGCATCCTGCCCAACTGCACACAAGCCCACTGCCTGGGCTGCCTGAGCACCTGGCGGATGAGCCGCCAGCACTTCCCGCTGAATGTCATCAAGGCCTGTCCCCAGTGCCGTGTCTATTCCAGCTACATCATCCCCCACAAATTCTGGGTGAGTGAGGGGGGCAGAGAAGGTGCAAATCATCAGGAACTTCAAGGCTCGGACCAGCCAGATCCGATGCTGGTACTTTGCGCAGGGGAATGACCGCTGCCCCTTCAAGTCTGACTGCATTTACCTGCACCAGCTCCCGGACACGGCCCCATCCTCGGCTTCTCCCTGCCCATCCTCGGCTTCTCCCTGGCCCAGATTGCACATAGCCGGCCTCCGGGAGTGAGATGGTGCTGGGCTCCGCAGTGCTGCTGGAGGACGGATGTTCCTGGATTATAACCTGGCCGTGGCCTTCTTGGGGTTAGAACTCCTGCTGGATGGCACCAGTTCTTAACGACAGGCTCCTGCAGCCAGGACCAACGTGTGAGGGGTGGGGTTGAGGGGCAGGGTGAGTTAGGGGGAAGGTCTTTCCCCTTTTGGGGTTTCTAACACGTCTGTGACAAATGTAAAACTTGTATGTTACCTATGACGTTAACGGAGCCCACTAAGTGGGATGGAATTAGCCCCCTCTCCACCTCCATGAACATGAGAAGGGTGGAGGGCTCTGGGTAAAGGGGAGGGTTCTCACTGCCTTACTAGGGACTTGGATTTTAACTTTGCCCTTTTGTAGAAGGATTCTGACAGAAAACCAATAAAATGCACCTAAGCCAAAACAAACAAAAAACAATTAATCCAAAAAATAGGCAGAATTGAAGACGTTTTTCCAATGAAAACATACAAATCGCTAACAGGTACATGAAAATGTGTTCAAAATCACTAATCAGGGAAATGCAAAATCAAAACCACAATGAGCTATAACCTCACACATTTAGGTTGGCTATCATAAAGAAGACAAATGTTGGTGATAATATGGAGAAAAGGGGAACCCTTGTGCACTCTTGGTAAGAATGTAAATTGGTCCAACCACTATGAAAAACAATATGGAGGTCCCTCAAAATATTTAAAATAGAACTACCATATGATCAGCAATTCCACCTCTGGGTATTATCAAAAGAAAATGAGAACAGAATACTGAAGACTCTGCACTCCAATGTAAGCAGATATAATGCAGCATTAATCACAATAGCCAAGATATAGAAACAACCTAAGTGCCTAGTGTCTATAAGGGATGAATGGAGAAAAATATGTGTGGGTGTGTGTAAGAGACTACTATGAACAATTACAGGCCAACAATTGAACATCCTGGATAAATTCCTAGAAACACAGCCATGAGAAGACATGGAAATCCTCGCATATGCAACAACATGGATGATTCGTATGCTAAGTGAATAAATTACAGAGACAAATGCTAAATCTCTATATGTGGAATCTTAAAAAGAACTCATATAAACAGAGACTAAAGTAAGGGTTTACCAGAGGCTGAGTAGTGGGCAAAAAGAGATGTTGGCCAAAAAGCATATGCTCCCTGTTAGGGAATGAGTAAGATTGGGAAGTCTATTATGTGTTATAGTAACTATAGTTATAATGCTATGTTGTATAATTGAATATTGATGAGAGTAGGTCTTAAATGTTCTCACCACAAATATTTGATAATTATATGACATGATGCAGGTGTCATTGAATTCCATGGTGGCAAACATTCTGCAGTAGTGTGCCAAATGAACACATTATATACCTTACCTTAAACTCACAATCTTCTGTCAATTTTATCTCAATAAAGCTGGAAGAAAAATAATGTTATCTAAGAGCTGTTGCAAGAGATGTCAAATTCTTGGTGGCAACATGAGTAAATGTTTTGCTTATGCTAATTGTGACAAAAAAAAATAGTGCTTAAATTCTTTCAATTACTTTCCAAAATATTCTTCAATAGCCCTGGCTGATGTGGCTCACTTGGTTGGAGTGCACCAAAAGGTCACAGGTTTGATTTCTTGTCAGGGCACATACCCAGGTTGCAGATTTGATCCCTGGTCAGGCACGTAGGGGAGGCAACCAAATTGATGTCTCTCTCTGTCCCCGTCTCTAAAATTAAAAAAACTAAGAAATGAAAAACATATTGTCAAGGATTAAAAATACTTCAAAGATACATTTCTTAAAGCCTAAAGAATAACACTAAAAAGCCTTATCATTTTGTTGTAGAACTCAAGGGCTAGACAAGTATTAATGGCAAAAACAATTCAGCTTAGCTTGTATTTGTAAAGGAAGATGATCCACTCCAGGATTTTCATGGAAGGACTGACCAGATAAATCCTTCCTGTGTTAGGCTGGATTTGGGTGAAGTGCATTTTCTAAAGGCCATTCTGGAAGAGCTTCTAGGGGCTGAGACATTCCCAGTCCTGGGATGTATTCCATAGAAGCAGCTCCAGCACAGCCCAGGCTAGAGGCAGCGATGCTGGTCTAGACACCTGGGTCCTGGCTGCACAACTGGATGGTCACAAGACCTTGGTCAAGTCTCTAACCTCTGTGTCCCACGTTCCCTAATCTATAAAATGCAGGCAGTCACACTTCATATGGCTGATATGAGCATTAAGTGAGTTAATACAGGTACAAGTTTAAAGAATACCTGACACACAGTAAGTGCTCAGTAACTGTTACCTTTTCTTCTCAGGGTTTGGGTTCATTCTCAAGACAAAGATGTCAGAAATAAAGCCCAGTGTACTATGCTGTTTCTGGCACCTAGAATGAAAAACCTTTGTCTTTATTTTGAGGGACAAATCAGAAGGATGGTGCTGGGGAAGATGGCCTCTGGTTTGACAGGCAATAGCCCAACTCTGGAGAGCAAGGAACACAGAAGAAACGACCAAAATGCAGTCCGGAAATTTGACCAATAACATGATTTTCAAAGAAATATCTAACACAAAAATGAGGAAAAAAACACGTAACAGCTCATTCTAGTGTAATGAAAGGTCTAAGTATGAGGAATTCTGATTATTTTTAATTTTATACACTAGAGTACCAAATTAAATGATGAAAAAGAAACCACCCTGTATTAAACAAACATTTTTTATTGAGAATTGTATTTATTACATTGTGTTACATGAGAAAAAAGCTGGGCAACACAGGTGGTTACCAGAAGTCATCTGGTTCTTCATGAGACAGCCCTGTGAAACTAAATTAGAGAAAGACAAAAATTTTAAAAATTTGTTAAATTCTTGTCAGTTCATTAGGGGACCTTTCTAATGTTCTCATTCCTTTCCTAATCAGTAGCCATATCATAACTTCAAAATGTAAAAGATTCTTTTGGCAGTCAGTAATTTTGATTAATTCAATAGTTTCTTAGAGGCAGACCTCAACATATGAACAATGCTCTTGGGCTAACAAAGTCAGCAATGTGATGAATGATTTGCATAAGAACACAATGTTGGGGAAAGCATACCTTTAATCTTTATCACTAGGGAGCAGCTTGTCCACTTGTGAGTCTTCTCTGACACTCTTTATTGAGCTCTGAAAAGAGGAGAAAGAATAATTTTGAAATTAGAGGTGTATTAATGTATTAATTTTATTAAACAACTAGGGGCCCGGTGCACGAAATTCGTGCACTGGGTGTGTGTGTGGGGGTAGTGTCCCTCAGCCCAGCCTGCCCCCTCTCACATACTGGGAGCCCTCAGGCGTTGACCCCCATCACCCTCCAATCACAGGATCGGCCCCTTGCCCAGGACTGACGCCTCTGACAGAGGCGTCAGGCCTGGGCAGGGGACCCACATTTCCCCCCATCACTGGTTCTGCCCCCAGCCCAGGCCTGAGGCCTCTGGCCCAGGCGTCAGGCCTGGGCAGGGGACCCCCAGACCCCTCCGATTGCTGGCTCTGCCCCTTGCCCAGGCCTAATGCCTCGGCCAGAGGTGTAGACTCCCATCACCCTCCGATCGCCTGATCAGCCCCTTGCCCAGGCCTGACGCCTCCGCCAGAGGTGTCAGGCTTGGACAAGGGACCCCCATCTCCCCCCGATCACTGGCTCTGACCCCCGCCCAGGCCTGAGGCCTCTGGCCCAGGAATCATGCCTGGGCAGGGGACCCCCATCTCCCTCTGATCGCTTGCTCCACCCCCCGCCCAAGCCTGACACCTCTGACCCAGGCTTCAGGCCTGGGCAAGGGGACCATCATATCCCCCCAATCCCCGGCTCTGCCCCCTACCCAGGCCTGATGCCTCTGGCCGAGGCGTCCGGCCTGGGCAGCGGGGACCCGCAGCGGCAGCAGCGCCGTGATCCCCCGCTCTGCCCCTGCCCAGGCCTAACACCTCTGGCCGAAGCATTAGGCCTGGGCAGGGGACCCCCAGCTCCCAGTGGTTGCAGGCTCCGCCCCTGCCCAGGCCTAACGCCCCTGGCCTAGCCGTCCGGCCCGGGCAGCGGGGACCCACAGTGGCAGCGGGGGGCGCCGCCATTGCGCGGGCTCCGCCCCTGCCCCTGCAGGACGCCTCTGGCTGAGGCATCCGGCTCGGGTAGCGGGGACCCGCAGCTGCAGCGGCCCCGCGATCATGGGCTCCGCTTTAGGCACAGGCAAGGGACCCCTAGCTCTCGGGACTGCCAGTTTCGACCGTGCCCAGCTCCCATCGCTGGCTCCACCCCTACTTCCTGCTATCACTGGCCAGGGTGGCAAAGGCGCCTGATTTTCAGATCATGGCTGGGGGGCAGGGCAAAGGTGGCCCCAGGGCCGCCTTTGAACTGCCCCCCACCTCTTAGCTCCCCCCTGGGTTTCCCATCACTGTCAGTGGCAGGGAGCTTCTTCCTGCTTTCCCTTTCGCCTCCCTGCATGTGCCTACATATGCAAATTAGCCGCCATCTTGTTGGCAGTTAACTGCCATCTCAGTTGGCAGTTAATTTGCATATAGCCCTGATTACCCAATGAAAAGGGTAGTGCCGTACGCCAATTACCATTTTTCTCTTTTATTAGTGTAGATTTTGATTTCTCTGAAACTCTTAAAAAAATGATTTTGAAAATATCAGAAGATCACAGACATTCCAGAAAACTGGGATCTTAACCCAGCCAAAGGAATGACATTTCAATTTTTCAATTTTATTTATTATTTTGTTAGCTTTTGTTTTTCTTTTTTGTCGTCCCCCTCCCCTTTTTTTTGTTTGTTGCTTTTATTCTTTCTTCTTTCTTTGTTTTTCTTTTTTTGTTGTTTGTTCCTTTATTTCCTACTTCTGTACACATTATTTTTTCAACCACGTGAGCAAAAGACATGTGAGCGGTGCACTCTTGTCCAGGGAGCATTAGCCCCGTGAGCAGCCTGCGTCGAGCCAAAGAGAGGCAGCCTCATGTGGCCTGCCCCTATCCAAGGAGCAGCAGCTGTGTGAGCAGCCCGCTTCCCCGTCCGAAGAGCAGCAACCACATGAGCAGTCTGACCTGTCCGAGGAGCAGCAGCTGAACAAGCATCTTGCCCTTGTCCAAGCAGCAGCAGCCGCACAAGCAGCCTGCCCAATCCAAGGAACAGCAGCTGTGTGCCCATCCGAGGAGCAGCAGTTCTGCAAGTGGCCTGGCCCCATTCGAGGAGCAGCGGCAGCCGAACCCGGTCCAAGAAACAGCAACCACATGAGCAGACCGGCCACATCTGGTGAGTGGCAGCTCTACACAGCATGCACCGGAGGAGCAGAGCCACAACAGCCTGCACCTGTCTGATGAGCAGCAGCCGATACTAGGAGCAGTAGCCCCACAAGCAGCCCACCACAGAGGAACAACAGCAGCATGCAGCCAGCCCCCAATCAAGGTTCAGCGGCCACGTGAGCAGTCCGCCCCAGGTCAAGGAGTAGCAGCTGCGTGCGTAGCCAGCCCCAACCAAGGAACAGCAGCTTCGTGATCAGCACATCCTCTGTCTCAGGAACAGATTCTGTGTGTGAAGCCTCCCCCCACCAGCCAGAGGAGCCACCACAACTGTGAACAGCACCCACCAGAGGAGCTGCTGCCAACTGAGGAGCAGCTGCTACAATAACCGGCAGAGGAGCAACCACAGCCCGAGGAGCCACTGCCACCCAAGGAGCAGTCGCTGAATGACTCAACATCTAGATATGTCGGTGAGATCAAACATGGGTACACAAAGAAACCCCCGAAAGAAAGAGAAGGAGGACTCGCCAGAAAAGCAGCTAAGTGAAACCGAGGCATGCATGACAGGAAAAGAATTCAGATTAAGGGTCCTAGAGTGCATAAACCGGATGAAGGAAAAACTCAACAACTTATGCAAGAAGCAAGAAGAAACAGATAAAAAAAATCAATAAATTATGTAAGAACCAAGAAGAAATGAAGAGAGATATAGCTGCAATAAAAAACACCATTGAAAGTTTCAACAGTAGACTAGGAGAAGCAGAGGACCAAATTAGCGAATTAGAAGACAGGGAAGCAAAACTCCCAAACTGAATTGCAATTGGCGAAAAAAAATTAAAAGACAGGAGGAGAGCCTAAGGGAGCTATGGAACAACATGAAACGAAACAACATGCGAATAATAGGGGTGCCAGAACAACAGAAAGAGGAACAAGACTTAGAAAACCTATTTGAAGAACTAATATCAGAAAACTTCCCTGAGGAGGGGAAGAAAAAAGAGTCACACAAGCACAGAGAGTCCCAAACAAGGTGACCTTAAAAGACCCACATCAACACACATCATAATTACCATGGCAAATGTTCAGGACAAAGAGAGAATCTTAAAGGCTGCAAGAGAGAGACGGAAAATTACATACAAGGGATCTCCCATTAGATTATCATATGATTTCTCAACTAAACACATCAGGCCAGAAAAGAATGGACGGAAATTTACACAGTGATGCAAAGCAAAGCAATGAATCCAAGAATACACTATCCAGCAAGACTATCATTCAAAATTGAAGGGGAAATAAGAAGCTTCACAGACAAAATAAGGCTAAGGGAGTTTATCAATACCAAGCCAGCAATGCAAGAAATGCTAAAGGGATCAGTGTAAAAAGAAGAAATAAAAAGCTCAGAAAGAAAACACACAGAAAAAATAGAAATGGCTACAAACAAGTACCTTTCAATAATAACTTCAAAGGTAAATGGACTAAATGCTCCAACCAAAAGACATCGAGTGGCTGAATGGATAAAAAGAAAAAACAAACAAAAAAAAAACAAACAAAAAAAAACATGACCCATACATTTGCTGTCCACAAGAGACTGACCTCAGAATCAGGGACTCACACAGACTGAAAGTGAAGGGATGGAAAAATATCTTTCAGGCAACTGGAAATGAAAATATAGCTGGGGTAGCAATACTTATATCTGACAAAATAGACCTCAAAGTGAAGGCCATAATAAGAGATAAGGGAGGCCACTTCATAATACTAAAGGATTGAATATACAGAGGATTTAACCATGAAAAACATATATGCACTCAATACAGAAGCACCCAAATACATAAAAAAAAAAAAAACTCCTGGAAGATATCAAGGGAGAGACTGACAACAATACAATCATAGTAGGGGACTTTAATACACCACTGACATCACTGGATAAATCCTCTAGACAAAAAAAAAAAAAAAAAAAAAATGGTAAAGAAACAGCAATCCTAAATGACTCACTAGATCAGATGGACTTAATTGACATCTTCAGAACATTTCACCCCAAAGCCACGGAATATACGTTCTTCTCAAGTGCTCATCGGACATATTCAAAAACAGACCACATACTGGGTCACAAACAAAGTCTCCCCAAATTCAAGAAGATTGAAATCATACCAAGCATTTCCTCAGACCACAAGGGCATAATACTAGAAATAAACTAGAATAAAAACAACTCAACATTTTCAAACACTTAGAAATAAAAACACTTAGGAGCTGAATAGCATGTTATTAAATATTGATTGGGTTACCAATGAGATCAAAGAAGAAATTAAAAACATCCTGGAAACTACTGACAATGAAAACACAACAATCCAAAACCTATGGCACACAATGAAAGCAGTCCTGAGAGGGAACTTTATAGCTCTACAGGTCTATCTCAACAAACAAGAAAAAATGGTAGTAAATCATCTAAAACTACCTCTCAAAGAATAAGAAAGAGAGCAACAAGGAAAGCCCAGAAGGAGCAAAAGGAAGGAGATAATAAAGATTAGAGCAGAAATACATGACATAGAGACAAAAAAAAAAACAATACAGAAAATCAATGAAACCAAGAGCTTGTTCTTTGAAAGGATAAACAAGATTGTTGAACCTCTAGTCAGGCTCACCAAGAAATAAAGAGAGAGGACCCAAATAAACAAAATCAGAAATGATAATGGCGAAATAACAACAGACCCCAGAGAAATCAAATGATTGTTAAAAAATACTATGGACAACTCCACTCCAACAAACTAGACAACCTGGAGGAAAAGGACATATTCCTAGAAACATACAACATTCCAAAACTCAATCAGGAAGAATCTAAAAATCTCAAAAGGCCAA
The DNA here is from genome assembly GCF_964212035.1 of Myotis nattereri. Taxonomy (NCBI): domain Eukaryota; kingdom Metazoa; phylum Chordata; class Mammalia; order Chiroptera; family Vespertilionidae; genus Myotis; species Myotis nattereri. The sequence continues at coordinate 27,827,063 of NC_138094.1, read as the reverse complement.
TAACTATGGAAGAAATTGAAGAGTCATCAAAAAGCTTCCAGCAAACAAAAGCCCAGGACCACACGGCTTCACAGGGGAGTTTTACCAAACATTCAAGGAAGAACTAAAACCTATCCTCCTCAGACTACTACAAAAAATTAAAGAGGAAGGAACACTTCCAAGCTCATTTTATGAAGCCAGCATCACCCTAATTCCAAAACCAGGTAAAGACAACACAATGAAAGAGAATTACAGGCCAATATCCCTCATGAACATAGATGCCAAAATCCTCAACAAAATCTTGGCAAATCAGATCCAGCAGTACATAAGAGAGATCATACACCATGAACAAGTAGGATTTATCCCAGGGATGCAAGGATGGTACAATATCCGCAAATCAATAAACATGATATACCACATAAACAAATTGAAAGAAAAAAACACACAGTCATATCAACTGATACAGAAAAAGCATTTGACAAAATTCAACACCCATTTTTGATAAAACCTCTCAGCAAGGTAGGAATAGAAGGATCATACCTCAACATAATAGAAGCCATATATGACAAACCCACAGCCAACAGCATACTCAATGGGCAAAAACTAACACCATTTCCCCTAAGAACAGGAACAAGACCGGGATGCCCACTCTCACCACTCCTGTTTGACAGTGTACTGGAAGTATTAGCCACTGCAATTAGACAAGAAGAAGAAGAAATAAAAGGCATCCAAATTGGAAAAGAAGAAGTAAAACTGTCTTTATTTGCAGATGATATGATATTATACATAAAAAAACCTAAATACTCCATCAAAAAACTATTAGACTTAATAAATGAATCTGGCAATGTAGCAGGATACAAAATTACTGCCAAGAAGTCTATGGCATTTCTATGCACCAATAGTGAACTTACCGAAAGAGAGACTTAAAAAGCAATCCCATTTACCATCGCACCAAAAAATACTAAGCTACCTAGAAATAAACTTAACTAAAGAGGTAAAAGACCTCTATTCAGAAAATATTCATGTTCTTGGATTGGTAGAATCAACATCATTAAAATGTCCATAATACCCAAAGAAATGTATAAATTCAAGGCACTTTCCATTAAAATACCAATGGCATATTTCACAGACCTAGAACGAACTCTCAAAAAATTCATCTGGAATAAAAAAAGACCCCAAATAGCTGCAGCGATCCTGAGAAAGAACAATGTAGGTGGGATCTCAATACCAGGTATCAAGTTGTATTACAAAGCCACTGTTCTCAAAACTGCCTGGTACTGGCACAAGAACAGACATATAGATCAATGGAATAGGACAGACAGCCCAGAAACGGGCCCGAACCAATATTCTCAATTAATATTTGACAAAGGAGGCAAGAACATACAATGGAGTCCAGATAGTCCCTTCAATAAATGGTGTTGGGACAATTGGGCAGATACATGCAAGAAAATGAAACTAGACCGCCAACTTACACCACACACAAAAATAAACTCAACATGGATAAAGGACTTAAATATACGACCAGAAACCATTAGAATATTAGAAGAATCCAAAGGCAACAAAATCTCAGACATATGCCAAAGCAATTTCTTCACCGATACAGTTCCTATGGCATTGGAAACTAAACAGAAAATAAACAAATGGGACTACATCAAAATAAAAAGCTTCTGCACAGCAAAGAAACTATCAACAAAACAACAAGAAAACCCACTGCATGGGAGAACATATTTGCCAATGTTATCACCGATAAGTTTTTAATCTCCAACTAGGGAACTCATACAACTTAATAACAGGGAGATAATCCAATCAAAAAATTGGCAAAGGACCTAAATAGACACCTTTCAAAAGAGGACATTCAGAAAGCCAAGAGACATATGAAAACATGCTCAAAGTCACTGAAATCATCCGAGTGATGCCAATCAAAACAACAATGAGGTACCACCTCACACCTGTCAGAATGGCTATCATCAACAAATCCACAAAACACAAGTGCTGGAGTGGATGTGGAGAAAAAGGAACACTCGTGCACTGCTGGTGAGAATGCAGACTGGGGCAGCCACTATGGAAGACAGTATGGAGTTTCTCAAAAAACTACAAATGGAACTCCCATTTGACCCTGTGATCCCACTTCTAGGAATATATCCCAAGAAACCAGAAACACCAATCAGAAAGAATATATGCACTCCTATGTTCATAGCAGCACAATTCACCATAGGTAAGATCTGGAAACAGCCTAAGTGCCCATCAGTAGATGAATGGGTTAAAAAACTGTGGTACATCTACACGATGGAATACTATGCTGCTGTAAAAAAGAAGGAACTCTTACCATTTGCAACAGAATGGATGGAACTGGAGAGCATTATGCTAAGTGAAATAAGCCGGTCAATGAAGGAAAAATACCACATGATCTCACTCATTTATGGATAATAAAGACCATTATAAACGTATGATCAAAAATAGATACAGAGGCAGAGCTGCCTCAAACAAACTGCCAAACTACAGCGGGAAAGCCGGGGAGGGCTGGGTGGCTGGAGAGGGGTGACAAGAGATCAACTGAAGGATTTGTATGCATGCATATAAGCATAACCAATGGACATAAGACACTGGGGGTAAGCGAGGCCAGGGGATTGTCAAGGGCGGGAAAAAAAGGAGACATATGTAATACTCTTTATAATACTTTAAGCAATAAAACAATAAAAAATACTAAAATAAAAAATAAAATAAAATAAAATATCAGAGAGGAATGGAGAGGGAGAGATAGAAACATCAACAATGAGAATCATTGATTGGCTGCCTCCTGTACATCCCTCACTGGGGATCGAGCCAGCAACCTGGGTTATGTGTCCAGACCAGGAATCAAACTGTGACCTTCTGACTCATAGGTCAACACTCAATCACTGAGCCATGCTGGTTGGGCTGAAAACTTTTTGAAATATACAGTAGGTCCTCGGGTTATATCGCGACATAACGCGATTTTCCCCGTTAAGTCGGAACCCACCTATAGAATCACCTACATCACTCACATGGAGCACATACACAGCAGTAATGAAGTGAAAGAGTAAAAAAAAAAAAATAAATAAAGCAAGATAACAATTCCTGACCTTTACTTGTGGCAGATAATAAAAAACAAAGCACATATGTACATATGTCGAAATGACGGAACTTTTTTTTATTAACACTGTAAATGGGAGATAGTGATGTAACCGCAAAACAACATACATCGAGTTCAACATAACCCGAGGACTGCCTAAATATAATTTGAGTCCAAAACGTTGACTTTTAGATGTGAAATTTAGCAAGCACTCTAACTGTCCTGTGCGCATTCTCAATAGCCATAGTATTCTAGACTTATGTAATATATTAGAGGCCCAGTGCATGAAATTTGTGCACTCAGGGGGTCCCTCAGCCCGGCCAGAACCCTCTCACATTCTGGGAGCCCTCGGGGGATGTCCCACTGATCGCTTCGCGATGCTACAGAGGTGGGAGAGGCTCCCACCACCACCGCTGCGCTCGCCAGCCATGAGCCCTATGGGAGCGCACTGATCACCAGGATGCAGCTTCTGTATTGAGCATCTGTCCCTGGTGGTCAGTGCCCATCATAATGACTGGTCATTCTGCGGTTCAACCATTTGCATATTAGGATTTTATTATATAGAATTCATGTCTCAGATAGTACCAATCCATTTGTTTTTCATTGATAGCACTTTCATTCTTGTTCTGAAAATAATGAGATAGCTCCAATTTTACAAACCTTACCAATCAAGATCTGTTCACTCTTTGGCCCAAGCAAAGGAGATAACATTTTGTCAGAAGTGTAATATACATACGACTTGAGGCTCCATTTGAATTTTGGATTTCCTCTGCTGTTACCTTTTGTCTCCAACTCCTGTCCCAAGGTTTTCTAACAAACCACAGAAGCCCTCACATCCTCACATACAGACCACTGGTCCATAGCATCAGTACCTTATCCACCTTCTTCAGGTCTTGGTCCTTTTGGGTGATATGCATGTATTTCTTTAAAGCATATTCACCACAAACAGATTTGTCTTTCATTTCCTGAGCTCTCACTTCTAATTCTTTCTCCATTTCCGTCTTGAAAGACTCTTCAATAATCTGCTGTAAATAGATGACCAGCAAAATAGGAGATACACATATACATTTTAAAAACACATAGTACTATAACTCTGTTTCTTTATGTGACATGTGCATGACAGAAAACTGTTTCATTCGTTGCTACTATCAAAGTGGCACAAATATATCATGTAATGAAGAATAGGAATTACTGTGCCTAAAGTGTCTGTGTTCCAGATCAAATGAGCCAGGAATTCAAGGAACATGATACAGAAGATTAATCTACGTAAGGTCCAGCAGGCATGAGAAGTAGCAGGGTAATCCATCTGCCTGGGACCAGAATCAGGACATAGAAAGTCAAAGACAATGAGGAGGGAGGAGGGCAGGGCAGCCTGAGGAAGCCACCAGATTGGCAGCCACCTCCCCCAGTTTCTTCTGGTCCTAGCCAGCTGACCTTGAAACCCCTTACACAGGGAAGTTCTACAGCAAAGCAGAGTCCATCTCCTTTCCGAGTGTGTTTTCAGGAACATGAGAATGCATGCTCACAGACTTGCAAAGCTCCCTTTTCCTATGAGACTCCTATTATGCCCATGTACAGCCCTTTTCAGTGGGCTTAAGCACAGGAGAGGATTGGGATGCCTGCAGCAAGCTTTTTAAAAGTTACCTACTAGCATGGAGAACTGAGCTATGCTTATTATACCTTTTCTCGATCCAGTTTTTCTAGTTTTCTCCGTTCTCTTTCCAAAGCTTTCTGTTCATTCTGCCTTCTTTCTTCTCTCAGCTTCTGTTCTTTCAGCAGGTTCCATATTCTTGCTTCTTCACTCTCTTCTCTAACTTCTTTCTCATCTGCACCTAAAGAGACAGAAAATAAAGAGCAGAGGCCCAGGGAGACTGCTCAACTCTCAGTTGATTGTGTTGGCCTGCTGATCCATCTTCATGGTCTCGCAGCCTCCAGCCCCACACCTGGCACAGCATCTGCCTTTTACTTTACTTCGATGAAAACAAGTCACCCTTGCCATGAACAACTTCAACTGTCCTCCTGCCACAACACATTTCCTTATCTTCCTCACCCCTTCTTCTGTACTCTGCCCTTCGCAAGCCTTGCATTTCTGCCTCTATCCTCAGTTGTAACTCTCTATTTAGGATTCTAACTTAAACATTAGTCTGTATTTATACAGCAGTTGTATAACTCTTCCCCTAATTCCCACAAAAGCAATCGAGCCTCTCCCGCCCAGAACAGTACAAAATTAGTACAAAACCAGCACCCCGCCCCTGAACCCCCCTAGTCATCTTACCAACATTTCCCACTTGCCCTGGGCCGATCCCTTCCTGGAGTTTTAGCTATTACCTCTGCCCTGATCATTCTCACATCTTTTTCTCTAGCACAGATCTCTCCCCGAGTCTCATCCGCATTTCTGGCCAGTTCCCTACCATCAACACTTGGAAATCCCACAGCATCAGCTTCAGACCTGAAGTTATCATTCCTGTCCCTTTTTATCATGCCTTTCTACACTACATTCACTCATCCACCAGGGCTTACAGGCTCTAACTCCCCCAGATACTGCAATGAGACTACCTCTCACCTTTTACCTGGACAGCTGAGCTGAAATAACCTAATCAATGTGCTCACCCTGACATCAGTCTCTCTGCCTTCAAGCAACCACCATCAGCAGCACCCTTCATTTCCTGAAAAGAAGACCTGGATTTCTGTTGCTGTCTCTGCTCTGGTGGTGTCCACACCTTCTTTCCGGACTGACCTGAAATAGTACACTACTTCTGCACTGGGAACACTGCACCTCCAGCAGCAGACTCATGCTACCTGGGTATATTTGTGCCTCCCTTGCTCTGTGCTTTGCTTTCAATCTCTCCCTAACCTAATACTCACTTCCTCCCACCTCTCCCACACAACCCCACCACTGAGCAAGCGCCCAGGACCCTGAAAAAAGAGATAAACGAACAGAAGAATATACCATGTTCATGGACTGGTAGAATTAATATCATTAAAATGTGCCTACTATCCAAAGCAATCCTTAGATTCAATGCAATCACTATTAAAATGCCAAGTGCATATTTCACAGATCTAGAAATATGCAAAAAATTTATATTTGCATATAAATTTGAATGTTCTGAACATTCAAATGAGATACAGAACACTGAAAAAGACCCCAAAATAGCCACAACATTCGTTTTTGTTTTTGTGTTTGTTTTTTGTTTTTCGGTATAGCAAAGGCGGAGATTTGTTAAAGAACAAGTACAGACTCCAAAGTAGGGAGGGGGAAAGAGTACCACAGAACAGACTCCCACATAGGGAGGGGGGTAGGGTCCCCTAGCCTCAACATTCTTGAGAAACAGGAACAAATGAGACTACATTGAACTAAAAAAACTTCTGCAAAGCAAAAAAAAATCAGCATCAAAATGAAAAGGGAATCCACTGTATTGGAGCACATATTTGCCAATAATACATATGGTAAGGGGTTAATTTCCAAAACACATAAAGTACTCCTATAATCCACCAAAAGAAAAACAACCCCATTAAATGTGGACAGAAAATCTAAATAGATACTTCTCCAAAGACAACATACAAATGGCAAGAGACATGAAGATAGGCTCAATGTCACTAATTATTAGAGAGATGCAAATTAAAATGACAATGAGGTGCCACTGCAAACCAGCCAGAATAGCAACCATTAATAAGTCATACAATAAGTGCTGGTGAGGTTGTGGATAAGAAGGAACCTTAGCACACTTCTGGCTAAGGAATACAAGATACAGCCACTAAGAAAAACAGTATTCCTAAAGTGACACCTCTCCACCACCACATTTACACAGTATTTTGTACCTGCCTTCTCACAACCACATGAATCTGTTTGTTCTACATCTATTGTTCCAGGCTTTATTTGTCTATTACCTGTAGCTCAAAGCAAAAGTCCTCACCTGTCACAGGTTTAACTCAATGTCAATCCCACAGATGGCTATGCTTGCCTTTCTCCTCTGGCTCTGGAAGAGCCTAAACTTTTGTAGGCTACACTTTCCCCCCAGCAATGCTAAGAGACAAATTCATAGGTTCACCAAAGGATTTTGAAGGTTTTTGCTAACAGGACAGAAACAACACAGTCATTTCGGACTCATACTCCTGGTCATGAAATTCAAATACCAGAGGAGGCAGTTCATCATTTTCACAGGCAGAAATGCAATCTTCTTCTTGCTTGCAGACCTAAATGCCATCACTTTATCACATGGAATAGCAATCTCAAAATAGAAATGCTGTTTGGTTGCTGACTTTAAACAATAAAGAAGAAAAAAGGACTATATCTTTGCTGTGCATTGCATAACAACATTTCGTTCAACAGACCACATATATGACAGTGGTCCCATCTTCTCTCTATATAAAAGTCCAAGCAACGGTTAAGACTGGCCGGTAGCTATGATGTGCACTGACCACCAGAGGGCAGATGCTCAAGGCAGAATCTGCTCCCTGGTGGTCAGTGTGCTCCCATAGCCAAGCTCCCATGACCAGACAACTTCCCATGGTTGCTCCCGCGACCCCACCCCTGCCAGTAGGCCCCGATCAGGAGTGGACAAGATGGCCCTGTTCACCAGCCAGGCCAAGGGACCCCCCAAAATCATGCACCAGGCCTCTGGTAAGATTATAATGGAGCTGAAAAATCACTACTGTCTAAGTGGTGTGGCTATCACCACATGGTAATGTAATACAATGCATTACTCCCGTGTCTATGGAGATGCTAATGTAAACCAACCCACTGTGCTGCCAGTCATATAAAAGTACAGCACATACAACTACGTCTAGTACCTAATACTTAATAAATATAATAAAGGACCATGTCACTGGTTTATGTATTTACTACACTACCCTTTTAATCACTGTTTTATAGTGGTTTTTTTTTTCTAATGATAAAGAAAAGTGTGCTGTGAAACAGCATCCCATGTTATATGGGCAGCAACTTCATATACCTCATGTTTATTACATCTCTCGATGGCGTCATTTTCTCCTGTGCTTGATTTAATCTTGTTTTGTACAGTAACATGCTGTATGTGCTTGTACCGGAGGGGCAATAGGCTACCTGGATGTACAGGAGGCTGTACCACCTAGATTTACAAAAGTGCACTCTGATGTTCACACAACAATGAATTCCCGAAGGACACATTTCTTAGAATATATACCTGCTATTAAATGGTGCATGACTGTACTTGGTAGCTACCTAATTAGTATTTCCACTGGACATCTCAAAGATATCAAGTTTTGGATTTTTTCACTTCCCTTTGTATCCAAACGAAGAGGGGAAATGATGATTATAAGAGAATTTTTCAATGATCAATGTAAACATTACTTAAGAATAATTTTAAAAGCCATTGTTATAATTTTCATTCTATCTCTGAGATAGAACACCTATGAACTCAGTTGGTTTCCTTTATTGTATTATTTTTATTTCCTACTCACCCAGGTCTCTGCGAAACAACCTATCACAGCCACTCTTGGGTGGCCACTGCCCCTACTCAGTATCTATCCCATCAGAGGTCTTGGTGATGGCTAGCTGACTGCTGACTTTCCCACTAGAAGCTCCATGAAGAAAGGGCTTGGGTTGTCCCACTGCAGTATGCCCAGCACCCAGCACACAGGAGGTGTTTGTTTTTCTTTTTTCACAATTAAATCAATGAGGTGATATTGGGTGATAGAGTTTTCATATATGAAGTGAAGGTTCTCAATGAAGTCTCGCTGAATGAGTGCTTTACAGGATGGTGTACCCTGGAATCAGTGAGAACAATCCTTTCAAAGTCTTGTTTCCTTTGGCAATTCCTCATCTCCCTGAGTATGCTGACTTGAACCAAGAAACTACTTACAAGAGGCGTTGAACATGATAGTCCCATCCAAACACTGGAAAAACAAGAGGTGGTTTTACTTAAGAAATCTCCTTTCAAGCTTGAGGCTTAAACTCTTTAGTTCAAGGAGAAAAAGATCTGGCTGGAGTATGAGACAAAGCTCTAATCTCCCCCTAGAGCTTTCCTCCCTGATTCCACACAGGGGAGGGAAGTGTGTAAATTAGAGACAGTAAGAAGAAAGAGAAAGTGGGCCAGACAAGTTTGATGACGAGTTTTCCTCCAATGTCATCAGCTCTTCTGAAAACTGAAATATAAAGGTTCTTCTGTCCTTATTTTTTTTTTTAAAGACATGAAGGAAACAAAGAATTATTAACATACTACAATCACATTGAAGATGTATATGGGTATTAACCGCCATTTCAATTTTATACTATGATTTCCCAAAATGGAATGGTTTCTGAAGAACTGTCTTAAGCAAAAAGGTAACTGCTTTGTCAGACTATGGACAAATAAGAAAAATACAATCTTCCAAAACTCAATCAGGAAAAATCAGAAAACCTGAATAAGCCAGTAAGTACTGATGGAATTGAAGCAGTAATTAGATAACTTCCAGCAAACAGAAGTCCTGGTCCAGATGGCTTCATAGGGAAGTTTTATCAAACATTCAAAGAAAAACTAATACCTAATCTCCTCAACTATTCCAAATATCCAAGGGAAAGGAACACTTTCTATGAGGACAGCATTACCCTAATCCCAAATCCAGATAAAGCCACTACAAAGAAAGAGAATTATCCCCGATGAATACAGACCCTAAAATCTTCAACATAATTTTAGCAAATGAGATCCAGCAATACATTAAAAAGACCATACATCATGACCAAATGGCATTTATTCTAGGAATGCAAGGCTGGTACAATATCCACAAATCAATAAATGTGATATATCACATTAACAGACTGCAACACTCAAAAATCACATGATCATTTCAATCAATGCAGAAAAAGCATGACAAAATCCAACACCCTTTTTTGATAAAAACTTTCAGTAAAGTAGAAATAGATCATATCTCAACATATTAAAAAGCCATATATTACAAACCTACAGCCAATATCATACTCAATGGCTAAAAACTAAAACCATTTTCCCTAAGAATAGGAAGACAGGGATGCAACATAACAGGATATAAAATTAACACCCAGTAAACTATGGCATTTTTATATACCAATATTGAACGCTCAGAAAGAGAAATAAAAGAACAATCCCAATTAGCACTGCAACAACAACAAAAAATTGAGACTTATGAATCAACTTAACCAAAGTGGTAAAATACCTATACTCAGAAAACCATAGCACATTGAAAAAAGAGGTAGAAGAAGATATAAACTAGAGGAAGAATATACCATGTTCATAGATTGGCAGAAATAAATACCATCAAAATGTCCATACTACCCAAAGCAATCTTTAGGTTCAATGCATACCTATTAAAATACCAATGGCATATTTCACAGACTTAGAAAAATACTCTAAAAATTATACCAATAAAGACCTCAAAAGCTGCAGCAAGCTTGAGAAAGAGAAAAGTTGGAGGAATAACAATACTAGATATCAAGTTATACTAGAAAGCCACTGTAATCAAAATAGCCTGGTACTGGTACAAGTATCGCATACAGAGCAATGGAACAGAACTAAGAACCCAGAAATTGACCCACACCACTATACTAAACTAGTATTTGACAAAGGAGGCAAGAGCATACAATGGAGCAGAGGCAGTCTCTTCAAGAAATGGTGTTGGGATAATTAGACAGAGATATGCAAAAACATGAAATAAGACCAACTTACACCATACACAAAATAAACTCAAAATGGATAAAAGACTTAAATTTAAGTTGGGAAACCATAAAAATCCTAGAAGAAATCACGGGCACCAAAATCTCAGCCATCTTACACAGCAACATGTTTATGGATACAGTGCCTAGGGCAAAGGAAACTAGGAAGGAAATAGACAAATGGGGCTACATCAAAATAAAAAGCAGCTGCACAGCAAAAGAAACCATCAAGAAAATAACAAGATCCCTGACTGGTTTGGCTCAGTGGATAGAGCGTTGACATGTGGACTGAAGGGTCCTAGGTTCGATTCTGGTCAAGGGCATGTACCTTAGTTACAGGCACATCCCCAGTGGGGGGTGTGCAGGAGGCAGCTGATTGGTGTTTCTCTCTCATCGATGTTTCTAACTCTCTATCTCTCTCCCTTCCTCTCTGTAAAAAATCAATAAAAGTATTTTTTTAAAAAGAAAATAACAAGAGAGTCTACTGCATGGGAGAACATATTTGCCAATGATACATCCAATAAGGAGTCAGTTTCCAAAATATATAGAGAACTCATACAATTTAACAAAAACAAGGTAAACAGTCCAATTAAAAAATGGGCAAAGGACATAAATAGACACTTCTCCAAAGAGGACATACAGAAAGCCAAGAGACATATGAAAAAATTCTCAAAGTAACTAATCATCTGGGAAATGCAAATCAAAACAACAATAAGGTACCAGCTCACACCTGTCAGAGTGGCTATCATCAAGAAATCAAATGACAGCTGTTGGCGAGGATGTGGAGAAAAGTACACTGCTGGTGGGAATGCAGACTGGTGTAGCTACTGTGGAAAACAGTATAGTTTCCTCAAAAAATTCAAAATGGAACTCCCATTTGACCCAGTGATCCCACTTCTAGAAATATATTCTAAGAAACCCAATGCACTCATTAGAAAGAATAAATGCACCCCTATGTTCATAGCAGCACAATTTACAGTAGCTGAGATTTGGAATGAGCCTTAAGTGCTCATCAGCAGATGAGTAGATAAAAAAACTATAGTACACTTACACAATGGAATACTGTGTGGCAGTAAAAAAGAAAGAACTCTTACCATTTGCAACAGCATGGATGGACCTGGAGAACATTATGCTAAGTGAAGTAAGCCAGTCAAAGAAAGATAAGTATCACATGATCTCCCTCATGTGTAGAATCTAATGAACAAAATAAACTGATGAACAAAAATAGACCCAGAGACATAAAAGCATGGAACAGACTGTGAAACCTCAGAGGGAAGTCAGGGGAGGGGAGGTGGGTAGGAAAAGCTCAATCATTGAACTTGTATGCATATATGCATAATGAGTGAACACAAATAATGGGATGGTGAGGGCCTGTGTGTGTGTGGGGGGGGGGGGGCGGGCGTGTGCCAGGAGCAGGCTGGAAGAGGTCAATGGGGGAAAGAAGGGGACTTCTGTAATAGTTTCAACAATAAAGATTTTTTTTTAAAAAAAGCCACTGTTGGGGAAGATTAATGAGAAGCAACTCCTTTAATTTTCTCCTCTTTACATGTTCAAATTTATTTCAGAAATGTATTAACAATGGCAATACTCAACTCTAAGACTTTGAATAATTTATGCTTATAAAGGTCCTCCCTCAATAAATGAAATAACTCACTAGGAACAGGCTGGCATTTAGTAGCTATCATACTATCTGTAGTTACAACCAAGGAAAACTTACTTGGGTAATGAGAGGAGATAGGTCTGGCAGGAGGAGCACCCAAGGCAGTTCCCAAGAGAGGCATGTCACCAGCAGGATGGAGGCCATTCACTTCAAACTGTATCGGCATGTCTGCTGCATCTATAATAGGTACAAATGAGTGTCCCAGGAGTCCTTAACAACAGCAAAAGAAGGCAGGGCAGTATGGGGGTAACTTTGGCTGCGCTCAAGTCTCAGCCAAAGCAACCAAGCCAGATCTTTTCCTACAGAATTAATCCTAAGACTTTCAGCATACCACTCGACAATCTATTTGCTTCTCAAAGTGTTATTACACTTAAAAGAATTAGATTTGTTTCCAAAACTAGATTTATAACCCAACAGGAAAGTGACAGAATTCACCTGACTTGCTGATCATTATATGAACTCCATTTAGATAGTAAAGCCTTAACAAAATTGTTAAAAAGTTAGTTGCAAAGAATTTACCAATTTTACTAAGCTCTTTCATTTAACTGTTCAAAGTAGAGTACTTTCAGATTTGACAATGAAGCTCACAATGCAAAACTACAGATTATATACAAATATAAAGATTTCCTAGGCTAGAGAGAACCTTAGAGCTGACTGACTTCTATATCCTAATTTTATACTTAAGCAGTATGCTCCCAGAGAACAATCTAAGGCAGAGCCAGAGCCAGGCCTCCAGTTTTCAGATAAGGAAGCTAATATACTTCCACCTCCACTCATTCACTAAGAATGAGGTTTCTACATCTGATGCAGTCATCAGAATCTGTATAACTTAAATAACTTAGCATCTTCTTATTCCATAAAAAGAAAAAAAAATTAAGAATCAGGTATTTTAATCTGAGGCAATCCCAAACTTGGTAAATTAAGTTAAGGGTTCACTTGTGAGCTTAGCTCCAACTTTGAAATTATTGGTTATCTTGAAAATTAAAAAAAAGTAACACTCAAATAGACCCATCAAAATCTGTGATATAAAAAAGGTAATACATCTGTATCCATGTTTTTATCACAAAATACAAATGTTGTAATTTTTAAGGCCTTTGATTTAACAATGGATATATTTCACCAAGACTTAGCTTTCTACATTTTCAACTGTTAAAAACTGGTACTTACATTTAAACTTACGTTCAAAAGATGATCCAAATTCCTCATTATCCTCAAAAGATAGTTCATCCACATTTGAAAATTTATGTCTGTCTTGAACTCCAGTTTGTCTTTGATAAAGACTGGGTTGAAAGAATAAAATTCATGAGTGTGAAGTTGTAATAAGGTAAAACCAAGAGCACAGGGCTAAGAAAAGCCTTTGTGACTCTGGAAAAGGCTCTAGAGCGGTGGTTCTCAACCTTCCTAATGCCGCGACCCTTTAATACAGTTCCTCATGTTGTGGTGACCCCCAACCATAAAATTATTTTCGTTGCTACTTCATAACTGTAATTTTGCTACTGTTGAGAATCGTCATGTAAATATCTGATATGCAGGATGTATTTTCATTGTTACAAATTGAACATAATTAAAGCATAGTGATTAATCACAAAAACAATATGTAATTATATATATGTTTTCCGATGGTCTTAGGCGACCCCTGTGAAAGGGTCATTTGACCCCCAAGGGGTCTCGACCCACAGGTTGAGAACCGCTGCTCTAGAGAATGAACTGTGCTCTGTGAAAATGAAAGCTGTCCTGCACTGGGCACGCTCCATGCAACTGGCATCATTCCAAGTAATCAAGACATTAGCTTGGGCACTCTGCAGAACCACCTTACACTGTGAGGCAGGTATTATATTGCTGACAAGAAATAATGTGGCACTCTCAATGCTTTTATATTTTCAAGAACCACAAAACGTTTTTGAAAAGAACAAATTCTGCACAGCATCAGTATGAGTCAGCTGAAGTTGCAAAACTACAAGCCCCATGTGCATCCAAGTGCCCTAACTCCCACATGGGTGTGCTGTTTCTCCTCTTGGCTTTATCATGAGAAAGCAATATAAATAAATGCACATTACACGCATTAGGACCATGATGGACACATGTGGCAGTTTTCAACTCTGTACACTGGGAGTGAATCAAAATATGCAGACAGATGTCCAGCCTGGAGCCCAGAACTAAGGAGTCAGAGTGCCGTCCATATGGATCAAGCACAGACAGGAGTCTCCTATGCGCCTCAATCCCAGCCTGGGTGACCCGCCACCCAACTTCTACATACGCCATTCTACTTCAGCAATCAGACCCTACAACCCACTACCAATTCAGTATTTATCTCAATAGACAAATTAGACTTTTGTTTGGACTAAATGCCCAAATATTTTTTAACTGACTTATTTTTTTTGAAGGACTTTAAAATTAAAATGTGTGAAACTACTTCAAGTTTAAAAATAAACTGAATTTGCTTTTGTAGATTTTGTATGTTGCTTTTTTATTTCTATAAACCAAGTCTATTCATAGAACTATGAAAATGCTTACTGCTACCATAGTGCACTGTGTACACATCAGGTTTAGCAAACAAGGAAAAATTAATTATTTGCTAAAAGGAATTTTCCCCAAATAATTCAGATGATTCTTGAAGATTACACATCATCTTACAATCTGATTCTACACTCCACATGGTCTTGAGCGTCACTTTAAAACAACGCAAAGTCAGGGCCATTCAGCTAACCAGACTTGGCTGGGCCAATCAGAATGTGGAACTTACTTGGCTTTCTGCTCCAGAAGGCTTGAGAGTGAATGGATGGAAAGGCTGTGCCTAGATTCAGTTGCTGAAGGCGGGAGCATTCTTTCAGGACAAGGACTGGGAAAAGCAAAGGACTGGGATTGGTCCAGACCTAAAGGGCAAAAGGTATCAGGACAAGAGTATTACAAATTACACAGTAAAAACAGCAACATGGTTCCCAAGGAGTTTAATTTGAAAAGAAATTCTATTATCCTTGCAAATAGTTGAGTATGATGTATAACTGACCCACATTATTAAGGATTCAGCATTAATAATAAAACTAATCAGCAGTAAGGGAAAAGCCATTGATTACCATTCTCTGAACACGTCTGCATGTCAAGCAAAATGCTGAACTTGCTCTAACCCGTTGCCTCCCACAATGTTATGTCACAGGGGAGAAGTCTCTGGTAAGCAGGCAACCATAGGTGCAGTGAGGATGAAGCTACTCAGGCTAAAGATTTCCCAGGTACAGCAAGCATAGACTTCTCCTCCTTCTTGCTCTCTACAGCTCACTCACTCGTACTCAGATAAAAGGACCATGAAAGTCCTGAAACCCTTTCTGCAGAAGCTTACCTACATGAGTGGAGGCAGACTCTTAGATGCTAGTGGGCTTCTAGCAACAGAATACCGAAGAAAGCTTTTTCTAAGCAATCAATCTCTTGCTCTAGCTCTTTCATTCTTGCCTTGGTGTGATTACAAACTAAAGATCAGAAATGTGGGAGCAAACAACTGTGCTTGTATTTGGATGATTTATGATCCTTGGTGTAACTGTCTCTCCCATCAGCTTTTCCTGTTTGAGATGATTTTTTTCAAGAAATCCCTGCTTGTTTCACCAGTAGGAGACACCATAAATCTGCTGGCAGAATGATGAAACAGAGATGGCTTTGGCTGGGGGCTAAATGAAAATAATGTGACCAATGAGCAGGAAAAAAAATTCAAATATGCTTGATATTTTTTTTAAATGAAGAGAGAGGTATTAATAAGAACAAATATGCACACTAAACAATTTCTGAAGCCAATTCTTATTTATTAGCATTTTTTTGAGAGCTTTATGTACCAGTTATAACTTCACAGACCTTGTTTTTAGGCCTTTTTTTTAGTCCTCATTTAAAGATGTATTTTCCATTGAAGAGTGAAAGGGAAGAGTAGAGGAATAGGGAGAAGAGAAACACTGATGTGAGAGACACCTCAACTTGGCCTCCCACATGCACCCCCAACCAAAGATGGTGAGAAAACCCACAACTGAGGTATATGTGGTTGACAGGAATGGAACCCACCATCTTTTGGTCTGCAAGCCATCGCTCTAACCACTGAACAAAATTAGCCAGAGCTAGGCCTTCCTTCTTAATGCATGATATTATTTCACAACCCAGGATCCACAATCATATTCATAAATTTGGTAACAAAGCCTAAGCAGACCTGAATTCACTGTTGATAAACTTTACCTGAACTGATGCAAATCCATTCATTACCTTTATTTATTCTACCCAGCATGGATAGTCACATATTTGACTGCAAACATGGTTCACTAAAGGATGCTGCCCCAGAACTCCCAGGGCTGTGGCAAAACCACTATAGGGCCCAATCTATCTATGCTAATATAAGTTTATGTGGTTGTTAAGCCCTCACGCCGCAATGCCCTCATGCCCATCACATCCATCATCAGGAGGCTGCGTGCACAGGTGGGCGCAGACTTGATGCTGTGTGCACGGAGGTGGGGCCTGGCAGCTAGCTCCACATGGCGTGGCCTGGGGTGCCGCAGTCTTTTTGCATCAAAGGTTCAGGAATTTGGAGAAGGGGCTGACACATAAATGGATACACTGGACAAGAAGTATAAATTTGGAAGGCATGGGGGAAAGCCAGGCGGAAACCAGCTCTCTAGTGGAGTGGCTTGCCGAATTTCTGGACCCATGGCTTTTTATTTACACATTTTGCCCTTTAGCAAAATAAACACACATATCAAAGGTCAGGTTTGATAAACAGGAAAAAATTATCAGGTTAGAGGAACTGCTTTTGGCCTTTCCTCTAGCAGCAGGTAATAATTTGCAGATTTTCAGCCCTGCTGAATATAGAAGCCCATCAGCCTTCTGGTGAACTTCTCGCATTTATTATGACCTGCTGGTCTTAGCTTCTAGCACTGGGGGTCCCGAGGCTTTACATGCCTGCAGGCAGGGACCCTACTCCAGCCTACCTCTTTGGGGCAATTCATCCAGGAGCCTACATCTTTGGGGCGATCTATCGTGGGGCTCCAGAACTGAGAGGGCACAGGCCAGGCTGGGGGGCCCCTTCCGCCTGACTGCAGGAATTTTGTGCACCAGGCCTCTAGTCGATAATAAAAACATAATGTGCTAATTAGACCGGACAGCCGAATGACCTTCCAGACATCCTTCTGGACAACCTTCCAGACAAAGCCACAGCTGCGAGGTCTGAGGCGAGCCACCGAAGGTGAGTGCACAAATTTCATGCATCAGGCCTCTAGTTTTCAGATAAGGGTATGAGGACCTGCAGCCACAACAAGACTAACAACTCTGCTCCTCCCACATTACACCTGGGGAGCTAAGGCTAGGTCATACAGGTAGGGAGGTGTACAGATGCTGGGACTCCCTAAGCAAAACCTGAACATGCATAGCCAGTCTTGTGGCCACTACTCTCCAGCAATGCCTCCAGGGCAATGCATGTGTTTGAAAAGGTTCCATCCTCAAACTATTCATCTTTCGAGATCACTGTGATTTCAGCTGTGGGCAGTTTAGCAAATAGGCGTGAGAGAAAATAAGGAACAGGGAAGGAGTCAAGAGATAAAAATGAAACTAGCGTGGAAGATGGGAAAAGGAACTGAGGAGGAGTGAGTACAAATAGGAACTGAGGAAGGCTCCAGGCCAGGAAATGTGGAAACCAGTTCAACTGCTAACACACAGAAACTTTCTTTTTGAGCTTTGTATCTCAGCTTCAGTACACCTGTTATGAAGAAGAGGCAGGCAGTATGCATCCTCAGGGCAAACATGCAGTAACATGATAGCAGTAATCCTTCTGAGTATCTGATGTGTTGCAGGCACTCAACTGAGAGCCATCTCATTTTGCCTTCTTCACCATGGCAAAGTAGATATTCATATCCCCATTGCAAATGAGGAAACTGAGGTCCAACTGTAGCTGGAGAAATCACTGGGTCAAATTTTTCCGACTTTAGTGGTAGTGGGTGGCTCTTGCAGTATCTTTAGAAAAAGACTTTTCTAAGACTCCCATGGGAGAATGAATGTATTTTATTGGTGTGTAATTATATTTTCTGGTCTGCAGGGTTCAATGTCCCTTAGCCTAGTCCTGAAAAGAGTGCAGACGGGGCTCCAGCAGAATCAAAGAGTAGGGCCAGTATCCAGAGTGTCCATTCCATGGTGGAGCAGGGCATGATTTAGTGTCAGGCTACATTTAGTACATCAGTACACTGTGTGAAGTCTACATGGCTGTGGGTCACAGGGTGAGTAGAGGGAGGTAAGAAGACCATAAGCTGGGAATCTGAGGTGAGCAGCGAGAGAGAGGGGCTTCTTTGTTCAGGAGCTTAAAAATTAAATATTCCTGTACTTGCGGTGGCATGCCTATTTCTGGCTACTGACTTATTCCCTGGTGTGACTGACTAACAGATAAGCAACATCCCACGTCATGCAGACCTCACTGGGCATGGGTCCATTGTCTAGTGCCTTCCCACAGTGATCTTTAGGTAATAAACTTGGAGACTATTAACTGCAATTCCCTGGCAAAGCTGTATAAATGGCATGTCTCTATTACCTAATCTTCCTTTTACTCCTTCCCTGTTAATAACCAGGTTATTATAATGGTTATCACAAAGAAGTTAAATGTGTCCAACCAAGGTTAATCAGTAACTTCAAAATTGAGGTGCAAAAACATAAACACTGTATATAATCAATGTGATATATACTAACCTCTATCTAAAGCAACTGAATGACAGGTCCACCAGTCACTCTGACATGTACTGATACCAGGGGGCAGACACTCAACACAGGAGCTGCCCCCTGGTGGTGAGTGCGCTCCCACAGGGGGAGTGCCGCTCTGCTGACTGACCTGTTCCTGGAGGCCCACCAGCCAGCAGCAGTAGCCACTCACTCCCTCAGTAGTCCTGCAGGTCCAATCTCTAGAGAACAGGCCAGGCACCAACAGACCAGTACCACTAGCACAGGGCCACTAGCCTCCTGAAAGTTGGCCTCAGGCACCGCAGCTGCTTCCCCTCCCTAGACACTCTGCAAGGAAGAAATCTTGACAATCCCTGGGAACGTCAGGGACAGATCTGGATCCTGGGCAGGCAAGGGCATCCCACCACCTGCCCAAAGGGCAGATTGCGTTCTCCCCCTACCGCCCCTCCATCCCATACCCTTTGGGACAGGCGCCAGATGCAGGCAAGCGCCACTGCAGCAGACGAGCTTCTCCTGATCAGGACTGACTGGGCGTGAGCCTGTGGCAGGTGCAGCAGGATCAGGATGAGCCAGAGTGGTAGGCAGTAGCAGCAGGTGGCGCTGGACTGCCAGTTTCAGCACAATCCCCACAGGCCACACTGAGGGACCCCACCCATGCACAAATTCATGCACCAGGCCTCTAGAGTGACATAAGTCACCCTGCTTCTCACATATTTTACTCATTTCTCAAGGAACACGTAAAAACCCTGAAGGGTCAGATTGATCTTATTATCAAGGTAACAAATATAAAAGAAAAACCAAGGTCCATGAATTTGGGAACCTCTGTGCCATTACACCTTTCTTATTTGGGGTACAAGGCTCTTCCAAGCCAAAGGAACCTATAAAAGCAAGTCACGTTAGCTGATGACTGACTGGTTGGTATTCCTGAAATGGACAGAGTTTTTACTTCTAAGATGACATATTTCTATGGCTTTTCCCCTACTATGAGAATTACTGAAACTTCAGTAGTGATCATTACATTTCCATATATACTGGAAGTTTTACACATACACATTTGTAAGTTAAAAATCTCTCTAACCTGTCTCAATCTGCTTCAGTTGCAATTTTAAATCAGCCACCTGCATAGTTAACCTCCTTACAGAAGCATCATAATTTAATATCCGGGCCTTCAGCTTTGCAGAATGCTCAGTCTGAAAAGATTTAAAGAAGGGAAGAAATCAATGTAAAAGAAATCCCAGTTCACTTCAAAAGGAACAAGTCTTTTATAGGGCTTATTCTCTTTTCCATTTTGCCCATTCTGAGCAGCTTCATGCCTGTGGTCCACAGGTCCCTAGAAAACAATAGAGCACACAAACAAGTTTGCCACCTCCATTTGCACTCATCTCTAAGAACAGTTCTATAAGGTATGAGGCAGACACCAGAGTGTCAACAATTCTAAGTCACAGGGCAAGAATCAAGAGACATTACTAGAGGGCACAACCGAGACTGGGACAATTTTTGTTTATGAGTGCGCTTTCCTTGGGATTTTATTACTGTTATAAATATAGTTATATCATCACCCAAGAATTTCTCAGGTGAGAAGGTTACCTTAGAATAGTGGGGGGATAATTTTTGATGTTAAAACCAATCTGATTTACACTGGTGTGACACACACCAAGCTTACATGTGTACACAGTGGATCAGACTAACACCCGACCAAATAAAGATCAGTACTCACTTCACTTTGCAGCTGTCTCTGCAGAGCCTCCTTGTGAGTTTCAAACTTCTTATGCCCTAACACGAAAGCAGCTCCTGCTTCCTTCAACTGTTTCTGCAAATTTACCAGTTCAGGAGGTGGTTGAGCTATAACTAAGAAGGTAAAAAAGCCTGGTGATTATCAACAGTAAGTTTTCCCATCTCACTTAGCAAAAGCAGCTAAAGATATTTTAAATTGTTCTTTCTTTTCTTTGTACACATGTAGTTAATACCATATTAATTCTATGGAATGGACTAAGAGCACAAATTTCAGAAGAGTTTAATGCATGCAGAGGCAAAGTTCACTACTCTTTTCTAATGCAAATGAAAGAAATTCTTTCAAATCCTTTAACTAACCTGAAAGCCCACCTCTTTCCTCTATCACACACAGGAGGCATAAAAGGAGTTCTCCATCAAAACCTGTTAAGTACCCCTAGGTCTAATCTGATCTGTGCACCAGTCAGCAACACTCAGGGTTCAAGCAGACATCAGATGGAGTTCCACCATTTCAGTCACTGAAGAACCACTAAAGGGTGATTCATGTAGGTTAGCCACTAAGGGTGGTATAGTTCTCTGGGCTAGTAATGGGGCCATGCTGTTAACTCCGTGGGCCCAAAGTAGGAGTGGGGAAACTTTCTTCTGCCAAGGGCCATTGGGATATTTATTTTTAGTTAGTTATTTATTTTTAAATATATTTTATTGATTTTTTACAGAGGGGAAGGGAGAGAGATAGAGAGCCAGAAACATCGATGAGAGAGAAACATCGATCAGCTGCCTCCTGCACATCCCCCATTGGGGATGTGCCCGCAACCCAGGCACATGCCCTTGACCGGAATCGAACCTGGGACCCTTCAGTCTGCAGGCCGACGCTCCATCCACTGAGCCAAACCGGTTTTGACATGGATATTTATAACATCATTTGCAGGTCATACAAAATTATCAACTTAATTAGCCTCCTATATTTGGTCAAACATTTAATTAACTCACCCCTAATGCCTTGGCAGGGCCAGATCAAAAGATTTTATGGGTCTTCTATAGCCTGTGGGCAGGACAGTCTCCACACTTGGCCTAAACCATCAGGGAGGGAAGAATTCCCAGAATTGGGAGAGAAAGATCTGGCACAGGCACAGAGCAATGGTGAGAGGTCATCCTGTAAGCACTGGATCTTGCCTTGCTGAGAGGCACAGGGCCAGCCCACAGCCAATATATACAGTGGGGGTGAGGATGCAATGGTGGAGAGGGAATAATAACCTCAACCTCACTCTCATTCCTCCTTCTCAATGGCCAAATCTGAGCAGCAGAAAGTGAGGGGAGATTTGTACAACCCAGAAGGCAGATTTGTAGTTTAAAGATACTTCTTAGTGACACTAATAATATACTATAGTAATAGCAAGCAAAAAAGGAAGTAACTTCAAATTGAGAATCTTAATTTTACAAAAATTTTCCTGATTGAAGCCTTCCTTACAGATACAAAGCATAGTGTCATAATATTAAGCTAATATGAATTACAAAGACATGCAAATCAGGAAAAAGACATACGGTTAAAAAGATGCAAGTTTTCATTTCTGCTCTCTTCCAGTTGTTGTTTAAGTAATTTATTTTGAGCCTGAAGCTCTAATTTCTCTTCTTTTAGAAGCGAATAGCCACTCATCTCTTTCATCTCTTCATTCAGCAGGTGGTTTTGCTTGGTTATTGCCAAGAACTGGGCCTTGAGAGATTCGAGTTCAAGCTGGAATTGAAAAAAAACTTGCATTTGAACAGTTACTGCAGTACTTCTTATGCAAAAACTGGCAGGCTGCTATAAACTGGGTGTCATAGTAAGTAAGGTCACTGGACAGAGGACTCATTCTCTGCAGTAAGAAGAACCTGATTCCAACATGGAAGCTCATCTTTGCCCTAGAAGGGGCGGGGGAAGTTCATCCAACCTTATACTTATGCAGAACCCTGGCCTACAAAGCAAGTGCTTCAGATTAAGTTTGTTGCCCATTTTCCAGATACAACTAAGGTCCCAATAGCAATCACAGACTGCAGCAATGTTTATAAAAATGAAAAGCTGAGCTATCACAAACATGCTGTGGTGCTTTCCTTTTTTTATACATTTCATGTTTACATACAAAAGTCTACAATGTTCTCAAATAAATAGATCATTACAGCTGCAAAAATACATTTTATGTGCAGGATATATCCAGGTACATCAAGTTCCAGCTCTGTCCTTCAGAGAGCACACGTGATGAACAGCAAGAAAATAAATGGCATGTAAAAACACACCTCATTCTGTTTTATCCTGTAAGATCCCAATGTAATGACAGGAATGTTCACCTTCTGCTGATGGGAAGGAAGGAGAGGCTAAGGCAGAAACTAAAAGCACTGGCCACCTGCTATGGGCTAGGCACATAGGTCAGCTCACCACGGAACCTCAACCACCCCAATGTTTAAGGAACTTGTTCGAGGCAACAAGCAGGAAGGACTAAAAGGAAGAACTACTAAATTAACTTAAGTTGGGCCTTCTTAGTCATAAAATAAACAGTCTAAACACATCAAGCTAAATAATGTATGGCTGAAGCTAAAATTTCATCTACTGCCTTGAAGTTTTATCGACTTCAAAAAACAATAGGCTTAGCAATTACCTCAAGTTCTTTCACACGAGTTGCAGAATGATTGCATTCTTCTTCCTGTTTTGAATTGGTAGCCATGGACTGCTCTTGCAAAAGAATAGGTTTTTCTGAAAGAGAAAGCCAACCAATTTAAGATGTTTTTCTAGTGAATAAAAACTCATTTAAGAATTTATGTACAATGTCAGACCTAATGACGATTATTTCATCATCTAAAATAGCAGGTGTCATAGTCAAAAATCAGTAGGGAAAGTAAGAAATAAGTCCTATTACCCAACAGGTGATGGGAAGTCTTAATGGTCACATATATTGTGAACTTTCTTCCACTACACATACCAACCAGTTGCACCAGCTGCTCAGAGCCCTCATACCCAAAGATCTGAATTTCCTTAAATACAAAGATTTGTCTTATGATTTTAGTGTCTATTTCATCATTTTCACTTCATTCAATATGAGTCTTTGCAGATATATCATTAAAAAAAATTAGCTGACTACATGATGGTACTAATTCCTAAGAAGTATTAGTCTAGTTTTCACAAGATAGTCACAGAGGAGCAGCCACACACTGGGTGACCTTATGGGTCTTTATCAAGTACCCAGCTCTGGTTCCTTTGAAATTTCTACTTAAGTTCACTTCTTTTCATAGACAAGTTTCTACAAATATACTGAGACATAAAATATCAAGAGATTGAAAAATTATTCAACTTTCCTACTCCTGGGTTAGTTATAAAACAGTTTAGGAAGTTATATGTCAGGTAAAAATATCATGAGGCATAAACATATGTTACAAGTAAAAGAAATAAGGAAACAGGTCACAGGGAATGGAGAAGTTAAAATTTTCCATAAGTAAAAAATGAAGTCTCTCATGCTTAAAACCACAATGAGATATCACCTCCCACCTGTTAGAACAGCTATCATCAATAAATGGATAAATAACAAGTGCTGGCCAAGATGTGGAAAAAAGAGAACCCTCATACACTGTTGGTGGGAATACAGATTGGTGCAGCCACTATGGAAAAACAGTGTGAAGTCACTCTCCCCACCCCCACCCCCCAAAAAATAATAAAAATAAGTGCGGCCATATGTTCTAATAATTCTACTTCTCAGTATATGTAAAAAACAACAACATGCCAATTTGAAAAGACATACATGTGCACCCACATGTTCACTGCACCATTACTAGTAACAGACAAGATTTGGAAGCAACCTAGACTACCATCAATAAATGAATGTGTGGATACAGAAGATGTGATATATTACTCAGCCACTGAAATGAATAAAATCTTGCCACCTGTGACAACATGGATGAATCTAAAGGATATTATGATGAAATAAGTTACAGAGAAAAACAAATACCTTATGATTTAACTTACATGTGGAATCTTAAGAAATAAAAATAAAACAAAACAGACAGGCCCATAAATATAGATAACAAGCAAGTGGTGGTCAAAGGGGAGGGAGGAAAGTAGATGGGGGAAGAAAAACCTCCTGAATACCCTACCTCTCTCAGGTTAAGGTCATTTTTGATACGTAAAATTAAAAGAACAAAATAATGATTAATTTTGTAGTAAGAGTAAAATGTAAGCTACACACACACATATAAATTTAGAACAGGCCCAATTTAGGAAGCTAATAACCTATACCAGAAATTTACAAATGCAGCTTTCTTCTCCACAAGAATCACCTTTATTCTTCCTGTCCTCTTCACCCAGTCTGTTAGATCTATCGATGTAGTCATCCTTTAGCTCAAGTTGATACCTGAGAATTAGAATGACCAAAATGATTTTCTTGTCACTTTCCTGAACAGATTCCTATCAATGTATGGGTTTCTGTGGCACCCGGGCACCTAAGGGCATGAACATGGCCATGCATAACTTCAAGGACTATCAGTACCAAAGCCCAGAGATGCAAATTCTGAATATAAAACCTGCTACAATCCTTTAATTTGGTCCCCAAAACTCGTTATTGTGAGGTTATTGAGAACAATTATTCCATGGTGGTCTGGATTGGCACACAAAAGTAAATTAAGTTCAATTTACACTGGTACAACTGACTCTAAATCCCAAGAACAAGAAGTCAGTCACATCCACCTGCCTTGCCTTGCACCCCATCCCCACCCCAAAGAACTTTTGCCCTCAAGGGCTGGGCATAGGGTTCGGGGCCAACTTCGACCACCCTCATATCTGGGTTAGCAATACCAAAAGCACACTTTCAAGTTTTACTTATCTCCACCAACTGCCACTAGCAGACGTTTCAGTTGAGAGAGATGGTGAGTATCCTGTGAATTCCCACCCTTGCTCAAGTCATAGAGGATACCCAAACCAGACAACATCAAACAGTACATGATCTGCGAAGCAGTGGGAAAATTAACATACACATTTACTCATTCATTTATTCCTAAGGGTTTAACAACTACAGACATGTCAGCACTTGCTATTACACTCGAGAAGCTGACATACTATATGTATGTCATCATTTCAAAATCTATACATGGAAAGGTACTATATTTTAATTAGAATTCTTTTAAAGAATAAGCTCAGTACTATGTAATGTAAGTACTATGTAATGTAATCTCATGACAAATTACGGGCAAGGCAGTAAAAAGAGACCACTTATTAAGACATACCAAAAGTTAGTTGAGTCATCTCTTCACCACAAATTCATTTACTCAATGAATATTATATGAACACCTGTGTGCTAGACACTACACTGAGCACTGTAGAGAAAAGTTACCATATGGGCTTGATGTCTGCACTGAGTAGTTAATCACTGCAACACATTAAAACTCAGATTATAGGGAAGTCATAGTAACCATAGTTATCATATTTTCCTTTTCCTGTATAATTTTTTTGCTCCATTGTTAATTTCCATTTATTTCTTTTGATTCTGGCTTTGCAGAATCTTGAAGGAATACAGGGCACATGTTACCTGATAAGCACTAAAACCACTAGGCAGAATAATTTATAAATTGATAGATACCTCCAGCGTAGTGGCAAGTATGAGGCGGGAGAGGAAAAGAGAACTAAAAGGGATTATAATTCCAGCCCTGGTCAGCCTGATTCAGATGGTTGAAGCACTGTCCAGTGCATTGGAAGGTCATGGGATCAATTCCTGATCAGGGCACATACAGGAGGCAACAGATCAATATTTCTCTCTCATGCTGATTTTTATCTGTCTCTCTCCTTTCCTCCCTAAAATTATTATTTTTTTTTAAAAAAAGTGAATTTTTAAAAAGTTGATCAACCTGTGGGTCGCGACCCCTTTGGTGGTTGAACGACCCTTTCACAGGGGTCGCCTAAGACCATCCTGCATAACAGCTATTTACATTACGATTCATAACAGTAGCAACATTACAGTTATGCAGTAGCAACGAACATAATTTTATGGTTGGGTCACAACATGAGAACCCGTATTTAAAAGGTCAGAAGGTTGAGAACAACTGCCTTAGATCAACCACTTTTATAGTTTATCTACAATGTGAGCTGAGCAACTCACAATGTGCCATAAAATGAAAGCAAATCACAGACCCTCAATACATGTTAGAAAAGCTATGAGTAAGAAAGAGCAGAGGATGCTATTCCCTATACTGTAACTCTGTAAAATTATCTTAAATATTCATGGGAAAGGCTTGACTGTCAATAAAAAACACGTATTTTTTTAAACACTATCACCATAAAATGTTAAGTCTTATCTACTTCACTAGTATTGCTGTGTTTCCATCAACTTATTCCAAATCTATTACTTGTTTAAGAACACCAAACAATTTCTTTAGAATTTCATTCTTGAGCTTTTGGTCACAGGTCTCCTCCATGCTCTTTATATTCAGGATCCTGTCTCCTAAGTGCATCAGCCACACTTTTATGATTTTCTTCTGTAGCCTCTGATATTAGCAAAAATATAAAAAGCAAAAAAAAATAAAACTGTAATTGCTGAAGTAAAGACTTCAGGAGAAAAAAATAACATAATTTTAGCTCCACAAGCTAAAACTGTTATGTGACTGTCACTGCTGGGAAGTAACTGGAAAGAGCTGGAGTTCTCCATCTATTTTATGAACTGACCAAGTTATGTGGGATCTGAAGTAGCAGATGGAGCAGCATGGTGCACCAGGCTGCAGGGAGTGTGCAAGTTTCAAGACCAAAGTGCTTTTCATAGAAGATGATGAACACTTAAAAAATGATTGCAGGTAATAAATGGCCATAATAAATTCAGAGAAAAGCTACATACCAAACTTAAGTTAGTGTACTTTTGCTTTAGTACTTATTTCTTCAGTAAGATTATTTCTGTGAGGTTTAACTGATCAGCCCATAGGTATGAAAGACAAAAGATTTGTTTCTGATATTTAATAATCTAGTGATTGAATACTGAAGAGTGCTGAACAATAGAAAAAGATAGATAGGTCAATCAGAACTTCCAAATACTGAAGAATGGAATGGTCTTCCCTTGGATCGAGCCAGGTAAGTGCTAGGGAATGCTGACCATTCCAAGCAAAGGATAAAAGCTCTATGTGTTAGCACCCTCTGCTGACTAACATGTAAAGCAAAGGAGCAGTAAACAATACTTATTAGCTTACTAGATGCCTGGTGCACAAATTCATGAATGGCAGGGGTCCCTCCACCTGGCTGATCACGGTGGTCTCACACAGTCCTGATCTTCTCACCCAGTCCCAATTGGGGCTGGGGTGGGATCACAGGAGGGCTCCAGGGCAAGTCTGGTCCTGTCTTGCCTGGTCCTGATGGGCCCCACCCCAGCAGCAAGCAACTTACTGGTTGGAACATCTGCCCCCGGGTGGTCAGTGCAAGTCGTAGCGACCAGTCAGTTGACCACTCGGTCAGACACTTAGCATATCATGCCTTTATATATATAGGTTGTAACTCACAGCACAGAATGTTCAGCATGAACTTTCCCCTGCCCCTGGTCTTGGAGACCGCATGTTCTTCTAAGGCTCTGCTCACCAAATTCAGCTGCCACATGAAGTAAATTGCATTGTGTGCGTGGAAACCCTTTGTAGGCTCCATTGCTGTGTCTTTACTTCGTTGCAGTTCCAATTACTCCAACATAAAGACAGACACCCTCATTATCAGGTAACACCATCATGGTAAGACCCCTGCTCAGCCTACTGCAGTGGTTTTTAAACAGGCCATGGGTCGCCCCAGATGGTTTGGTAGAGTAGGTACAGCCGCAGCCTGCGAACTAAAGGGTCCTAGGTTTGGTTCCGGTCAAAGACACATTCCTGGATTGCGGGCTTAATCCCCAGTATGGAGCACATGCAGGAGGCGATGGATTCTCTCTCATCATTGATGTTTCTCTCTCTCTCTCTCACTCTGCCTTCCTCTCTGAAATCAATAAAAATAGGAAGTAGGCCATTAATCAAATGTTGCTGCTCTCCATCCAGTCCCCTCAAACCCTCTTTTGTCTTTGACCCTCCCCACACACACACTCTGCTGCGGTCTGTAAAATGGGGTCAGGATTTCTACTTCAACCAAGGGCAAAGCTTCCACATGGACCTCCTTTCCCGACTGTCTTTGCCCCCAGTCCTGTGTGGTTTCTCCCTCCTTCCCCTCCATCTAACTTGGTGGGCCCTGCTCTGCCCCCTCCTCATGTGACCTCCTGTCCGCAGCCTCGAACTTTCTCCTCTGGGGGCAGAGCTCTCCAAAGGCTGTGTGGGAATGGAGTGGGCTGTGCAGAGTGGGGTGGGGCAGACAAGGCAGTACAGGGTGTGCAGTAGTGGAGAGCTCTGTGGGCCAAGTCCAACCTTTGGAGAAGAGCTGGGGTGACAGGTCACCGGGAGGAGGAGGGAGGGATGTAGACCTTGTCCCGTGGGAGAGGCACTGGGTTCCTGGGCTGTCCCCACACAGCAGCTTTTCTATGCCCCTGCACAGCTATCATCCTCCACCTCTTGCTGCCTCCGCCTCAAGTTTTTGACTCAGTTTCTTTGACTCAGCCCCACCCCCGTCTCAGCTGCGTTCCAGGAGCCTGAGGCTGCACGTTGGCTTTGGGCAGCTATGCCTGGCCTGCCCCCTATAATGGTGTTACCCACTCTCCTGGAGTAGTTAGTGAAACTTAAATAAATATAAGCAGCTCTGAAGATTATAAATTGAGAACTGAGAAGGCCACAGGCTGCGGAGGGCTGCATAGTCCAGGCTCTCAGCATAGAAGCCTCCCCAGCCACCCGGTCCCTGCTGGCTCCCGCCCCCACCTGCCTCTGCCCAGGGCTCAAGACAAACCCCAGGAACTTCCTGACAGCTCTCACCTCACATCTCACTTTCCAGTCCAGCCCACCAGTGCCCACAGCAAGCTAACCTACTGGTCCGAGCGTCTGCCCCCTGGTGGTCAGTGCATGTCATAGTGACTGATCGACTGATCCAGTGGTCAAACTCACAGTGGAACTCCAGTAGAGGGAATAATTTGCATATTAGGCTGTTATTATGTAAGATATCAGCGATTTTCAACCTTATTTATCTCTGACACACATAAACTACTAAAATTCTGCAGCATGCCAAAAATATATTTGCCCATTTATAAAAAACACAACAGGTATATTTTTGAATCGTTCACAATGAACCGCTATTTTGTGTTGACTGTTGTCTTTTTTTTTTTTATTTGAAAATCTAAGGAAAAAGAGGTTAATGCCCTTGACTACAGTCAGGTATGTCATGTTTTATATATTCTTGCAGCACACCAGTTGAAAATCAATGGCTTATTTGTCACTTTCCTTTTCTGTCATGATCAATTTACCACTTCAGTACTGCTTAGAACAGAGTAATGTAGCAGAGATGAAAAATAAAATGAATTAAAGCCTATATAAATGATCTAACCACATAAATGAAGACCAGGGCAAATCCACTAAGGAAGTAAGAGTCAACTAACAGTAGAACCTAATGGAAATGAAACCTGTTTCATAAACTAGACTGGTGAGCTTGCCATTAATGGCAGGTACAATGTGAAGAATGAAATAGTGGTGAGCACTTAGTACACACACATCCATCACCCAGTACAAATCAAGTCAGAGCCACTGCATTGAGTTACTACATGCACATGGAACCGTTAGATCTCAATGACTAAACATAAGTGTGTGACTGAACATAATTTGTTAACAGTTGTTAGCTTCTTCAAAGTACTGGTCTGGTTTTACTGTAGCCTGATGATGGTGTCTCACTGCTTTTCATCCCAATAACTAATATTTCAAAAGCAAAATCCTAGTCTTTGTTTCTCTCAACTTATGCCTTTTAAAACTAGCCGAATGTACCTTTACAAGCAAGAACTCTACTTGGCAATTAGCATTAGAATAATTAGTAGTATTTGTTTTAAACTCACAGTCTCTGAATAGTCAAAATGAAAACATTACTTACAAATCAAAAGCTTCAATTCTTTGCTTCAGTTCTGCTTCTCTGCCTCTTAGGAAATCGGTATCTTTCAGTAGAAGCTGTATTTGAGCATAAAGTTCTTTTGTTTCCATCTGTAGAGGAAAGCATTAATTGTAGCAAGCAAGCTGAGGAAAATAAGACAGGTTTGAACTAATGGACTGCTTCCTACATTCCAGAGAACAAAGTACAGACATTTAGAGGAACAATTTCACTTTTAAAACATTCCATCTCAAGGTATGCATTTTGCCTATTCTAGTTACACAAGAACTTACCTCCTAGTCCAGGGGTGGGCAAACTTTTGGACGCGAGGGCCACAATGGGTTCTTAAACTGGTCCGGAGGGCCGGAACAAAAGCATGGATGGAGTGTGTGTGTGAACTAATATAAATTCAAAGTAAACATTATTACATAAAAGCGTACGGTCTTTTTTTCTTTTAGTTTTATTCATTTCAAACGGGCCGGATCCGGCCCGCGGGCCGTAGTTTGCCCATGGCTTCCCTAGCCCAATGACTGTTACGCTATATTACCCTAATATCCCTTGTGCAGAATATCCTGACACTTCCTTAACATTTTTGTAAGTTCTCCAGAAAAAAAAACACAAAAAACAAAATGGGGGAACTTAACAAAGTAGAATCCCCATGGTTCAATAGTCGTCTGAAAGTTTCAATTCATGGGCGGTTCTGACTCAGAATGAACAAGCTGGAATGAAACTGTGAAAAATAGATCACACTTACATTTGTGTGTTCACTGAGCAAGGATTTACTGAATATCATGTCAAAAAGCACAGTGAGCTGGATATGAAAAGATGAACAGCTACAGTCCCCATCTTTTAAAAAATTCACAATTTACTGAGGGAGAGAGAAATAATACTACAATGTGATAATTTCACAACCAGAGTCCAGTCTCCACGGCAGGAATGATGCCTAAATGAGTCTATCAATGGGATTCAGGGAAGGCGTCACCAGGAAGCATCATTGAAGCTAAAGTTTGAAGGACAGGACAGTTTTATCAGGGAGAGAAGGGGGTGAACAGTCGGGTGGCAGAGTAAAAGTATGGTGCCTTTTATGAGGATGCCAAGCTTCTCCAGTGCCTTCAGAGAATCTGACTGAATGGAGACAGGCTGTCAACTGGTTGATCTGATCTAGTCAGCCACTCATTTTAAGGTTCAAAGTGTTAGTCTGAACACAACCCATCATCTCAAAGACCAGTGCTTCCATTTATTTTTATAGCTAAAATTAACCCAATTCCCAGAAATGCCAGAAAAAATTGGAGAGGGGGTGTGGTCACCATTAATAACTGGGTTTTACTGAGAAGCTCCAAGAAAGGTTGACACTGGGAGGAAGCCTTTTAACTTCAACCATCTCCTGGTATCAGTAGTCCTGGCTGAGGAAACCATGACCCCAACCTAGTTAGGTCTGACAACCCTTGGGAAAGGAACTGTTTTTCCAAAAGAAACAATCCAATCTCTTTTGCTGGCATGCACTCCCCACCATTCCTCAACCTCTTCATGTCCTGTCCAGTCATTTTCTGGGTGACAAGATCAAATGGCCACTGGATGACACTTATAAGCCCCAGACCCTTCTACTGCAGGGACCTTTGCCTTTGCTCAGATGGAAGCACATTGCATTTGGTTTCCAACTTCACCTAGAACCCCAACCTGCAACTCTGTCCTGTTGGTCCACCCTTATTCTTCCATCTGTCTGTATCCCCAGACTTACTCCTTGATGTCTGAGACTGCCACGTAGCTCTCCCTTCTCTCCTGGATTATTAGTCATCCACACTCTGCTCTGGTTCCGCTCACCATCATGCTGAACCCCAATGTCTTCAACTAAACAGGCTGCCTTTCTCAAATGAAATAAATTCAGCTCTATAAAGCTACACTCCTCAACTACGACCATTTTTCTGCCCTCATTGACCTTCCAAATCCTCCCAAGAGCTGCAACAGAACAATCACCTACAACAAGCATGTCAAACGCATGGCCCACAGGCCGCACGTGGCCCACAATGAATATTTTTGTGGCTCAGCGAATATAACAGTATGTAGCGTTTTAATAAAAATTTTGTAACCTGATTTTTACAATAACCTGTTTTACATAATTATTAATTACTAACTACATTTGCTAATGACTGATTATAATTGTGTTGCATTCATTTCCCTTATGTGCCTTATGCGCAGGCGTGCCATTTCTCTCCATTAATACTAGCAGACAATATTTTAGCACCCGATGGCCAAATCATTAGTCTTGTACTGACTTGTTTGGTATGTGCAACAGGAAATACTTTGCTTTTGGAGAATGAGAAAAGTAGGTTTATTTGCATTGTGCTTATTAATCTGTCCAGTTATTCAGTGTCTGGGAAGTTAATGTTCAATGCAAAATACTGATTTTTATTAAAACGTTCTATTATTTTTTGTTAACGATTACTCATTTATTTCAGCCCTTTGTATTCAACATGTCTTTATCGAAATAAACCTTTCTATGAAAATTGAAGCTTTTGTTTTGCAGCCCACATAAACTTGGTTCGTTTTAGTGTTTGAAATTCTTGACCTACATGCACTTGGTCTGGTCTACTTCAATTCCAGGTTGCCCACTTCAGCAGTACCCTCAAAACAGCTCGAGAATCCTGTCAGCTTCAGAGAGCTGCTCTGCTCCTTCTGCAACCCCCCGTCACCCACTGGCCATTCCTTACCTCTGGTCCTCTCCTCAAAGGTCACTTATCACTTAATTCTCACATCTGCTGCAATTTTAGTGAGGTTGTCTCATGCCCCTGACTCGGACATTCACTTCCACTCTTCCTTCCAGTAATCTCGAAAAAAGAAGTCTTAGTATCCTTTTCAAAGCTGATTCTTCCAGGTGTATTCTTGACCGCAGTCCCTACTAGTCCTCTAGGCCAGTGATGGCGAACCTATGACACGCGTACCATTTTGGGTGACACGCATCGACAGAGACAAAAAATTGCGTATTCATATATTTGTCTCTCGCAATGGCCAGAGCTGGGCATCACTCGAGTAATATTATTACTCATGTTACTCATGATCAATTACACAATTCTAAAACCAGATGTAAGCATGTACATCAGTGTTGCGTAGCAAAGATACATTGTGAAAACATCCAAGATACACTGTTCCAATATTGGCATTAATATAAAAAGGTTAAGAATTGCACTATAAAGAGATTAATCTTTACTCAAGACACTTTATTTTTACTCGAGTGACAAAACGCCCAATTCTGGAAACGGCCTCATTATTGTCAACATGTGCCTCGGGTAAGCTTCCTGTGCGTTTGGGTGCATTCGGCAAACGGACACACTTGATCGCCATGTTCATTAGGGGACAGGAGTGTGAGGGTTAGAAGAAAAAGATATAAGGGGAGAAAAATGGCGGAGGTATAAACGGACGTATCCTGTGCCTTGTCCTGGAGCAGATAAGGGTGAGCAGCTGAAACGGGTAACATACAGCCCGAATAGGCAGAGGATATTCAGCTGAGAGACAGTCTGCAGCTGGGAAAGACAGAGAACTCCCAGAAAAAAAAGGATGGTTGGAGACTGCGGCTGAAACATCTCCCTGTGTGCCGGCTCAGCAGCGGAGACTGTGCCATCTTGAGTGGCTGTTACAGACAACCAGAGGTCAGCTACTAACCTGGAAACAAGGGATCTCAAGCAGCGTGACTGCATGAACTCAGACGAGCACTGCTTCTTCTCACAGAAAGGTTAGACTTCCCCTAAAGGTGCGGTTTGCAATTCAGGTTGGAGAGAGAACCGCGAGGGGCGAAATCTGCGCCCCACAGAGTCCGTGGCCCTTGGGACCAGCGTGACCCTCAAGTGGCGAAGGGGCCCCACAGAGCAGCTGGCAGAAGGGAACGATAAAAATAAGCACATAGCTAGACTGGATGCAAAAAAGCAGCCTCGGATTCTCCCAGTCTGCCGGGTGCTTGGTGCCAGGGGCGAGTGGGTGTGTGGAGACTGTGCGCAGACCTGGAAGGTGGAGGCTTGCAAATTCACACAACTTCTCAGGCTCTTGTTGTTACAGTTCCCCTTAGATCCCTGTGTTTGATTATTAAACCCAGTGGATGGGATTCCCCAGGTGGGGTCATTCACAGAGCCTGTAGGGGAAAGGCATTTTGGGGAGCCTGGGAAACAGAGCGGGGAGTAATGATTAAAGAACCAGCTCTGGGCAGTGGACTTTCCCAAACCAGTTTCAAGTAACATAGAGAAAATAAACCCTAACTACTGGATAGAGAGGACTTATAGCCTCGGAGGTCAATCCAGACACACTGCCACCCAGAGGCAGAGCCACGAACTGTCTCTTCTGTAAATACAAATAAAGGCAGTCTGGTAAACAAATACAACCTGCCTTAAAATCAGGACTGTGGTTTACAGCACAGAGGAACAGTGTATCGCAGGGAAATTCAACACTCTCCTAAATGCCTGGCAGGACTAAGGCGTGACAAAAAGAAGAGTAGAAGATCTGAAGCACCTTCACTACTGTACATTTTTAACTTTTTTTCTTTTTAATTCTTTTTTCACCATTTCATAAAGAACCTATTATTATTTTTTTTTCATCACCTGATTTTACCTTTGTAATTACATTTTTTAACCAGTATTATTGCTATCATTTTACCATTTTTTCAAGTGTCATTTTATTTTTTTTTCATTATTTTATTTTGGAATTAGTGTTCTACACTCTATTTTCATCGTTCCTTTAGCATCATTTCTCTCTATCTCACCTTTACCCTTAAGCCATAACTCTTCCTCACTTTTCCCCTTTTGTTGTCCTGTTTCTCTTACCCTATTCCTGCTTTAGATTTTCCCTATTCATTCTTTTTACCCACTGTCTAAATTTCACCCTACTGATATACCTAATTTCCAATCCCTTGCTCTAAATCCATATACACCTCTCTCTTATCGTTCTTCACTATCCAATTTTTTTTCTCTGTCGTTTTGCTAGTGTTTGCTTGATTTTGAGTATATTTTTTTTTTTTATGCTTGTTTGGGAGATTGTTTTGTTTTACATTTTTATTTTTCTGTTTTGCTTTTTCTTTCTCTGGTTATTTTTGTGCTTCTGTTTTCCCTTGCCTCTCTTGATATTAGTGGTTGATTGTAGTTTGCATTAATCTCCAGGGATCTGCTGCTGGAATTCATTGGGATTATTTGTGGTTCTATTAGAGTTTTCTCCCAATACAAATAGCCTCTTCCCCACCTCTAATTCATTCTCTCACTTTTTTTTCTTCTTTCTTCTCTCCCTTTTCCCAATCTCATTTCGGCATTCCTTTTTGTTTTT
Source organism: Myotis nattereri (assembly GCF_964212035.1). NCBI lineage: Eukaryota > Metazoa > Chordata > Mammalia > Chiroptera > Vespertilionidae > Myotis > Myotis nattereri. The sequence goes on along the minus strand of NC_138094.1, from coordinate 27,791,020 downwards.
TTCTTTTTCTCTTTAATCTTTTTCTCTTTTTTCTTCTTTATCCCCTAATTCTCTTCACTCAGTGGTCACCTTTATTTGGGGTTATTAATATCGTAAATACATTTGTTTTCAGTGCCTTGTATGTTGTGCCTTTTTGTGTTGTATTTTGTGCCTTTAAATCAACGCATCAGAAAGAGAACTACATAACCAAACACCTGGAGAAGAGAGATCATGGTGAAAAATGAACCAACCCACATATGAAAGAAAAACAGGCATCATCAGAAAAGGAAGTAAACGAAATGGAGGCAATGGAGGAAAGCAACCTGTCAAAGAAAGAATTCAGAGAAATGGCCATAAGGTGGATGAAAAGAATGGAAGACAAATTCACCAATATGTGTAGGAACCAAGAGGAAATGAAGAAAAACCAAGAAGAAATGAAAAATGACATCACTGCTATAAAGAACTCAATAGAAAGCATCAACAGTAGACTAGAAGACGCAGAGGACCACATCAGTGAGCTAGAAGACAAGGTAGGAAAAAATACCAAAACAGAACAGCTTCTAGAAAAAATAATTAAAAAGCATGAGGAGAGCCTAAGAGAACTCTGGGACAACACTAAACGAAACAACATCCGAATAACATGGGTCCCAGAAGGAGAGAAAACTGAGCAAGGAATAGAAAACCTGTTTGAAAAAATAATAAGGGAAAATTTCCCTGAGATAGGGAAGGAAAAAACTCACACAAATCCAAGAAGCTCACAGAGTCCCAAACATAATGAACCCAAAAAGACCGACACCAAGGCACATAATAATTAAATTGGCAAACACCGACAAAGCAAGAATATTAAAAGCAGCCAGAGAGAGACAGAAAGTTACCTACAAAGGATCCTCCATCAGACTAGAGACCGATTTCTCAACAGAAACACATCAGGCAAGAAAGGAATGGAATGAAATATACAAAGTCATGCAAAAGAAGGGTCTGAATCCAAGAATACTGTACCCAGCGAGGCTATCAATCAAAATTGAGGGTCAAATCAGGAGCTTCACAGACAAAAACGGTCTACGGGAGTTTATTACAACCGAACCAGCAATGCAAGAAATGCTAAAGGGTCTGCTGAAAAAAGAAAAAATAGGAATCAAAGAAGGAATGCAGCGGTAAAGATAAAAAATGGTGACTAACAAGTTTCTATAAATAATAACTTTAAATGTAAATGGATTAAATGCCCCAGTAAAAATGCATAGGGTAAATGAGTGGATAAGAAAACATGACCCATATATCTGCTGTCTACAGGAAACCCACCTCAGAAAAAAAGACGCCCACAGACTGATGGTGAAGTAATGGAAAAAGGTTTTTTAGGCCAATGGAAGTGAAAAAAAAGCCGGGGTAGCAATACTTATATCTAACAAATTAGATCTCAAAGTGAAGGACATAAAAAGAGATAAAGAAGGCCACTTCATAATATTAAACGGAGGAGTCCAACAAGAAGAAATAACTCTGGTAAATACATATGCATCCAATATAGGAACACCCAAATACGTAAGAAAACTTCTGGAGGAGATCAAGGGAGAGATTGACAGCAATACAATCATAGTAGGGGACCTTAACACCCCATTATCACCATTGGACAAATCCTCTAAACAAAAACTCAGCAAAGAAACATCAATCCTAAATGACTCACTAGATCAGATGGAATTAATTGACATCTTCAAAACATTTCACCCAAAGCCACAGAATATACATTCTTCTCAAGTGCTCATTAGTCATTTGCAAAGATAGACCATATATTGGGTAACAGGCAAAGTCTCCTCAAATTCAAGAAGATTGAAATAATATCCAGCATCTTCTCAGACCACAAAGGCATAAAACTGGAAATCAACTACAACAAAAACAATCCAAGAAAATCAAACACATGGAGACTAAATAGCATGCTATTAAGCAACGACTGGGTTACCAGAGAGATCAAAGAAGAAATAAAAAACATCATGGCAACAAACAAAAATGAAAACACAACAATCCAAAACCTATGGGACACAGTGAAAGCACTCTTGAGAGGGAAGTTCACAGCTCTACAAGCCTACTGCAAGAAACAAGAAACAATGAGAATAAATGACCTAACTCTACAACGCAAAGAGTTAGAAAGAGAGCAACAAAAAAAGCCCACTCTAAGCAGAAGGAAGGAAATAACAAAGATCAGAGCGGAGATAAACAACACAGAGACCAAAAAAACAATACAAAAGATCAACAAAACCAAGATCTGGTTCTTTGAAAGGATAAACAAGATTGATACACCTCTAGCCAGGCTCACCAAGAAACAAAGAGAGAGGACCCAAGTAAACAAAATCAGGAATGAAATAGGAGAAATAACAACAGACCCCATAGAAATACAAAGGATTGTTAGAAAATACTATGAACTCTACTCCAACACACTAGACAACCTGGAGGAAATGGACATATTCCTAGAAAAATACAACATTCCAAAACTTAATCAGGAAGAATCTAAAAATTTCAATAGGCCAATAACTATGGAGGAAATCGAAGCAGTAATCAAAAAGCTTCCAGCAAACAAAAGCCCGGGGACAGACGGCTTCACAGGGGAGTTTTACCAAGCATTCAAGGAAGACCTAAAACCTATCCTCCTCAGACTATGTCAAAAGATCCAAGAGGAAGGAACACTTCCCATCTCATTCTATGAAGCCAGCATCACCCTAACACCAAAACCAGATAAAGACAACACAATGAAAGAGAATTATAGGCCAATATCCCTCATGAACATAGATGCCAAGATCCTCAACAAAATCCTAGCAAATCGGATCCAGCAGTACATCAAAAAGATCATACACCATGACTAAGTAGGATTTATCCCAGGGATGCAAGGATGGTACAATATCCGCAAATCAATAAATGTGATACATCACATAAACAAATTGAGAGAAAAAAAACGTATAATCATATCAATTGATGCGGAAAAAGCATTTGACTAAATCCAACACTCTTTCTTGATAAAAACTCTCAGCAAGATAGGAATTGAGGGATCATACCTCAACATAATAAAAGCCATATATGACAAACCAATAGCCAACATCATAATCAATGGGCAAGAACTAAAATCATTCCCCTTAAAATCAGGAACAAGACAGGGATGCCCCCTCTCACCACTCCAGTTCAATACAGTACTGGAAGTACTAGCCATTGCGATCAGACAAGATGAAATAAGAGGCATCCAGATTGGAAAAGAAGAAGTAAAACTGTCCTTATTTGCAGATGACATGATACTGTACATACAGAACCCAAAAGACTCCATCAAAAAATTATTAGACTTAATAAATGAATTCAGCAATGTAGCAGGATACAAAATTAATGCTAAGAAATCCATGGCATTTCTTTACACCAAAAGTGAACTTACTGAGAGTGAAACTACAAAAGCAATCCCATTTACCATTGAACCAAAAAAAATTAAAATTCCTAGGAATAAACTTAACTAAGGAGGTAAAAGACTTATATGCAAAAAAACTACAGGACACTGAAAACAGAGGTAGAGGAAGACAGAAACAGATGGAAGAACATACCGTGTTCATGGATTGGTAGAATCAACATCATCAAAATGTCCATACTACCCAAAGAAATCTATATATTCAATGCAATCCCCATTAAATTACCAATGGCATATTTCACAAATCTAGAACGAACGTTCCAAAAATTCATCTGGAATAAAAAAAAAAAAAAAAAGATCCCGAATAGCTGCAGCAATCCCGATAAAGAAGAACAAAGTAGCCAAAACCGGTATGGCTCAGTGGACAGAGCGTCGGCCTGCGGACTGAAAGGTCCCAGGTTCGATTCCGGTCAAGGGCATGTACCTGGGTTGCGGGCATATCCCCAGTAGGAGATGTGCAGGAGGCAGCTGATCGATGTTTCTCTCTAATGGATGTTTCTAACTCTCTATCTCTCTCCCTTACTCTCTGTAAAAAAATCAATAAAATATATTTTTTAAAAAAAGGAGAACAAAGTAGGTGGGATCTCAATACCAGATATCAAACTGCATTACAAAGCCACTGTTCTTTTTTTTTTTTTTAAATATATTTTATTGATTTTTTACAGAGAGGAAGGGAGAGAGATAGAGAGTTAGAAACATCGATGAGAGAGAAACATCGATCAGCTGCCTCCTGCACATTTCCCACTGGGGATGTGCCCGCAACCCAGGTACATGCCCTTGACCGGAATCGAACCTGGGACCCTTCAGTCCGCAGGCCGCCGCTCTATCCACTGAGCCAAACCGGTTTCGGCTAAAGCCTCTGTTCTTAAAACAGCTTGGTACTGGCACAAGAACAGACATATAGGTCAATGGAATAGAATAGAGACCCCAGAAATCGACACAAACCACTATGCCCAATTAATATTCGACAAAGGAGGCAAGAGCATACAATGGAGTCAAGACAGTCTCTTCAATAAATGCTGTTGGGAAAATTAGACAGATACATGCAAAAAGATGAAACTAGACCACCAACTCACACCATACACAAAATTAAACTCAAAATGGATAAAAACTTCAATGTAAGATGGGAAACCATAAAAATACTAGAGGAATCCACAGGCAGCGAAATTGCAAACATATGCCCAAGGAATTTCCTCTCTGATAATGCTCCTAGGGCAATGGAAACTAAAGAGGAAATAAACAAATGGGACTACATCAAAATAAAAAGCTTTTTCACAGCAACGGAAACCATCAACAAAACAACAAGAAGACCCACTGTATGGGAGAACATATTTGCCAATGATACCACCGACAGGGGTTTAATTTCCAACATTTACAGGGGTCTCATGAAACTTAACAAAAGGAAGATAAACAATCCAATAAAAAAATGGGCAACGGACCTAGATAGACACTTTTCGAAAGAGGACATACAGAAGGCCGAAAGACATATGAAAACATGCTCAAAGTCACTAATTATAGGAGAGATACAAATCAAAACGACAACGCGTTATCATCTCACACCTGTCAGAATGGCTATCATCAAAAAATCAACAAACAAGTGTTGGAGAGGATGTGGAGAAAAAGGAACCCTTCTGCACTGCTGGTGGGAATACAGACTGGTGCAGCCACTGTGGAGAACAGTATGTAGCCACCTCAAAACACTAAAAATGGAACTCCCATTTGACCCAGTGATCCCACTAGTAGGAATATATCCCAAGAAACCAGAAACACCAATCAGAAAGGATATATGCACCCCTATGTTCATAGCAGCACAATTCACCATAGCTAAGATTTGGAAACAGCCTAAGAGCCCATCAGCAGATGAGTGGATTAGAAAACTGTGGTACATATACACAATGGAAAACTATGCTGCGGTAAAAAAGAAGGAACTCTTGCCTTTTGCAACAGCATGGGTGGAACTGGAGAGCATTATGCTAAGTGAAATAAGTCAGTCAGAGAAAGATAAATACCACATGATCTCACTCATTTGTGGATTATAGAGAACAACATAGACTGATGAAAAGGGACAGATCCAAAGACTGAGAAACAGCAATCAGGCTATCAATCCCCAGAAGGAAAGTAGGGGAGGGCGGGGGTAAGGTGAAGAGATCAACCGAAGGAGTTGTATACATGTATATAAGCCAAACCAATGGACATGGACAACAGGGGGATGGGAGCACGAGTGTGCAGGGAGGTTGGGGAGGTTGTGGGTTAATGGGGGGGAAGAGGACACATTTGTAATACCTTAACTAATAAAAAAAAGAAAAAGAAAAGAAAAAGATATACAGTGCAACAGTGCTCGACGAGACATTCTGCGTGTCAGATAATTGATTACAGCACCATATATTTGTTGGTTATACATACTATTTTTGAATTGTTTTGCACCAGGAGTCAGTGCAACAACACTGCAAAAAGTTAACAGGTAAGAAAACTATCAACCTTTTGTAAAAAATGCCGTCATTTATATTCATTTTTGCAGCCTTGTGATGGAGAATCAAAAAAATAAAAAAGCAAGATTGAATGATAAGGGAAGTGGAAGTAGCAGTAGCCGACCCTTTCAAGACATATGCACCGAGATGTACGGGATTGTCAACAGAAACAACAATTCATTGTGCATACTGTTTAATGAAACAGTAGTAAGCAGAACGTGGAATGTAAAGAGACATTTTGAAACTAATCATTGTCAGTTCTTGAAAAAAAGTATTGATGAGAGGAAGGAATGCATTTCTAGGCAGCTACACCTCTATAAAAGTCAATCAAATTCCATCATTAAATTTGTAAGATGCTCTACAAATTTAATATCAGCAAGTTACTATATTGCTCTCTCCATAGCTCAGCATGGAAAAAGCCCTCAGTGACGGAGAATTTAGTAAGGAAACATTTCTAAGAGGTGCACCAGCTCTATTTCACGATATGAAAAAAAAGATGATGTTATTAAAAGAATTTCTAAGTTACCACTCAGTAGAAATACTATCAAAGGCAGAATAGCTCTCATAGCCAGTTAGCCTGGAGGCCAAATCACCCCCAGTATTGCCGACAACAATCAAGGCGTAACTACAACAAGACTGCACACAAAGACCACTAGGGGATGCACCAAGAAAAGATAAAAAAATGCGGAGACAAAGAAATAGGACGCAAATGTCAGAAATGGAAGATATAGAGCTCAAAACCACACTTTTAAGGTCTCTCAAGAACTGTCTAGAAGCTGCCGATAAACTTAGTAAGGCCCTCGGAAAGACTGGTGAGACCGCCGATAAATGTAGTGAGATCCTCAAGAAATCTAATGAAACCCTCAATGTTGTGATAAAGAACCAACTAGAAATTAAGCATACACTGACTGAAATAAAGAATACTATACAGACACCCAACAGCAGACCAGAGGAGCGCAAGAATCAAGTCAAAGATTCGAAATGCGAAGAAGCAAAGAACACCCAACTGGAAAAGCAAAAAGAAAAAAGAATCCGAAAATACGAAGATAGTGTAAGGAGCCTCTGGGACAGCTTCAAGCGTACCAACATCAGAATTATAGGGGTGCCAGAAGATGAGAGAGCGCAAGATATTGAAAACCTATTTGAAGAAATAATGACAGAAAACTTCCCCCACCTGGAGAAAGAAATAGTCTTACAGGTCCAGGAAGCGCAGAGAACCCCAAACAAAAGGAATCCAAAGGGGACCACACCAACACACATCATAATTTAAAATCCCAAGAGCAAAAGACAAAGAGAGAATCTTAAAAGCAGCAAGAGAAAGAAACTCAGTTACCTACAAGGGAATACCCATACGACTGTCAGCTCATTTCTCAACAGAAACTTTGCAGTCCAGAAGGGAGTGGCAAGAAATACTCAAAGTGATGAATACCAAGAACCTACAACCAAGATTACTTTATCCAGCAAAGCTATCATTCAGAACTGAAGGTCAGATAAAGAGCTTCACAGATAAGGAAAAGCTAAAGGAGTTCATCACCACCAAATCAGGATTATATGAAATGCTGAAAGGTATCCTTTAAGAAGAGGAAGAAGAAGAAAAAGGTAAAGATACAAATTATGAACAACAAACATGCATCTATCAACAAGTGAATCTAAGAATCAAGTGAATAAATAATCTGGTGATCATAATAGAATCAGGGACATAGAAAAAAAATCATACACCTATGGGTGAGGACAGTAGGGGGTGGGGGTAAGGGCAGAGGGTGGGGTGGGAACTGGGTGGCAGGGAGCTATGGGGGGAAAATAGAGGAACAACTGTAATAATCTGAACAATAAAGATTTAATTTAAAAAAAAGGTAGAATAACAGATCTTGACAAAAACGTACAAAGTCAATTAAAAAAAAGACTTAAATAGATGTAAATATTTTTTGATTTCTCTTGATGAAACTACTGATGTCACATCATATGCTCGGTTAGCCATTATTGCTAGATATTCTGATGGTCTCACTATGAGAGAAGAGTTGATAAAGTTAGAATAAGAGCCAATGAGTACATCAGGAAACCAAATATGTAAAGTTGTTATAAAAACATTCAGTGTCCTAAACATTGATATCTCTAAAATTGTGTCAGTCACAACAGACGGGGCACCAAAGATGGTGGGGAAAAAGTGGGATTCCTGAAATTGTTTATGGAAGCTATTAGACATCCACTTGCACCTTTTCATTGCATTATCCATCAGGAGGTGTTGTGTGCCAAATCGGGATTCTCTGAATTGAATGATTTAATGTCAGCTGTAACAAAAATTGTGAATTTTATAGCTTCTCGACCCCTTCACAAGCGAGAATTTTCTGTACTTTTACAGGAAGTTGATTCAACCTACAGTGGACTACTGATGTTCAATCGTGTGAGATGGCTAAGTCGAGGAAAACTACTTGAGCGATTTGTGGAGTGCTTTCAAGAAATTATGGTATTTATTGAGAATAAGGATCTGGCAAACTTTCCTCAGATCAATGATCATAAGTGGGTCAGCAATTTGATGTTTTTTACAGATCTCTCTGTTCATATGAATGAACTGAACTTAAAATTACAAGGTTTTGGCAAAAATATTGACGTTATGTTTGGATACATCAAATCTTTTGAAAGTAAACTTAAAATTTTCAAGCGAGATATTGAAACTAAAACTCGTATTTTCCTCAGATGAAAAAGTATTTCGAGAAGGCTACTACAAGTGTAATGGAGTCTATACTTATGTACCAGAATATAGTAAACACTTTCTTTGAACAGTTCAGTGAAAGATTCAACCAATTTAGAAGCCTAGAACAGACCATTAAAATAATTAAGTATCTGGATGTAGTTTACAGTACTTTGGAATTGAATAATTTCCAATGGATGCAAATTGATGATTTAGAGATGCAACTTGCAGATTTTCAAGGTAGCATTTGGACTCGTGTTTGTCGACTTAAGGTCGAAACTTGAAAATCTGGAATGAATTCGTTTGAAACATGAAGAGTGCAACTATGAAGAAGAAATTTTGAGTGCTTGGAACAGAGTTCCTGACACTTTTAGCAATATAAAAAATCTAGCGATGGCTTTGCTAACAATTTTTTCATCAACATATTTTTGTGAGACTTTGTTCTCAGCATTAAATAATATTAAAATGAACAAAAGGAACCGGCTAACATGATGTTAGTGGGGCTTGCTTGGCTTTGAAGTGCACCAAGTATGAACCTGCAATCGAAGAAATAGC